>NC_091698.1:6381136-6684166 GCF_041296265.1 Equus caballus | reverse complement strand
GTGGCTCCGGCATGCTCGGCAGGTGCTTCCGGCGTCTCCGGCACTTGGTTCTGGTGTGTCTGAGAGCTGGTTCCGGCATGTCCGGCAGATGATTCCGGAGTGTCCGCCAAGTGGTTCTGGCATACCCAGCAGGTGATTTTGGCGTGTCAGGGAGGTGGTACCGGTGAGTCGAGCAGGTGGTTCCGGCGTGCTCAGCAGGTGGTTCAGGCGGTTCTGGCAGGTGGTATCCGTCTGTTCGGGGTATGGTTCCAGCATCTCATGAACACGTTTCTGGCACGTCTGAGATGTGGTTCCAGCCGGCCCGACAGGTGTTTCCGCAGTGTCCGCCAAGCGGTTCTGGCATAGTTGGCAGGTGATTTTGGCATGACTGGCAGGTGGTTCCAGCAAGCCTGGCAGGTGATTCCAAAGTGTTCACCAACTGGTTGTGTCGTAGCCGGCAGGTGATTTTTGCATGATCGGCAGGTGGTTCTGGCGAGTCGAGCAGGTGGTTCCGGTGTGCTCGGCTGGTGCTTCCGGGGTCATTGGCACGGGGTTCTGGCATGTCTGAGAGGTGGTTCCTGCATGCCCGGCAAGTGATTCCGGAGTGTTCGCCAAGTGGTTCTGGCATAGTCGGCAGGTGATTTTGGCATGTCCGGCAGGTGGTTCAGGCGAGTTGAGCAGGTGGTACCAACGTGCTTGGCAGGTGCTTCCGGCGTCTCCGGCACATGTTTCTGGCACATCTGACAGGTGGTTCCGGCATGCCCGAAAGGTGATTCCGGTCTGTCCGGTAGGTGGTTCCAGCCGGCACGGCATGTGGTTCTGGTACGTCTCAGAGGTGGTTGCGCATGCCCAACAGGTGATTCCGGACTGTCCGCCACATGGTTCTGGCACGTCTGAGAGGTGGTTCCGGCATGCCCGGCAGGTCATCCCAGAGAGTCCTCCAAGTGGTTCTGGCATAACACGCAGGTTATTTTCGGGTGTCTGGCAGGTTGTTCCGTTGTGCTTGGCAGGTGGTTCAGGCTTGGCCGGCAGGTGGTTCCAGACTGTCCAGGACGTGTTTCCAGCTTCTCCGGCAGGTGGTTCTGGTACGTCTGAGAGGTGGTTCCGCCATGGCTGGCAGGTGATTCCGGACCGTCCCCCAGGTGGTTCTGGCATAGCCAGCAGTTGATATTGGCCTGTCCGGCAGGTGGTTCCAGCGAGTCGAACAGGTGGCTCCGGCGTGCTCGGCAGGTGGTTCCGGTCTGTCCGGTAGGTGATTCCGGCGTGTCCGGCACGTGCTTCCGGCACGTCTGAGAGGTGGTTCCAGCATGAGCGACAGGTGATTTCGGAGTGTCCGCCAGGTGGTTCTGGCGTACCCGGCAGGTGATTTTGGCGTGTCCGGCAGGTGTTTCTGGCGAGTCGAGCAGGTGGCTCCGCTATGCTCGGCAGGTGCTTCCGGCGTCTCCGGCACGTGGTTCTGGTGTGTCTGAGAGCTGGTTCCGGCATGTCCGGCAGATGATTCCGGAGTGTCCGCCAAGTGGTTCTGGCATACCCGGCTGGTGATTTGGGCCTGTCAGGTAGGTGGTTCCGGCGAGTCGAGCAGGTGGCTCCGGCGTGCTCGGCAGGTTGTTCAGACGGGTCTGGCAGGTGTTTTCCCTCTGTTCGGGGTGTGGTTCCAGCATCTCATGCACATGGTTCTGGCACGTCTGAGATGTGGTTCCGGCCGCCGCGACAGGTGTTTCCACAGTGTCCGCCAAGTGGTACTGGCGTAGTTGGCAGGTGATTTTGGCATGACCGGCAGGTGGTTCCAGCAAGCCCGGCAGGTGATTCCGAAGTGTTCCCCAACTGGTTGTGGCGTAGCCGGCAGGTGATTTTTGCGTGTCCGGCAGGTGGTTCTGGCGAGTCGAGCAGGTGGTTCCGGCGTGCTCGGCAGGTGCTTCCGGGGTCATTGGCACGTGGTTCTGGCATATCTGAGAGGCGGTTCCGGCATGCCCGGCAGGTGATTCCGGAGTGTTCGCCAAGTGTTTCCGGCGTAGCCGGCAGGTGATTTTGCATGTCCAGCGGTCGTTCCGGCGGGTCGAGCCGGTGGTTCCGGCGTGTCCGGCAGGTGGTTCCGGTCTGTCCGGCAGGTGGTTCTGTGGTGTCCGGCACGAGGTTCAGTCTGAGAGGCTGTGCCGGCCTGCCCCTCACGTGATTCCGGTTTGTCCCCGAAGTGGTGCTGGTGTAGCGGGCAGGTGATTTTGGCGTGTCCGGCAGGTGGTTCAGGGGAGTTGTGCAGGTGGTTGCGACGTGCTCGGCAGGTGCTTCCGGCGTCTCCGGCACGTGTTTCTGGCACATCTGACTGGTGGTTCCGGCATGCCCAAAAGTTGATTCCGGTCTGTCCGGTAGGTGGTTCCGGCGTGCACGGCACGTGGTTCTGGTACGTGTCAGAGGTGGTTGCGTATGCCCAACAGGTGATTCCGTACTGTCCGCCACGTGCTTCTGGCACGTCTGAGAGGTGGTTCCAACATGCCCGGCAGGTCATTTCGGAGAATCGTCCAAGTGGTTCTGGCGTAGCCCGCAGGTGATTTTGGCGTGTCCGGCAGGTGGTTCCGCCGTGCTCGGCAGGTGGTTCAGGCATGGCCGTCACGTGGTTCCAGTCTGTCCAGGACGTGTTTCCAGCTTCTCCGGCAGGTGGTTCTGGTACGTCTGAGAGGTGGTTCCGCCATGGCTGGCAGGTGATCCCGGACTGTCCCCCAGGTGGTTCTGGCATAGCCAGCAGTTGATATTGGCCTGTCCGGCAGGTGGTTCCAGCGAGTCGAACAGGTGGCTCCGGCGTTCTTGGCAGGTGGTTCCGGTCTGTCCGGTAGGTGTTTCCGGCGTGTCTGGCACGTGCTTCCGGCACGTCTGAGAGGTGGTTCCGTCATGCGCGGCAGGTGATTCCGGAGTGTCCGCCAGGTGGTTCTGGCGTACCCAGCAGGTGATTTTGGCGTGTCCGGCAGGTGTTTCTGGCGAGTCGAGCAGGTGGCTCCGGCATGCTCGGCAGGTGCTTCCGGCGTCTCCGGCACTTGGTTCTGGTGTGTCTGAGAGCTGGTTCCGGCATGTCCGGCAGATGATTCCGGAGTGTCCGCCAAGTGGTTCTGGCATACCCAGCAGGTGATTTTGGCGTGTCAGGGAGGTGGTACCGGTGATTCGAGCAGGTGGTTCCGGCGTGCTCAGCAGGTGGTTCAGGCGGTTCTGGCAGGTGGTATCCGTCTGTTCGGGGTGTGGTTCCAGCATCTCATGAACACGTTTCTGGCAAGTCTGAGATTTGGTTCCAGCCGGCCCGACAGGTGTTTCCGCAGTGTCCGCCAAGCGGTTCTGGCGTAGTTGGCAGGTGATTTTGGCATGACTGGCAGGTGGTTCCAGCAAGCCTGGCAGGTGATTCCAAAGTGTTCACCAACTGGTTGTGGCGTAGCCGGCAGGTGATTTTTGCGTGATCGGCAGGTGGTTCTGGCGAGTCGAGCAGGTGGTTCCGGCGTGCTCGGCTGGTGCTTCCGGGGTCATTGGCACGGGGTTCTGGCATGTCTGAGAGGTGGTTCCTGCATGCCCGGCAAGTGATTCCGGAGTGTTCGCCAAGTGGTTCTGGCATAGTCGGCAGGTGATTTTGGCATGTCCGGCAGGTGGTTCAGGCGAGTTGAGCAGGTGGTTCCAACGTGCTTGGCAGGTGCTTCCGGCGTCTCCGGCACGTGTTTCTGGCACATCTGACAGGTGGTTCCGGCATGCCCGAAAGGTGATTCCGGTCTGTCCGGTAGGTGGTTCCAGCCGGCACGGCATGTGGTTCTGGTACGTCTCAGAGGTGGTTGCGCATGCCCAACAGGTGATTCCGGACTGTCCGCCACATGGTTCTGGCACGTCTGAGAGTTGGTTCCGGCATGCCCGGCAGGTCATCCCAGAGAGTCCTCCAAGTGGTTCTGGCATAACACGCAGGTGATTTTGGCGTGTCAGGTAGGTTGTTCCGTTGTGCTTGGCAGGTGGTTCAGGCTTGGCCGGCAGGTGGTTCCAGACTGTCCAGGACGTGTTTCCAGCTTCTCCGGCAGGTGGTTCTGGTACGTCTGAGAGGTGGTTCCGCCATGGCTGGCAGGTGATTCCGGACCACCCCCCAGGTGGTTCTGGCATAGCCAGCAGTTGATATTGGCCTGTCCGGCAGGTGGTTCCAGAGAGTCGAACAGGTGGCTCCGGCGTGCTCGGCAGGTGGTTCCGGTCTGTCCGGTAGGTCATTCCGGCGTGTCCGGCACGTGCTTCCTGCACGTCTGAGAGGTGGTTCCGGCATGCGCGACAGGTGGTTTCGGAGTGTCCGCCAGGTGGTTCTGGCGTACCCGGCAGGTGATTTTGGCGTGTCCGGCAGGTGTTTCTGGCGAGTCGAGCAGGTGGCTCCGGCATGCTCGGCAGGTGCTTCCGGCGTCTCCGGCACGTGGTTCTGGTGTGTCTGAGAGCTGGTTCCGGCATGTCCGGCAGATGATTCCGGAGTGTCCGCCAAGTGGTTCTGGCATACCCGGCTGGTGATTTGGGCATGTCAGGTAGGTGGCTCCGGCGTGCTCGGCAGGTTGTTCAGACGGGTCTGGCAGGTGTTTTCCGTCTGTTCGGGGTGTGGTTCCAGCATCTCATGCACATGGTTCTGGCACGTCTGAGATGTGGTTCCGGCCGGCCCGACAGGTGTTTCCACAGTGTCCGCCAAGTGGTACTGGCGTAGTTGGCAGGTGATTTTGGCATGACCGGCAGGTGGTTCCAGCAAGCCCGGCAGGTGATTCCGAAGTGTTCCCCAACTGGTTGTGGCGTAGCCGGCAGGTGATTTTTGCGTGTCCGGCAGGTGGTTCTGGCGAGTCGAGCAGGTGGTTCCGGCGTGCTCGGCAGGTGCTTCCGGGGTCATTGGCACGTGGTTCTGGCATATCTGAGAGGTGGTTCCGGCATGCCCGGCAGGTGATTCCGGAGTGTTCGCCAAGTGTTTCCGGCGTAGCCGGCAGGTGATTTTGCATGTCCAGCGGTCGTTCCGGCGGGTCGAGCCGGTGGTTCCGGCGTGTCCGGCAGGTGGTTCCGGTCTGTCCGGCAGGTGGTTCTGTGGTGTCCGGCACGAGGTTCAGTCTGACAGGCTGTGCCGGCCTGCCCCTCACGTGATTCCGGCTTGTCCCCGAAGTGGTGCTGGTGTAGCGGGCAGGTGATTTTGGCGTGTCCGGCAGGTGGTTCAGGCGAGTTGAGCAGGTGGTTGCGACGTGCTCGGCAGGTGCTTCCGGCGTCTCCGGCACGTGTTTCTGGCACATCTGACTGGTGGTTCCGGCATGCCCAAAAGTTGATTCCGGTCTGTCCGGTAGGTGGTTCCGGCGTGCACGGCACGTGGTTCTGGTACGTGTCAGAGGTGGTTGCGTATGCCCAACAGGTGATTCCGGACTGTCCGCCATGTGCTTCTGGCACGTCTGAGACGTGGTTCCAACATGCCCGGCAGGTCATTTCGGAGAGTCGTCCAAGTGGTTCTGGCGTAGCCCGCAGGTGATTTTGGCGTGTCCGGCAGGTGGTTCCGCCGTGCTCGGCAGGTGGTTCAGGCATGGCCGTCACGTGGTTCCAGTCTGTCCAGGACGTGTTTCCAGCTTCTCCGGCAGGTGGTTCTGGTACGTCTGAGAGGTGGTTCCGCCATGGCTGGCAGGTGATCCCGGACTGTCCCCCAGGTGGTTCTGGCATAGCCAGCAGTTGATATTGGCCTGTCCGGCAGGTGGTTCCAGCGAGTCGAACAGGTGGCTCCGGCGTTCTTGGCAGGTGGTTCCGGTCTGTCCGGTAGGTGTTTCCGGCGTGTCTGGCACGTGCTTCCGGCACGTGTGAGAGGTGGTTCCGTCATGCGCGGCAGGTGATTCCGGAGTGTCCGCCAGGTGGTTCTGGCGTACCCGGCAGGTGATTTTGGCGTGTCCGGCAGGTGTTTCTGGCGAGTCGAGCAGGTGGCTCCGGCATGCTCGGCAGGTGCTTCCGGCGTCTCCGGCACTTGGTTCTGGTGTGTCTGAGAGCTGGTTCCGGCATGTCCGGCAGATGATTCCGGAGTGTCCGCCAAGTGGTTCTGGCATACCCAGCAGGTGATTTTGGCGTGTCAGGGAGGTGGTACCGGTGAGTCGAGCAGGTGGTTCCGGCGTGCTCAGCAGGTGGTTCAGGCGGTTCTGGCAGGTGGTATCCGTCTGTTCGGGGTGTGGTTCCAGCATCTCATGAACACGTTTCTGGCAAGTCTGAGATTTGGTTCCAGCCGGCCCGACAGGTGTTTCCGCAGTGTCCGCCAAGCGGTTCTGGCGTAGTTGGCAGGTGATTTTGGCATGACTGGCAGGTGGTTCCAGCAAGCCTGGCAGGTGATTCCAAAGTGTTCACCAACTGGTTGTGGCGTAGCCGGCAGGTGATTTTTGCGTGATCGGCAGGTGGTTCTGGCGAGTCGAGCAGGTGGTTCCGGCGTGCTCGGCTGGTGCTTCCGGGGTCATTGGCACGGGGTTCTGGCATGTCTGAGAGGTGGTTCCTGCATGCCCGGCAAGTGATTCCGGAGTGTTCGCCAAGTGGTTCTGGCATAGTCGGCAGGTGATTTTGGCATGTCCGGCAGGTGGTTCAGGCGAGTTGAGCAGGTGGTTCCAACGTGCTTGGCAGGTGCTTCCGGCGTCTCCGGCACGTGTTTCTGGCACATCTGACAGGTGGTTCCGGCATGCCCGAAAGGCGATTACGGTCTGTCCGGTAGGTGGTTCCAGCCGGCACGGCATGTGGTTCTGGTACGTCTCAGAGGTGGTTGCGCATGCCCAACAGGTGATTCCGGACTGTCCGCCACATGGTTCTGGCACGTCTGAGAGGTGGTTCCGGCATGCCCGGCAGGTCATCCCAGAGAGTCCTCCAAGTGGTTCTGGCATAACACGCAGGTGATTTTGGCGTGTCAGGCAGGTTGTTCCGTTGTGCTTGGCAGGTGGTTCAGGCTTGGCCGGCAGGTGGTTCCAGACTGTCCAGGACGTGTTTCCAGCTTCTCCGGCAGGTGGTTCTGGTACGTCTGAGAGGTGGTTCCGCCATGGCTGGCAGGTGATTCCGGACCGTCCCCCAGGTGGTTCTGGCATAGCCAGCAGTTGATATTGGCCTGTCCGGCAGGTGGTTCCAGCGAGTCGAACAGGTGGCTCCGGCGTACTCGGCAGGTGGTTCCGGTCTGTCCGGTAGGTCATTCCGGCGTGTCCGGCACGTGCTTCCTGCACGTCTGAGAGGTGGTTCCGGCATGCGCGACAGGTGGTTTCGGAGTGTCCGCCAGGTGGTTCTGGCGTACCCGGCAGGTGATTTTGGCGTGTCCGGCAGGTGTTTCTGGCGAGTCGAGCAGGTGGCTCCGGCATGCTCGGCAGGTGCTTCCGGCGTCTCCGGCACGTGGTTCTGGTGTGTCTGAGAGCTGGTTCCGGCATGTCCGGCAGATGATTCCGGAGTTTTCTGCCAAGTGGTTCTGGCATACCCGGCTGGTGATTTGGGCATGTCAGGTAGGTGGCTCCGGCGTGCTCGGCAGGTTGTTCAGACGGGTCTGGCAGGTGTTTTCCCTCTGTTCTGGGTGTGGTTCCAGCATCTCATGCACATGGTTCTGGCACGTCTGAGATGTGGTTCCGGCCGGCCCGACAGGTGTTTCCACAGTGTCCGCCAAGTGGTACTGGCGTAGTTGGCAGGTGATTTTGGCATGACCGGCAGGTGGTTCCAGCAAGCCCGGCAGGTGATTCCGAAGTGTTCCCCAACTGGTTGTGGCGTAGCCGGCAGGTGATTTTTGCGTGTCCGGCAGGTGGTTCTGGCGAGTCGAGCAGGTGGTTCCGGCGTGCTCGGCAGGTGCTTCCGGGGTCATTGGCACGTGGTTCTGGCATATCTGAGAGGTGGTTCCGGCATGCCCGGCAGGTGATTCCGGAGTGTTCGCCAAGTGTTTCCGGCGTAGCCGGCAGGTGATTTTGCATGTCCAGCGGTCGTTCCGGCGGGTCGAGCCGGTGGTTCCGGCGTGTCCGGCAGGTGGTTCCGGTCTGTCCGGCAGGTGGTTCTGTGGTGTCCGGCACGAGGTTCAGTCTGAGAGGCTGTGCCGGCCTGCCCCTCACGTGATTCCGGCTTGTCCCCGAAGTGGTGCTGGTGTAGCGGGCAGGTGATTTTGGCGTGTCCGGCAGGTGGTTCAGGCGAGTTGAGCAGGTGGTTGCGACGTGCTCGGCAGGTGCTTCCGGCGTCTCCGGCACGTGTTTCTGGCACATCTGACTGGTGGTTCCGGCATGCCCAAAAGTTGATTCCGGTCTGTCCGGTAGGTGGTTCCGGCGTGCACGGCACGTGGTTCTGGTACGTGTCAGAGGTGGTTGCGTATGCCCAACAGGTGATTCCGGACTGTCCGCCACGTGCTTCTGGCACGTCTGAGACGTGGTTCCAACATGCCCGGCAGGTCATTTCGGAGAGTCGTCCAAGTGGTTCTGGCGTAGCCCGCAGGTGATTTTGGCGTGTCCGGCAGGTGGTTCCGCCGTGCTCGGCAGGTGGTTCAGGCATGGCCGTCACGTGGTTCCAGTCTGTCCAGGACGTGTTTCCAGCTTCTCCGGCAGGTGGTTCTGGTACGTCTGAGAGGTGGTTCCGCCATGGCTGGCAGGTGATCCCGGACTGTCCCCCAGGTGGTTCTGGCATAGCCAGCAGTTGATATTGGCCTGTCCGGCAGGTGGTTCCAGCGAGTCGAACAGGTGGCTCCGGCGTTCTTGGCAGGTGGTTCCGGTCTGTCCGGTAGGTGTTTCCGGCGTGTCTGGCACGTGCTTCCGGCACGTGTGAGAGGTGGTTCCGTCATGCGCGGCAGGTGATTCCGGAGTGTCCGCCAGGTGGTTCTGGCGTACCCGGCAGGTGATTTTGGCGTGTCCGGCAGGTGTTTCTGGCGAGTCGAGCAGGTGGCTCCGGCATGCTCGGCAGGTGCTTCCGGCGTCTCCGGCACTTGGTTCTGGTGTGTCTGAGAGCTGGTTCCGGCATGTCCGGCAGATGATTCCGGAGTGTCCGCCAAGTGGTTCTGGCATACCCAGCAGGTGATTTTGGCGTGTCAGGGAGGTGGTACCGGTGAGTCGAGCAGGTGGTTCCGGCGTGCTCAGCAGGTGGTTCAGGCGGTTCTGGCAGTTGGTATCCGTCTGTTCGGGGTGTGGTTCCAGCATCTCATGAACACGTTTCTGGCAAGTCTGAGATTTGGTTCCAGCCGGCCCGACAGGTGTTTCCGCAGTGTCCGCCAAGCGGTTCTGGCGTAGTTGGCAGGTGATTTTGGCATGACTGGCAGGTGGTTCCAGCAAGCCTGGCAGGTGATTCCAAAGTGTTCACCAACTGGTTGTGGCGTAGCCGGCAGGTGATTTTTGCGTGATCGGCAGGTGGTTCTGGCGAGTCGAGCAGGTGGTTCCGGCGTGCTCGGCTGGTGCTTCCGGGGTCATTGGCACGGGGTTCTGGCATGTCTGAGAGGTGGTTCCTGCATGCCCGGCAAGTGATTCCGGAGTGTTCGCCAAGTGGTTCTGGCATAGTCGGCAGGTGATTTTGGCCTGTCCGGCAGGTGGTTCAGGCGAGTTGAGCAGGTGGTTCCAACGTGCTTGGCAGGTGCTTCCGGCGTCTCCGGCACGTGTTTCTGGCACATCTGACAGGTGGTTCCGGCATGCCCGAAAGGTGATTCCGGTCTGTCCGGTAGGTGGTTCCAGCCGGCACGGCATGTGGTTCTGGTACGTCTCAGAGGTGGTTGCGCATGCCCAACAGGTGATTCCGGACTGTCCGCCACATGGTTCTGGCACGTCTGAGAGGTGGTTCCGGCATGCCCGGCAGGTCATCCCAGAGAGTCCTCCAAGTGGTTCTGGCATAACACGCAGGTGATTTTGGCGTGTCAGGCAGGTTGTTCCGTTGTGCTTGGCAGGTGGTTCAGGCTTGGCCGGCAGGTGGTTCCAGACTGTCCAGGACGTGTTTCCAGCTTCTCCGGCAGGTGGTTCTGGTACGTCTGAGAGGTGGTTCCGCCATGGCTGGCAGGTGATTCCGGACCGTCCCCCAGGTGGTTCTGGCATAGCCAGCAGTTGATATTGGCCTGTCCGGCAGGTGGTTCCAGCGAGTCGAACAGGTGGCTCCGGCGTACTCGGCAGGTGGTTCCGGTCTGTCCGGTAGGTCATTCCGGCGTGTCCGGCACGTGCTTCCTGCACGTCTGAGAGGTGGTTCCGGCATGCGCGACAGGTGGTTTCGGAGTGTCCGCCAGGTGGTTCTGGCGTACCCGGCAGGTGATTTTGGCGTGTCCGGCAGGTGTTTCTGGCGAGTCGAGCAGGTGGCTCCGGCATGCTCGGCAGGTGCTTCCGGCGTCTCCGGCACGTGGTTCTGGTGTGTCTGAGAGCTGGTTCCGGCATGTCCGGCAGATGATTCCGGAGTGTCCGCCAAGTGGTTCTGGCATACCCGGCTGGTGATTTGGGCATGTCAGGTAGGTGGCTCCGGCGTGCTCGGCAGGTTGTTCAGACGGGTCTGGCAGGTGTTTTCCGTCTGTTCTGGGTGTGGTTCCAGCATCTCATGCACATGGTTCTGGCACGTCTGCGATGTGGTTCCGGCCGGCCCGACAGGTGTTTCCACAGTGTCCGCCAAGTGGTACTGGCGTAGTTGGCAGGTGATTTTGGCATGACCGGCAGGTGGTTCCAGCAAGCCCGGCAGGTGATTCCGAAGTGTTCCCCAACTGGTTGTGGCGTAGCCGGCAGGTGATTTTTGCGTGTCCGGCAGGTGGTTCTGGCGAGTCGAGCAGGTGGTTCCGGCGTGCTCGGCAGGTGCTTCCGGGGTCATTGGCACGTGGTTCTGGCATATCTGAGAGGTGGTTCCGGCATGCCCGGCAGGTGATTCCGGAGTGTTCGCCAAGTGTTTCCGGCGTAGCCGGCAGGTGATTTTGCATGTCCAGCGGTCGTTCCGGCGGGTCGAGCCGGTGGTTCCGGCGTGTCCGGCAGGTGGTTCCGGTCTGTCCGGCAGGTGGTTCTGTGGTGTCCGGCACGAGGTTCAGTCTGAGAGGCTGTGCCGGCATGCCCCTCACGTGATTCCGGCTTGTCCCCGAAGTGGTGCTGGTGTAGCGGGCAGGTGATTTTGGCGTGTCCGGCAGGTGGTTCAGGCGAGTTGAGCAGGTGGTTGCGACGTGCTCGGCAGGTGCTTCCGGCGTCTCCGGCACGTGTTTCTGGCACATCTGACTGGTGGTTCCGGCATGCCCAAAAGTTGATTCCGGTCTGTCCGGTAGGTGGTTCCGGCGTGCACGGCACGTGGTTCTGGTACGTGTCAGAGGTGGTTGCGTATGCCCAACAGGTGATTCCGGACTGTCCGCCACGTGCTTCTGGCACGTCTGAGACGTGGTTCCAACATGCCCGGCAGGTCATTTCGGAGAGTCGTCCAAGTGGTTCTGGCGTAGCCCGCAGGTGATTTTGGCGTGTCCGGCAGGTGGTTCCGCCGTGCTCGGCAGGTGGTTCAGGCATGGCCGTCACGTGGTTCCAGTCTGTCCAGGACGTGTTTCCAGCTTCTCCGGCAGGTGGTTCTGGTACGTCTGAGAGGTGGTTCCGCCATGGCTGGCAGGTGATCCCGGACTGTCCCCCAGGTGGTTCTGGCATAGCCAGCAGTTGATATTGGCCTGTCCGGCAGGTGGTTCCAGCGAGTCGAACAGGTGGCTCCGGCGTTCTTGGCAGGTGGTTCCGGTCTGTCCGGTAGGTGTTTCCGGCGTGTCTGGCACGTGCTTCCGGCACGTCTGAGAGGTGGTTCCGTCATGCGCGGCAGGTGATTCCGGAGTGTCCGCCAGGTGGTTCTGGCGTACCCAGCAGGTGATTTTGGCGTGTCCGGCAGGTGTTTCTGGCGAGTCGAGCAGGTGGCTCCGGCATGCTCGGCAGGTGCTTCCGGCGTCTCCGGCACTTGGTTCTGGTGTGTCTGAGAGCTGGTTCCGGCATGTCCGGCAGATGATTCCGGAGTGTCCGCCAAGTGGTTCTGGCATACCCAGCAGGTGATTTTGGCGTGTCAGGGAGGTGGTACCGGTGAGTCGAGCAGGTGTTTCCGGCGTGCTCAGCAGGTGGTTCAGGCGGTTCTGGCAGGTGGTATCCGTCTGTTCGGGGTGTGGTTCCAGCATCTCATGAACACGTTTCTGGCAAGTCTGAGATGTGGTTCCGGCCGGCCCGACAGGTGTTTCCGCAGTGTCCGCCAAGCGGTTCTGGCGTAGTTGGCAGGTGATTTTGGCATGACTGGCCGGTGGTTCCAGCAAGCCTGGCAGGTGATTCCAAAGTGTTCACCAACTGGTTGTGGCGTAGCCGGCAGGTGATTTTTGCGTGATCGGCAGGTGGTTCTGGCGAGTCGAGCAGGTGGTTCCGGCGTGCTCGGCTGGTGCTTCCGGGGTCATTGGCACGGGGTTCTGGCATGTCTGAGAGGTGGTTCCTGCATGCCAGGCAAGTGATTCCGGAGTGTTCGCCAAGTGGTTCTGGCGTAGCCGGCAGGTCATTTTGCATGTCCGGCGGTGGTTCCGGCGAGTCGAGCCGGTGGTTCCGGCGTAGCCGGCCGTTGATTTTGGCGTGTCCACTAGGTGGTTCTGGGGAGTGGAGCAGCTGGTTCCGGCATACTCGGCAGGTGGTACCGCCGTGTCCAGAACACGGTTCTGGCAAGTCTGAGAGGTGGTTCCGGCACGCCCGACAGGTGATTCCGGAGTGTACGCCAAGTGGTTCTGGCGTCGCGGGCAGGTCATTTTGCATGTCCGGCGGTGGTTCCGGCGACTCGAGCCAGTGGTTCCGGCGTGTCCAGCAGGTCGCTCCGGTCTGTCCGGCAGGTGGTTCTGGCGTGTCCGGCACGAGGTTCTGGCACGTCTGAGAGTTGGTTCTGGCATGCCCGGCAGGTGATTCCGGAGTGTCCGGCATGTGGTTCTGGCACCTCTGAGAGGTGGTTACGGCATGCCCGGCAGGTGATACCGGAGTGTTCACCAAGTGTTTCTGGCGTAGCTGACAGGTGATTTTGCATGTCCGGCAATGGTTCCGGCGAGTCGAGCCGGTGGTTCCGGAATGTCCGGCAGGTGGTTCCGGCATGTCCGGCAGGTGGTTCCGGCATGTCCAGCACGTGGTTCCAGCATGCCCGGCAGGTGATTCCGGAGTGTCCGGCATGTGGTTCTGGCACCTCTGAGAGGTGGTTCCGGCATGCCCGGCAGGTGATACCGGAGTGTCTGCCGAGTGGTTCTGGCGTACCCGGCAGGTTGATTTTGGCGTGTCTGGCAGGTGTTTCTTGCAAGTCGAGCATGTGGCTCAGGCATGATCAGCAGGTGCTTCCGGCGTTTCCGGCACGTGGTTCTTGTGTGACAGAGGGCTGGTTCTGGCATGTCCGGCAGATGATTCCGGAGTGTCCACCAAGTGGTTCTGGTAGACCTGGCAGGTGATTTTGGCATGTCTGGAAGGTGGTTCCGGCTAGTTGAGCAGGTTGAACAGGCGTGCTCGCCAGGGGGTTCAGGCGGGTCTGGCAGGTGGTTTCGGTCTGTTCGGGGAGTGGTTCCGGCATCTCAGGCACATGGTTCTGGCACGTCTGAGATGTGGTTCCGGTCAGCCCTACAGCTGATTCCGGAGTGTCCGCCAAGTGGTTCCGGCGTAGCTGGCAGGTGATGTTGGCGTGACCAGCAGGTGGTTCCAGCCAGCCCGGCAGGTGATTCCGAAGAGTTCACCAAATGGTTGCGGCGTAGCCGGCAGGTGATTTTGGCGTGTCCAGCAGGTGGTTTTGGCGAGTCGAGCAGGTGGTTCTGGCGTGCTCGGCAGGTGCTTCCGGTGTCATTGGCATGTGGTTCCGGCATGTCTGAGAGGTGGTTCCGCCATGCCCGGCAGGTGATTCCGGATTGTTCGCCAAGTGGTTCTGGCATAGCCGGCAGGTGATTTTGCATGTCCGGCAATGGTTCCGGCGAGTCGAGCCGGTGGTTCCGGCATGTCCGGCAGGTGGTTCCAGCATGCCCGGCAGGTGATTCCGGAGTGTCCGGCATGTGGTTCTGGCACCTCTGTTAGGTGGTTCCGGAATGCCTGGCATGTGATTCCGGAGTGTCTGTCGAGTGGTTCTGGCGTAGCCGGCAGTTGATTTTGGCGTGTCCACTAGGTGGTTGTGGGGAGTGGATCAGCTGGTTCCGGCATACTCGGCAGGTTGTACCGGCGTGTCCAGAACATGGTTCTGGCAAGTCTGAGAGGTGGTTCCGGACCGCCCGACAGGTGATTCCGGAGTGTCCGCCAAGTGGTTCTGGCATAGCTGAAAGGTGATGTTGGCGTGACCGGCAGGTGGTTCCATCCAGCCCGGCAGGTGATTCCGGAGTGTCTGTCGAGTGGTTCTGGCGTAGCCGGCAGGTGATTTTGGCGTGTCCAGCAGGTGGTTCCGGCGAGCTCGGCAGGTGGTACCGGCGTGTCCGAAACATGGTTCTGGCACATCTGAGAGATGGTTCCGGCATGCCCGGCTGGTGATTCCAGAGTGTCCGGCATGTGGTTCTGGCACCTCTGAGAGGTGGTTCTGGCATGCCCAGTAGGTGGTTCCGGAGTGTCTGCCGAGTGGTTCTGGCGTAGCTGGCAGGTGATTCTGGCGTGTCCAGCAGGTGGTTCTGGGGAGTTTATCAGGTGGTTCCGGCATACTCGGCAGGTGGTACCGGCGTGTCCGGAACATGGTTCTCGCAAGTCTGAGAGGTGGTTCTGGCATGCCAGACAGGTGATTCCGGAGTGTTCGCCAAGTGGTTCTGGCGTAGCCGGCAGGTCATTTTGCATGTCCGGCGGTGGTTCCGGCGAGTCGAGCCGGTGGTTCCGGCGTAGCCGGCCGTTGATTTTGGCGTGTCCACTAGGTGGTTCTGGGGAGTGGAGCAGCTGGTTCCGGCATACTCGGCAGGTGGTACCGCCGTGTCCAGAACACGGTTCTGGCAAGTCTGAGAGGTGGTTCCGGCACGCCCGACAGGTGATTCCGGAGTGTACGCCAAGTGGTTCTGGCGTCGCGGGCAGGTCATTTTGCATGTCCGGCGGTGGTTCCGGCGACTCGAGCCAGTGGTTCCGGCATGTCCAGCAGGTCGCTCCGGTCTGTCCGGCAGGTGGTTCTGGCGTGTCCGGCACGAGGTTCTGGCACGTCTGAGAGTTGGTTCTGGCATGCCCGGCAGGTGATTCCGGAGTGTCCGGCATGTGGTTCTGGCACCTCTGAGAGGTGGTTACGGCATGCCCGGCAGGTGATACCGGAGTGTTCACCAAGTGTTTCTGGCGTAGCTGACAGGTGATTTTGCATGTCCGGCAATGGTTCCGGCGAGTCGAGCCGGTGGTTCCGGAATGTCCGGCAGGTGGTTCCGGCATGTCCGGCAGGTGGTTCCGGCATGTCCAGCACGTGGTTCCAGCATGCCCGGCAGGTGATTCCGGAGTGTCCGGCATGTGGTTCTGGCACCTCTGAGAGGTGGTTCCGGCATGCCCGGCAGGTGATACCGGAGTCTCCGGCATTTGGTTCTGGCACTTCTGAGAGGTGGTTCCGGAATGCCTGGCCTGTGATTCAGGAGTGTCTGCCGAGTGGTACTGGCGTAGCCGGCAGTTGATTTTGGCGTGTCCACTAGGTGGTTCTGGAGAGTGTAGCAGCTGGTTCCAGCATACTCGGCAGGTGGTACCGGCGTGTCCAGAACATGGTTCTGGCAAGTCTGAGATGTGGTTCCGGCACGCCCGACAGGTGATTCCGGAGCATCCGCCAAGTGTTTCTGGCGTACCCGACAGGTGATTTTGGCATGTCCGACAGGTGTTTCTTGCGAGTCGAGCAGGTGGCTCAGGCATGCTCAGCTGTTGCTTCCGGCGTCTCTGGCACGTGGTTCTGGTGTGTCTGAGAGCTGGTTCTGGCATGTCCGGCAGATGATTCCGGAGTGTCCACCAAGTGGTTCTGGTAGACCTGGCAGGTGATTTTGGCGTGTCAGGATGGTGGTTCCGGCTAGTTGAGCAGGTGGATCAGGCATGCTCGCCAGGGGGTTCAGGCGGGTCTGGCAGGTGGTTTCGGTCTGTTCGGGGAGTGGTTCCGGCATCTCAGGCTCATGGTTCTGGCACGTCTGAGATGTGGTTCCGGTCGGCCCTACAGCTGATTCCGGAGTGTCCGCCAAGTGGTTCCGGCGTAGCTGAAAGGTGATGTTGGCGTGACCTGCAGGTGGTTCCAGCCAGCCCGGCAGGTCATTACGGAGTGTCTGCTGAATGGTTCTGGCGTAGCCGGCAGGTGATTTTGGCGTGTCCAGCAGGTAGTTCCGGCGAGCTCGGCAGGTTGTGCCGGCGTGTCCGGGACATGGTTCTGGCACGTCTGAGAGATGGTTCCGGCATGACCGGCAGGTGATTCCGGAGTGTCCGGCATGTGGTTCTGGCACCTCTGAGAGGTGGTTCCGGCATGCCCGGCAGGTGGTTACGGAGTGTCTGCCGAGTGGTTCTGGCGTAGCCGGCAGGTGATTCTGGGGTGTCCAGCAGGTGGTTCCAGCGAGTCGAGTAGGTGGTTCCGGCGTGCTCGGCAGGTGGTTCAGGCGGGTCTGGCAGGTGGTTTCGGTCTGTTCGGGGTGTGGTTCCGGCATCTCAGGCACATGGTTCTGGCACGTCTGATAGGTGGTTCCGGCCGGCCCGACAGGTGTTTCCATGGTGTCCGCCAAGTGGTTCTGGCATAGCTGGCAGGTGATGTTGGCGTGACCGGCAGGTGGTTCCAGCCAGCCCGCCAGGTGATTCCGAAGAGTTCACCAAATGGTTGCGGCGTAGCCGGCAAGTGATTTTCGCGTGTCCAGCAGGTGGTTTTGGCGAGTCGAGCAGGTGGTTCTGGCGTGCTCGGCAGGTGCTTCCGGTGTCATTGGCATGTGGTTCCGGCATGTCTGAGAGGTGGTTCCGCCATGCCCGGCAGCTGATTCCGGAGTGTTCGCCAAGTGGTTCTGGCATAGCCGGCAGGTGATTTTGCATGTCCGGCAATGGTTCCGGCGAGTCGAGCCGGTGCTTCTGGCGTGTCCAGCAGGTGGTTCCGGTCTTTCCGGCAGGTGGTTCTGGCGTGTCCGGCTCGAGGTTCTGGCACGTCTGAGAGTTGGTTCCGGCATGCCCGACAGGTGATTTCGGAGTGTCCGCCACGTGGTTGTGGCGTACCGGGCAGGTGATTTTGGCGTGTCTGGCAGGTGTTTCTTGCAAGTCGAGCATGTGGCTCAGGCATGATCAGCAGGTGCTTCCGGCGTGTCCTGCACGTGGTTCTGGTGTGTCTGAGAGCTGGTTCTGGCATGTCCGGCAGATGATGCTGGAGTGTCCACCAAGTGGTTGTGGCATACCCGGCAGGTGATTTTAGCGTGTCAGGTAGGTGGTTCCGGCGAGTCGAGTAGGTGGTTCCGGGGTGCTCGGCAGGTGGTTCAGTCGGGTCTGGCAGGTGGTTTCGGTCTGTTCGGGGTGTGGTTCCGGCATCTCAGGCACATGGTTCTGGCACGTCTGAGAGGTGGCTCCCCCCGGCACGACAGGTGTTTCCGGAGTGTCCGCCAAGTGGTTCTGGCGTAGCTGAAAGGTGATGTTGGCGTGACCGGCAGGTGGTTCCAGCCAGCCCGGCAGGTGATTCCGGAGTGTCTGCCGCGTGGTTCTGGCGTAGCCGGCAGGTGATTTTGGCGTGTCCAGCAGGTGGTTCCGGCGAGCTCGGCAGGTGGTACCAGCGTGTCCGGAACATGGTTCTGGCACGTCTGAGAGATGGTTCCGGCATGCCAGGCAGGTGATTCCGGAGTGTCCGGCATGTGGTTCTGGCACCTCTGAGAGGTGGTTCCGGAATGCCCAGCAGGTGGTTCCGGAGTGTCTGCCGAGTGGTTCTGGCGTAGTCGGCAGGTGATTCTGGCGTGTCCAGCAGGTGGTTCTGGGGAGTGGATCAGGTGGTTCCGGCATACTCGGCAGGTGGTACCGGCGTGTCCGGAACATGGTTCTGGCAAGTCTGAGAGGTGGTTACGGCATGCCCGACAGGTGATTCCGGAGTGTTCGCCAAGCGGTTCTGGCGTACCCGGCAGGTCATTTTGCATGTCCGGCGGTGGTTCCGGCGAGTCAAGCCGGTTGTTCCGGCGCGTCTGGCAGGTCTTTCCGGTCTGTCCGGCAGGTGGTTCTGGCGTGTCCGGCACGAGGTTCTGGCACGTCTGAGAGTTGGTTCCAGCATGCCTGACAGGTGATTCCGGAGTGTCCGCCACGTGGTTCTGGCGTACCCGGCAGGTTGATTTTGGCGTGTCTGGCAGGTGTTTCTTGCAAGTCGAGCATGTGGCTCAGGCATGATCAGCAGGTGCTTCCGGCGTTTCCGGCACGTGGTTCTTGTGTGACAGAGGGCTGGTTCTGGCATGTCCGGCAGATGATTCCGGAGTGTCCACCAAGTGGTTCTGGTAGACCTGGCAGGTGATTTTGGCATGTCTGGAAGGTGGTTCCGGCTAGTTGAGCAGGTTGATCAGGCGTGCTCGCCAGGGGGTTCAGGCGGGTCTGGCAGGTGGTTTCGGTCTGTTCGGGGAGTGGTTCCGGCATCTCAGGCACATGGTTCTGGCACGTCTGAGATGTGGTTCCGGTCAGCCCTACAGCTGATTCCGGAGTGTCCGCCAAGTGGTTCCGTCGTAGCTGGCAGGTGATGTTGGCGTGACCGGCAGGTGGTTCCAGCCAGCCCGGCAGGTGATTCCGAAGAGTTCACCAAATGGTTGCGGCGTAGCCGGCAGGTGATTTTGGCGTGTCCACTAGGTGGTTGTGGGGAGTGGATCAGCTGGTTCCGGCATACTCGGCAGGTTGTACCGGCGTGTCCAGAACATGGTTCTGGCAAGTCTGAGAGGTGGTTCCGGACCGCCCGACAGGTGATTCCGGAGTGTCCGCCAAGTGGTTCTGGCATAGCTGAAAGGTGATGTTGGCGTGACCGGCAGGTGGTTCCATCCAGCCCGGCAGGTGATTCCGGAGTGTCTGTCGAGTGGTTCTGGCATAGCCGGCAGGTGATTTTGGCGTGTCCAGCAGGTGGTTCCGGCGAGCTCGGCAGGTGGTACCGGCGTGTCCGAAACATGGTTCTGGCACATCTGAGAGATGGTTCCGGCATGCCCGGCTGGTGATTCCAGAGTGTCCGGCATGTGGTTCTGGCACCTCTGAGAGGTGGTTCCGGCATGCCCAGTAGGTGGTTCCGGAGTGTCTGCCGAGTGGTTCTGGCGTAGCCGGCAGGTGATTCTGGCGTGTCCAGCAGGTGGTTCTGGGGAGTTTATCAGGTGGTTCCGGCATACTCGGCAGGTGGTACCGGCGTGTCCGGAACATGGTTCTCGCAAGTCTGAGAGGTGGTTCTGGCACGCCCGACAGGTGATTCCGGAGTGTACGCCAAGTGGTTCTGGCGTCGCGGGCAGGTCATTTTGCATGTCCGGCGGTGGTTCCGGTGACTCGAGCCAGTGGTTCCGGCGTGTCCAGCAGGTCGCTCCGGTCTGTCCGGCATGTGGTTCTGGCGTGTCCGGCACGAGGTTCTGGCACGTCTGAGAGTTGGTTCTGGCATGCCCGGCAGGTGATTCCGGAGTGTCCGGCATGTGGTTCTGGCACCTCTGAGAGGTGGTTACGGCATGCCCGGCAGGTGATACCGGAGTGTTCACCAAGTGTTTCTGGCGTAGCCGACAGGTGATTTTGCATGTCCGGCAATGGTTCCGGCGAGTCGAGCCGGTGGTTCCGGAATGTCCGGCAGGTGGTTCCGGCATGTCCGGCAGGTGGTTCCGGCATGTCCAGCACGTGGTTCCAGCATGCCCGGCAGGTGATTCCGGAGTGTCCGGCATGTGGTTCTGGCACCTCTGAGAGGTGGTTCCGGCATGCCCGGCAGGTGATACCGGAGTCTCCGGCATTTGGTTCTGGCACCTCTGAGAGGTGGTTCCGGAATGCCTGGCCTGTGATTCAGGAGTGTCTGCCGAGTGGTACTGGCGTAGCCGGCAGTTGATTTTGGCGTGTCCACTAGGTGGTTCTGGTGAGTGTAGCAGCTGGTTCCAGCATACTCGGCAGGTGGTACCGGCGTGTCCAGAACATGGTTCTGGCAAGTCTGAGATGTGGTTCCGGCACGCCCGACAGGTGATTCCGGAGCATCCGCCAAGTGTTTCTGGCGTACCCGACAGGTGATTTTGGCATGTCCGACAGGTGTTTCTTGCGAGTCGAGCAGGTGGCTCAGGCATGCTCAGCTGTTGCTTCCGGCGTCTCTGGCACGTGGTTCTGGTGTGTCTGAGAGCTGGTTCTGGCATGTCCGGCAGATGATTCCGGAGTGTCCACCAAGTGGTTCTGGTAGACCTGGCAGGTGATTTTGGCGTGTCAGGATGGTGGTTCCGGCTAGTTGAGCAGGTGGATCAGGCATGCTCGCCAGGGGGTTCAGGCGGGTCTGGCAGGTGGTTTCGGTCTGTTCGGGGAGTGGTTCCGGCATCTCAGGCTCATGGTTCTGGCACGTCTGAGATGTGGTTCCGGTCGGCCCTACAGCTGATTCCGGAGTGTCCGCCAAGTGGTTCCGGCGTAGCTGAAAGGTGATGTTGGCGTGACCTGCAGGTGGTTCCAGCCAGCCCGGCAGGTCATTACGGAGTGTCTGCTGAATGGTTCTGGCGTAGCCGGCAGGTGATTTTGGCGTGTCCAGCAGGTAGTTCCGGCGAGCTCGGCAGGTTGTGCCGGCGTGTCCGGGACATGGTTCTGGCACGTCTGAGAGATGGTTCCGGCATGACCGGCAGGTGATTCCGGAGTGTCCGGCATGTGGTTCTGGCACCTCTGAGAGGTGGTTCCGGCATGCCCGGCAGGTGGTTACGGAGTGTCTGCCGAGTGGTTCTGGCGTAGCCGGCAGGTGATTCTGGGGTGTCCAGCAGGTGGTTCCAGCGAGTCGAGTAGGTGGTTCCGGCGTGCTCGGCAGGTGGTTCAGGCGGGTCTGGCAGGTGGTTTCGGTCTGTTCGGGGTGTGGTTCCGGCATCTCAGGCACATGGTTCTGGCACGTCTGATAGGTGGTTCCGGCCGGCCCGACAGGTGTTTCCATGGTGTCCGCCAAGTGGTTCTGGCATAGCTGGCAGGTGATGTTGGCGTGACCGGCAGGTGGTTCCAGCCAGCCCGGCAGGTGATTCCGAAGAGTTCACCAAATGGTTGCGGCGTAGCCGGCAAGTGATTTTCGCGTGTCCAGCAGGTGGTTTTGGCGAGTCGAGCAGGTGGTTCTGGCGTGCTCGGCAGGTGCTTCCGGTGTCATTGGCATGTGGTTCCGGCATGTCTGAGAGGTGGTTCCGCCATGCCCGGCAGCTGATTCCGGAGTGTTCGCCAAGTGGTTCTGGCATAGCCGGCAGGTGATTTTGCATGTCCGGCAATGGTTCCGGCGAGTCGAGCCGGTGCTTCTGGCGTGTCCAGCAGGTGGTTCCGGTCTTTCCGGCAGGTGGTTCTGGCGTGTCCGGCACGAGGTTCTGGCACGTCTGAGAGTTGGTTCCGGCATGCCCGACAGGTGATTTCGGAGTGTCCGCCACGTGGTTGTGGCGTACCGGGCAGGTGATTTTGGCGTGTCTGGCAGGTGTTTCTTGCAAGTCGAGCATGTGGCTCAGGCATGATCAGCAGGTGCTTCCGGCGTGTCCTGCACGTGGTTCTGGTGTGTCTGAGAGCTGGTTCTGGCATGTCCGGCAGATGATGCTGGAGTGTCCACCAAGTGGTTGTGGCATACCCGGCAGGTGATTTTAGCGTGTCAGGTAGGTGGTTCCGGCGAGTCGAGTAGGTGGTTCCGGGGTGCTCGGCAGGTGGTTCAGTCGGGTCTGGCAGGTGGTTTCGGTCTGTTCGGGGTGTGGTTCCGGCATCTCAGGCACATGGTTCTGGCACGTCTGAGAGGTGGCTCCGCCCGGCACGACAGGTGTTTCCGGAGTGTCCGCCAAGTGGTTCTGGCGTAGCTGAAAGGTGATGTTGGCGTGACCGGCAGGTGGTTCCAGCCAGCCCGGCAGGTGATTCCGGAGTGTCTGCCGCGTGGTTCTGGCGTAGCCGGCAGGTGATTTTGGCGTGTCCAGCAGGTGGTTCCGGCGAGCTCGGCAGGTGGTACCGGCGTGTCCGGAACATGGTTCTGGCACGTCTGAGAGATGGTTCCGGCATGCCAGGCAGGTGATTCCGGAGTGTCCGGCATGTGGTTCTGGCACCTCTGAGAGGTGGTTCCGGAATGCCTGGCATGTGATTCCGGAGTGTCTGTCGAGTGGTTCTGGCGTAGCCGGCAGTTGATTTTGGCGTGTCCACTAGGTGGTTGTGGGGAGTGGATCAGCTGGTTCCGGCATACTCGGCAGGTTGTACCGGCGTGTCCAGAACATGGTTCTGGCAAGTCTGAGAGGTGGTTCCGGACCGCCCGACAGGTGATTCCGGAGTGTCCGCCAAGTGGTTCTGGCATAGCTGAAAGGTGATGTTGGCGTGACCGGCAGGTGGTTCCATCCAGCCCGGCAGGTGATTCCGGAGTGTCTGTCGAGTGGTTCTGGCGTAGCCGGCAGGTGATTTTGGCGTGTCCAGCAGGTGGTTCCGGCGAGCTCGGCAGGTGGTACCGGCGTGTCCGGAACATGGTTCTGGCACCTCTGAGAGGTGGTTCCGGCATGCCCGGCAGGTGGTTCCGGAGTGTCTGCCGAGTGGTTCTGGCGTAGCCGGCAGGTGATTCTGGCGTGTCCAGCAGGTGGTTCTGGGGAGTGGATCAGGTGGTTCCGGCATACTCGGCAGGTGGTACCGGCGTGTCCGGAACATGGTTCTCGCAAGTCTGAGAGGTGGTTCTGGCATGCCAGACAGGTGATTCCGGAGTGTTCGCCAAGTGGTTCTGGCGTAGCCGGCAGGTCATTTTGCATGTCCGGCGGTGGTTCCGGCGAGTCGAGCCGGTGGTTCCGGCGTAGCCGGCCGTTGATTTTGGCGTGTCCACTAGGTGGTTCTGGGGAGTGGAGCAGCTGGTTCCGGCATACTCGGCAGGTGGTACCGCCGTGTCCAGAACACGGTTCTGGCAAGTCTGAGAGGTGGTTCCGGCACGCCCGACAGGTGATTCTGGAGCGTCCGCCAAGTTTTTCTGGCGTACCCGGCAGGTGATTTTGGCATGTCCGACAGGTGTTTCTTGCGAGTCGAGCAGGTGGCTCAGGCATGCTCAGCTGGTGCTTCTGGCGTCCCTGGCACGTGGTTCTGGTGTCTCTGAGAGCTGGTTCTGGCATGTCCGGCAGATGATTCCGGAGTGTCCACCAAGTGGTTCTGGTAGACATGGCAGGTGTTTTTGGCGTGTCAGGAAGGTGGTTCCGGCTAGTTGAGCAGGTGGATCAGGCATGCTCGCCAGGGGGTTCAGGCGGGTCTGGCAGGTGGTTTCGGTGTGTTCGGGGAGTGGTTCCGGCATCTCAGGCACATGGTTCTCGCACGTCTGAGAGGTGGTTCCGGCCGGCCCGACAGGTATTTCCGGAGTGTCCGCCAAGTGGTTCTGGCGTAGCTGAAAGGTGATGTTGGCGTGACCGGCACGTGGTTCCAGCCAGCCCCGCAGGTGATTCCGCAGTGTCTGCCGCGTGGTTCTGGCGTAGCCGACAGGTGATTTTTTCGCGTCCAGCAGGTGGTTCCGGCGAGCTCGGCAGGTGGTACCGGCGTGTCCGAAACATGGTTCTGGCACGTCTGAGAGATGGTTCCGGCATGCCCGGCAGGTGATTCCGGAGTGTCCGGCATGTGGTTCTGGCACCTCTGAGAGGTGGTTCCGGCATGCTCGGCAGGTGATACCGGAGTGTCCGGCATTTGGTTTTGGCACCTCTGAGAGGTGGTTCCGGAATGCCTGGCATGTGATTCCGGAGTGTCTGCCGAGTGGTTCTGGCGTATCCGGCAGTTGATTTTGGCGTGTCCACTATGTGGTTCTGGGGAGTGGAGCGGCTGGTTCCAGCATACTCGGCAGGTGGTACCGGCGTGTCCAGAACATGGTTATGGCAAGTCTGAGAGGTGGTTCCGGCACGCCAGACAGTTGATTCCACAGCGTCCGCCAAGTGTTTCTGACGTACCCGGCAGGTGATTTTGGCATGTCCGACAGGTGTTTCTTGCGAGTCGAGCAGGTGGCTCAGGCATGCTCAGCTGGTGCTTCCGGCGTCTCTGGCACGTGCTTCTGGTGTGTCTGAGAGCTGGTTCCGGCACGTCCGGCAGATGATTCCGGAGTGTCCACCAAGTGGTTCTGGTATACCTGGCAGGTGATTTTGGCGTGTCAGGAAGGTGGTTCAGGCTAGTTGAGCAGGTGGATCAGGCGTGCTCGCTAGGGGGTTCAGGCGGGTCTGGCAGGTGGTTTCAGTCTGTTCGGGGAGTGGTTCCGGCATCTCAGGCACATGGTTCTGGCACGTCTGAGATGTGGTTCCGGTCAGCCCTACAGCTGATTCCGGAGTGTCCGCCAAGTGGTTCCGGCGTAGCTGGCAGGTGATGTTGGCGTGACCGGCAGGTGGTTCCAGCCAGCCCGGCAGGTGATTCCGAAGAGTTCACCAAATGGTTGCGGCGTAGCCGGCAGGTGATTTTGGCGTGTCCAGCAGGTGGTTTTGGCGAGTCGAGCAGGTGGTTCTGGCGTGCTCGGCAGGTGCTTCCGGTGTCATTGGCATGTGGTTCCGGCACCTCTGAGAGGTGGTTCCGGCATGCCCGGCAGGTGGTTCCGGAGTGTCTGCCGAGTGGTTCTGGCGTAGCCGGCAGGTGATTTTGCATGTCCGGCAATGGTTCCGGCGAGTCGAGCCGGTGGTTCCGGCATGTCCGGCAGGTGGTTCCAGCATGCCCGGCAGGTGATTCCGGAGTGTCCGGCATGTGGTTCTGGCACCTCTGTTAGGTGGTTCCGGAATGCCTGGCATGTGATTCCGGAGTGTCTGTCGAGTGGTTCTGGCGTAGCCGGCAGTTGATTTTGGCGTGTCCACTAGGTGGTTGTGGGGAGTGGATCAGCTGGTTCCGGCATACTCGGCAGGTTGTACCGGCGTGTCCAGAACATGGTTCTGGCAAGTCTGAGAGGTGGTTCCGGACCGCCCGACAGGTGATTCCGGAGTGTCCGCCAAGTGGTTCTGGCATAGCTGAAAGGTGATGTTGGCGTGACCGGCAGGTGGTTCCATCCAGCCCGGCAGGTGATTCCGGAGTGTCTGTCGAGTGGTTCTGGCATAGCCGGCAGGTGATTTTGGCGTGTCCAGCAGGTGGTTCCGGCGAGCTCGGCAGGTGGTACCGGCGTGTCCGAAACATGGTTCTGGCACATCTGAGAGATGGTTCCGGCATGCCCGGCTGGTGATTCCAGAGTGTCCGGCATGTGGTTCTGGCACCTCTGAGAGGTGGTTCCGGCATGCCCAGTAGGTGGTTCCGGAGTGTCTGCCGAGTGGTTCTGGCGTAGCCGGCAGGTGATTCTGGCGTGTCCAGCAGGTGGTTCTGGGGAGTTTATCAGGTGGTTCCGGCATACTCGGCAGGTGGTACCGGCGTGTCCGGAACATGGTTCTCGCAAGTCTGAGAGGTGGTTCTGGCATGCCAGACAGGTGATTCCGGAGTGTTCGCCAAGTGGTTCTGGCGTAGCCGGCAGGTCATTTTGCATGTCCGGCGGTGGTTCCGGCGAGTCGAGCCGGTGGTTCCGGCGTAGCCGGCCGTTGATTTTGGCGTGTCCACTAGGTGGTTCTGGGGAGTGGAGCAGCTGGTTCCGGCATACTCGGCAGGTGGTACCGCCGTGTCCAGAACACGGTTCTGGCAAGTCTGAGAGGTGGTTCCGGCACGCCCGACAGGTGATTCCGGAGTGTACGCCAAGTGGTTCTGGCGTCGCGGGCAGGTCATTTTGCATGTCCGGCGGTGGTTCCGGCGACTCGAGCCAGTGGTTCCGGCGTGTCCAGCAGGTCGCTCCGGTCTGTCCGGCAGGTGGTTCTGGCGTGTCCGGCACGAGGTTCTGGCACGTCTGAGAGTTGGTTCTGGCATGCCCGGCAGGTGATTCCGGAGTGTCCGGCATGTGGTTCTGGCACCTCTGAGAGGTGGTTACGGCATGCCCGGCAGGTGATACCGGAGTGTTCACCAAGTGTTTCTGGCGTAGCTGACAGGTGATTTTGCATGTCCGGCAATGGTTCCGGCGAGTCGAGCCGGTGGTTCCGGAATGTCCGGCAGGTGGTTCCGGCATGTCCGGCAGGTGGTTCCGGCATGTCCAGCACGTGGTTCCAGCATGCCCGGCAGGTGATTCCGGAGTGTCCGGCATGTGGTTCTGGCACCTCTGAGAGGTGGTTCCGGCATGCCCGGCAGGTGATACCGGAGTCTCCGGCATTTGGTTCTGGCACTTCTGAGAGGTGGTTCCGGAATGCCTGGCCTGTGATTCAGGAGTGTCTGCCGAGTGGTACTGGCGTAGCCGGCAGTTGATTTTGGCGTGTCCACTAGGTGGTTCTGGTGAGTGTAGCAGCTGGTTCCAGCATACTCGGCAGGTGGTACCGGCGTGTCCAGAACATGGTTCTGGCAAGTCTGAGATGTGGTTCCGGCACGCCCGACAGGTGATTCCGGAGCATCCGCCAAGTGTTTCTGGCGTACCCGACAGGTGATTTTGGCATGTCCGACAGGTGTTTCTTGCGAGTCGAGCAGGTGGCTCAGGCATGCTCAGCTGTTGCTTCCGGCGTCTCTGGCACGTGGTTCTGGTGTGTCTGAGAGCTGGTTCTGGCATGTCCGGCAGATGATTCCGGAGTGTCCACCAAGTGGTTCTGGTAGACCTGGCAGGTGATTTTGGCGTGTCAGGATGGTGGTTCCGGCTAGTTGAGCAGGTGGATCAGGCATGCTCGCCAGGGGGTTCAGGCGGGTCTGGCAGGTGGTTTCGGTCTGTTCGGGGAGTGGTTCCGGCATCTCAGGCTCATGGTTCTGGCACGTCTGAGATGTGGTTCCGGTCGGCCCTACAGCTGATTCCGGAGTGTCCGCCAAGTGGTTCCGGCGTAGCTGAAAGGTGATGTTGGCGTGACCTGCAGGTGGTTCCAGCCAGCCCGGCAGGTCATTACGGAGTGTCTGCTGAATGGTTCTGGCGTAGCCGGCAGGTGATTTTGGCGTGTCCAGCAGGTAGTTCCGGCGAGCTCGGCAGGTTGTGCCGGCGTGTCCGGGACATGGTTCTGGCACGTCTGAGAGATGGTTCCGGCATGACCGGCAGGTGATTCCGGAGTGTCCGGCATGTGGTTCTGGCACCTCTGAGAGGTGGTTCCGGCATGCCCGGCAGGTGGTTACGGAGTGTCTGCCGAGTGGTTCTGGCGTAGCCGGCAGGTGATTCTGGGGTGTCCAGCAGGTGGTTCCAGCGAGTCGAGTAGGTGGTTCCGGCGTGCTCGGCAGGTGGTTCAGGCGGGTCTGGCAGGTGGTTTCGGTCTGTTCGGGGTGTGGTTCCGGCATCTCAGGCACATGGTTCTGGCACGTCTGATAGGTGGTTCCGGCCGGCCCGACAGGTGTTTCCATGGTGTCCGCCAAGTGGTTCTGGCATAGCTGGCAGGTGATGTTGGCGTGACCGGCAGGTGGTTCCAGCCAGCCCGGCAGGTGATTCCGAAGAGTTCACCAAATGGTTGCGGCGTAGCCGGCAAGTGATTTTCGCGTGTCCAGCAGGTGGTTTTGGCGAGTCGAGCAGGTGGTTCTGGCGTGCTCGACAGGTGCTTCCGGTGTCATTGGCATGTGGTTCCGGCATGTCTGAGAGGTGGTTCCGCCATGCCCGGCAGCTGATTCCGGAGTGTTCGCCAAGTGGTTCTGGCATAGCCGGCAGGTGATTTTGCATGTCCGGCAATGGTTCCGGCGAGTCGAGCCGGTGCTTCTGGCGTGTCCAGCAGGTGGTTCCGGTCTTTCCGGCAGGTGGTTCTGGCGTGTCCGGCACGAGGTTCTGGCACGTCTGAGAGTTGGTTCCGGCATGCCCGACAGGTGATTTCGGAGACTCCGCCACGTGGTTGTGGCGTACCGGGCAGGTGATTTTGGCGTGTCTGGCAGGTGTTTCTTGCAAGTCGAGCATGTGGCTCAGGCATGATCAGCAGGTGCTTCCGGCGTGTCCTGCACGTGGTTCTGGTGTGTCTGAGAGCTGGTTCTGGCATGTCCGGCAGATGATGCTGGAGTGTCCACCAAGTGGTTGTGGCATACCCGGCAGGTGATTTTAGCGTGTCAGGTAGGTGGTTCCGGCGAGTCGAGTAGGTGGTTCCGGGGTGCTCGGCAGGTGGTTCAGTCGGGTCTGGCAGGTGGTTTCGGTCTGTTCGGGATGTGGTTCCGGCATCTCAGGCACATGGTTCTGGCACGTCTGAGAGGTGGCTCCCCCCGGCACGACAGGTGTTTCCGGAGTGTCCGCCAAGTGGTTCTGGCGTAGCTGAAAGGTGATGTTGGCGTGACCGGCAGGTGGTTCCAGCCAGCCCGGCAGGTGATTCCGGAGTGTCTGCCGCGTGGTTCTGGCGTAGCCGGCAGGTGATTTTGGCGTGTCCAGCAGGTGGTTCCGGCGAGCTCGGCAGGTGGTACCGGCGTGTCCGGAACATGGTTCTGGCACGTCTGAGATATGGTTCCGGCATGCCAGGCAGGTGATTCCGGAGTGTCCGGCATGTGGTTCTGGCACCTCTGAGAGGTGGTTCCGGAATGCCTGGCATGTGATTCCGGAGTGTCTGTCGAGTGGTTCTGGCGTAGCCGGCAGGTGATTTTGGCGTGTCCAGCAGGTGGTTCCGGCGAGCTCGGCAGGTGGTACCGGCGTGTCCGGAACATGGTTCTGGCACCTCTGAGAGGTGGTTCCGGCATGCCCGGCAGGTGGTTCCGGAGTGTCTGCCGAGTGGTTCTGGCGTAGCCGGCAGGTGATTTTGCATGTCCGGCAATGGTTCCGGCGAGTCGAGCCGGTGGTTCCGGCATGTCCGGCAGGTGGTTCCAGCATGCCCGGCAGGTGATTCCGGAGTGTCCGGCATGTGGTTCTGGCACCTCTGTTAGGTGGTTCCGGAATGCCTGGCATGTGATTCCGGAGTGTCTGTCGAGTGGTTCTGGCGTAGCCGGCAGTTGATTTTGGCGTGTCCACTAGGTGGTTGTGGGGAGTGGATCAGCTGGTTCCGGCATACTCGGCAGGTTGTACCGGCGTGTCCAGAACATGGTTCTGGCAAGTCTGAGAGGTGGTTCCGGACCGCCCGACAGGTGATTCCGGAGTGTCCGCCAAGTGGTTCTGGCATAGCTGAAAGGTGATGTTGGCGTGACCGGCAGGTGGTTCCATCCAGCCCGGCAGGTGATTCCGGAGTGTCTGTCGAGTGGTTCTGGCATAGCCGGCAGGTGATTTTGGCGTGTCCAGCAGGTGGTTCCGGCGAGCTCGGCAGGTGGTACCGGCGTGTCCGAAACATGGTTCTGGCACATCTGAGAGATGGTTCCGGCATGCCCGGCTGGTGATTCCAGAGTGTCCGGCATGTGGTTCTGGCACCTCTGAGAGGTGGTTCCGGCATGCCCAGTAGGTGGTTCCGGAGTGTCTGCCGAGTGGTTCTGGCGTAGCCGGCAGGTGATTCTGGCGTGTCCAGCAGGTGGTTCTGGGGAGTTTATCAGGTGGTTCCGGCATACTCGGCAGGTGGTACCGGCGTGTCCGGAACATGGTTCTCGCAAGTCTGAGAGGTGGTTCTGGCATGCCAGACAGGTGATTCCGGAGTGTTCGCCAAGTGGTTCTGGCGTAGCCGGCAGGTCATTTTGCATGTCCGGCGGTGGTTCCGGCGAGTCGAGCCGGTGGTTCCGGCGTAGCCGGCCGTTGATTTTGGCGTGTCCACTAGGTGGTTCTGGGGAGTGGAGCAGCTGGTTCCGGCATACTCGGCAGGTGGTACCGCCGTGTCCAGAACACGGTTCTGGCAAGTCTGAGAGGTGGTTCCGGCACGCCCGACAGGTGATTCCGGAGTGTACGCCAAGTGGTTCTGGCGTCGCGGGCAGGTCATTTTGCATGTCCGGCGGTGGTTCCGGCGACTCGAGCCAGTGGTTCCGGCGTGTCCAGCAGGTCGCTCCGGTCTGTCCGGCAGGTGGTTCTGGCGTGTCCGGCACGAGGTTCTGGCACGTCTGAGAGTTGGTTCTGGCATGCCCGGCAGGTGATTCCGGAGTGTCCGGCATGTGGTTCTGGCACCTCTGAGAGGTGGTTACGGCATGCCCGGCAGGTGATACCGGAGTGTTCACCAAGTGTTTCTGGCGTAGCTGACAGGTGATTTTGCATGTCCGGCAATGGTTCCGGCGAGTCGAGCCGGTGGTTCCGGAATGTCCGGCAGGTGGTTCCGGCATGTCCGGCAGGTGGTTCCGGCATGTCCAGCACGTGGTTCCAGCATGCCCGGCAGGTGATTCCGGAGTGTCCGGCATGTGGTTCTGGCACCTCTGAGAGGTGGTTCCGGCATGCCCGGCAGGTGATACCGGAGTCTCCGGCATTTGGTTCTGGCACTTCTGAGAGGTGGTTCCGGAATGCCTGGCCTGTGATTCAGGAGTGTCTGCCGAGTGGTACTGGCGTAGCCGGCAGTTGATTTTGGCGTGTCCACTAGGTGGTTCTGGTGAGTGTAGCAGCTGGTTCCAGCATACTCGGCAGGTGGTACCGGCGTGTCCAGAACATGGTTCTGGCAAGTCTGAGATGTGGTTCCGGCACGCCCGACAGGTGATTCCGGAGCATCCGCCAAGTGTTTCTGGCGTACCCGACAGGTGATTTTGGCATGTCCGACAGGTGTTTCTTGCGAGTCGAGCAGGTGGCTCAGGCATGCTCAGCTGTTGCTTCCGGCGTCTCTGGCACGTGGTTCTGGTGTGTCTGAGAGCTGGTTCTGGCATGTCCGGCAGATGATTCCGGAGTGTCCACCAAGTGGTTCTGGTAGACCTGGCAGGTGATTTTGGCGTGTCAGGAAGGTGGTTCCGGCTAGTTGAGCAGGTGGATCAGGCATGCTCGCCAGGGGGTTCAGGCGGGTCTGGCAGGTGGTTTCGGTCTGTTCGGGGAGTGGTTCCGGCATCTCAGGCTCATGGTTCTGGCACGTCTGAGATGTGGTTCCGGTCGGCCCTACAGCTGATTCCGGAGTGTCCGCCAAGTGGTTCTGGCATAGCTGAAAGGTGATGTTGGCGTGACCGGCAGGTGGTTCCATCCAGCCCGGCACGTGATTCCGGAGTGTCTGTCGAGTGGTTCTGGCGTAGCCGGCAGGTGATTTTGGCGTGTCCAGCAGGTGGTTCCGGCGAGCTCGGCAGGTGGTACCGGCGTGTCCGGAACATGGTTCTGGCACCTCTGAGAGGTGGTTCCGGCATGCCCGGCAGGTGGTTCCGGAGTGTCTGCCGAGTGGTTCTGGCGTAGCCGGCAGGTGATTCTGGCGTGTCCAGCAGGTGGTTCTGGGGAGTGGATCAGGTGGTTCCGGCATACTCGGCAGGTGGTACCGGCGTGTCCGGAACATGGTTCTCGCAAGTCTGAGAGGTGGTTCTGGCATGCCAGACAGGTGATTCCGGAGTGTTCGCCAAGTGGTTCTGGCGTAGCCGGCAGGTCATTTTGCATGTCCGGCGGTGGTTCCGGCGAGTCGAGCCGGTGGTTCCGGCGTAGCCGGCCGTTGATTTTGGCGTGTCCACTAGGTGGTTCTGGGGAGTGGAGCAGCTGGTTCCGGCATACTCGGCAGGTGGTACCGCCGTGTCCAGAACACGGTTCTGGCAAGTCTGAGAGGTGGTTCCGGCACGCCCGACAGGTGATTCTGGAGCGTCCGCCAAGTTTTTCTGGCGTACCCGGCAGGTGATTTTGGCATGTCCGACAGGTGTTTCTTGCGAGTCGAGCAGGTGGCTCAGGCATGCTCAGCTGGTGCTTCTGGTGTCCCTGGCACGTGGTTCTGGTGTCTCTGAGAGCTGGTTCTGGCATGTCCGGCAGATGATTCCGGAGTGTCCACCAAGTGGTTCTGGTAGACATGGCAGGTGATTTTGGCGTGTCAGGAAGGTGGTTCCGGCTAGTTGAGCAGGTGGATCAGGCATGCTCGCCAGGGGGTTCAGGCGGGTCTGGCAGGTGGTTTCGGTGTGTTCGGGGAGTGGTTCCGGCATCTCAGGCACATGGTTCTCGCACGTCTGAGAGGTGGTTCTGGCCGGCCCGACAGGTATTTCCGGAGTGTCCGCCAAGTGGTTCCGGCGTAGCTGAAAGGTGATGTTGGCGTGACCGGCACGTGGTTCCAGCCAGCCCCGCAGGTGATTCCGCAGTGTCTGCCGCGTGGTTCTGGCGTAGCCGACAGGTGATTTTTTCGCGTCCAGCAGGTGGTTCCGGCGAGCTCGGCAGGTGGTACCGGCGTGTCCGAAACATGGTTCTGGCACGTCTGAGAGATGGTTCCGGCATGCCCGGCAGGTGATTCCGGAGTGTCCGGCATGTGGTTCTGGCACCTCTGAGAGGTGGTTCCGGCATGCTCGGCAGGTGATACCGGAGTGTCCGGCATTTGGTTTTGGCACCTCTGAGAGGTGGTTCCGGAATGCCTGGCATGTGATTCCGGAGTGTCTGCCGAGTGGTTCTGGCGTATCCGGCAGTTGATTTTGGCGTGTCCACTATGTGGTTCTGGGGAGTGGAGCGGCTGGTTCCAGCATACTCGGCAGGTGGTACCGGCGTGTCCAGAACATGGTTATGGCAAGTCTGAGAGGTGGTTCCGGCACGCCCGACAGTTGATTCCACAGCGTCCGCCAAGTGTTTCTCACGTACCCGGCAGGTGATTTTGGCATGTCCGACAGGTGTTTCTTGCGAGTCGAGCAGGTGGCTCAGGCATGCTCAGCTGGTGCTTCCGGCGTCTCTGGCACGTGCTTCTGGTGTGTCTGAGAGCTGGTTCCGGCACGTCCGGCAGATGATTCCGGAGTGTCCACCAAGTGGTTCTGGTATACCTGGCAGGTGATTTTGGCGTGTCAGGAAGGTGGTTCAGGCTAGTTGAGCAGGTGGATCAGGCGTGCTCGCTAGGGGGTTCAGGCGGGTCTGGCAGGTGGTTTCGGTCTGTTCGGGGAGTGGTTCCGGCATCTCAGGCACATGGTTCTGGCACGTCTGAGATGTGGTTCCGGTCAGCCCTACAGCTGATTCCGGAGTGTCCGCCAAGTGGTTCCGGCGTAGCTGGCAGGTGATGTTGGCGTGACCGGCAGGTGGTTCCAGCCAGCCCGGCAGGTGATTCCGAAGAGTTCACCAAATGGTTGCGGCGTAGCCGGCAGGTGATTTTGGCGTGTCCAGCAGGTGGTTTTGGCGAGTCGAGCAGGTGGTTCTGGCGTGCTCGGCAGGTGCTTCCGGTGTCATTGGCATGTGGTTCCGGCATGTCTGAGAGGTGGTTCCGCCATGCCCGGCAGGTGATTCCGGATTGTTCGCCAAGTGGTTCTGGCATAGCCGGCAGGTGATTTTGCATGTCCGGCAATGGTTCCGGCGAGTCGAGCCGGTGGTTCCGGCATGTCCGGCAGGTGGTTCCAGCATGCCCGGCAGGTGATTCCGGAGTGTCCGGCATGTGGTTCTGGCACCTCTGTTAGGTGGTTCCGGAATGCCTGGCATGTGATTCCGGAGTGTCTGTCGAGTGGTTCTGGCGTAGCCGGCAGTTGATTTTGGCGTGTCCACTAGGTGGTTGTGGGGAGTGGATCAGCTGGTTCCGGCATACTCGGCAGGTTGTACCGGCGTGTCCAGAACATGGTTCTGGCAAGTCTGAGAGGTGGTTCCGGACCGCCCGACAGGTGATTCCGGAGTGTCCGCCAAGTGGTTCTGGCATAGCTGAAAGGTGATGTTGGCGTGACCGGCAGGTGGTTCCATCCAGCCCGGCAGGTGATTCCGGAGTGTCTGTCGAGTGGTTCTGGCATAGCCGGCAGGTGATTTTGGCGTGTCCAGCAGGTGGTTCCGGCGAGCTCGGCAGGTGGTACCGGCGTGTCCGAAACATGGTTCTGGCACATCTGAGAGATGGTTCCGGCATGCCCGGCTGGTGATTCCAGAGTGTCCGGCATGTGGTTCTGGCACCTCTGAGAGGTGGTTCCGGCATGCCCAGTAGGTGGTTCCGGAGTGTCTGCCGAGTGGTTCTGGCGTAGCCGGCAGGTGATTCTGGCGTGTCCAGCAGGTGGTTCTGGGGAGTTTATCAGGTGGTTCCGGCATACTCGGCAGGTGGTACCGGCGTGTCCGGAACATGGTTCTCGCAAGTCTGAGAGGTGGTTCTGGCATGCCAGACAGGTGATTCCGGAGTGTTCGCCAAGTGGTTCTGGCGTAGCCGGCAGGTCATTTTGCATGTCCGGCGGTGGTTCCGGCGAGTCGAGCCGGTGGTTCCGGCGTAGCCGGCCGTTGATTTTGGCGTGTCCACTAGGTGGTTCTGGGGAGTGGAGCAGCTGGTTCCGGCATACTCGGCAGGTGGTACCGCCGTGTCCAGAACACGGTTCTGGCAAGTCTGAGAGGTGGTTCCGGCACGCCCGACAGGTGATTCCGGAGTGTACGCCAAGTGGTTCTGGCGTCGCGGGCAGGTCATTTTGCATGTCCGGCGGTGGTTCCGGCGACTCGAGCCAGTGGTTCCGGCGTGTCCAGCAGGTCGCTCCGGTCTGTCCGGCAGGTGGTTCTGGCGTGTCCGGCACGAGGTTCTGGCACGTCTGAGAGTTGGTTCTGGCATGCCCGGCAGGTGATTCCGGAGTGTCCGGCATGTGGTTCTGGCACCTCTGAGAGGTGGTTACGGCATGCCCGGCAGGTGATACCGGAGTGTTCACCAAGTGTTTCTGGCGTAGCTGACAGGTGATTTTGCATGTCCGGCAATGGTTCCGGCGAGTCGAGCCGGTGGTTCCGGAATGTCCGGCAGGTGGTTCCGGCATGTCCGGCAGGTGGTTCCGGCATGTCCAGCACGTGGTTCCAGCATGCCCGGCAGGTGATTCCGGAGTGTCCGGCATGTGGTTCTGGCACCTCTGAGAGGTGGTTCCGGCATGCCCGGCAGGTGATACCGGAGTCTCCGGCATTTGGTTCTGGCACTTCTGAGAGGTGGTTCCGGAATGCCTGGCCTGTGATTCAGGAGTGTCTGCCGAGTGGTACTGGCGTAGCCGGCAGTTGATTTTGGCGTGTCCACTAGGTGGTTCTGGTGAGTGTAGCAGCTGGTTCCAGCATACTCGGCAGGTGGTACCGGCGTGTCCAGAACATGGTTCTGGCAAGTCTGAGATGTGGTTCCGGCACGCCCGACAGGTGATTCCGGAGCATCCGCCAAGTGTTTCTGGCGTACCCGACAGGTGATTTTGGCATGTCCGACAGGTGTTTCTTGCGAGTCGAGCAGGTGGCTCAGGCATGCTCAGCTGGTGCTTCTGGCGTCCCTGGCACGTGGTTCTGGTGTCTCTGAGAGCTGGTTCTGGCATGTCCGGCAGATGATTCCGGAGTGTCCACCAAGTGGTTCTGGTAGACATGGCAGGTGATTTTGGCGTGTCAGGAAGGTGGTTCCGGCTAGTTGAGCAGGTGGATCAGGCATGCTCGCCAGGGGGTTCAGGCGGGTCTGGCAGGTGGTTTCGGTGTGTTCGGGGAGTGGTTCCGGCATCTCAGGCACATGGTTCTCGCACGTCTGAGAGGTGGTTCCGGCCGGCCAGACAGGTATTTCCGGAGTGTCCGCCAAGTGGTTCTGGCGTAGCTGAAAGGTGATGTTGGCGTGACCGGCACGTGGTTCCAGCCAGCCCCGCAGGTGATTCCGCAGTGTCTGCCGCGTGGTTCTGGCGTAGCCGACAGGTGATTTTTTCGCGTCCAGCAGGTGGTTCCGGCGAGCTCGGCAGGTGTTACCGGCGTGTCCGAAACATGGTTCTGGCACGTCTGAGAGATGGTTCCGGCATGCCCGGCAGGTGATTCCGGAGTGTCCGGCATGTGGTTCTGGCACCTCTGAGAGGTGGTTCCGGCATGCTCGGCAGGTGATACCGGAGTGTCCGGCATTTGGTTTTGGCACCTCTGAGAGGTGGTTCCGGAATGCCTGGCATGTGATTCCGGAGTGTCTGCCGAGTGGTTCTGGCGTATCCGGCAGTTGATTTTGGCGTGTCCACTATGTGGTTCTGGGGAGTGGAGCGGCTGGTTCCAGCATACTCGGCAGGTGGTACCGGCGTGTCCAGAACATGGTTATGGCAAGTCTGAGAGGTGGTTCCGGCACGCCCGACAGTTGATTCCACAGCGTCCGCCAAGTGTTTCTCACGTACCCGGCAGGTGATTTTGGCATGTCCGACAGGTGTTTCTTGCGAGTCGAGCAGGTGGCTCAGGCATGCTCAGCTGGTGCTTCCGGCGTCTCTGGCACGTGCTTCTGGTGTGTCTGAGAGCTGGTTCCGGCACGTCCGGCAGATGATTCCGGAGTGTCCACCAAGTGGTTCTGGTATACCTGGCAGGTGATTTTGGCGTGTCAGGAAGGTGGTTCAGGCTAGTTGAGCAGGTGGATCAGGCGTGCTCGCTAGGGGGTTCAGGCGGGTCTGGCAGGTGGTTTCGGTCTGTTCGGGGAGTGGTTCCGGCATCTCAGGCACATGGTTCTGGCACGTCTGAGATGTGGTTCCGGTCAGCCCTACAGCTGATTCCGGAGTGTCCGCCAAGTGGTTCCGGCGTAGCTGGCAGGTGATGTTGGCGTGACCGGCAGGTGGTTCCAGCCAGCCCGGCAGGTGATTCCGAAGAGTTCACCAAATGGTTGCGGCGTAGCCGGCAGGTGATTTTGGCGTGTCCAGCAGGTGGTTTTGGCGAGTCGAGCAGGTGGTTCTGGCGTGCTCGGCAGGTGCTTCCGGTGTCATTGGCATGTGGTTCCGGCATGTCTGAGAGGTGGTTCCGCCATGCCCGGCAGGTGATTCCGGATTGTTCGCCAAGTGGTTCTGGCATAGCCGGCAGGTGATTTTGCATGTCCGGCAATGGTTCCGGCGAGTCGAGCCGGTGGTTCCGGCATGTCCGGCAGGTGGTTCCAGCATGCCCGGCAGGTGATTCCGGAGTGTCCGGCATGTGGTTCTGGCACCTCTGTTAGGTGGTTCCGGAATGCCTGGCATGTGATTCCGGAGTGTCTGTCGAGTGGTTCTGGCGTAGCCGGCAGTTGATTTTGGCGTGTCCACTAGGTGGTTGTGGGGAGTGGATCAGCTGGTTCCGGCATACTCGGCAGGTTGTACCGGCGTGTCCAGAACATGGTTCTGGCAAGTCTGAGAGGTGGTTCCGGACCGCCCGACAGGTGATTCCGGAGTGTCCGCCAAGTGGTTCTGGCATAGCTGAAAGGTGATGTTGGCGTGACCGGCAGGTGGTTCCATCCAGCCCGGCAGGTGATTCCGGAGTGTCTGTCGAGTGGTTCTGGCATAGCCGGCAGGTGATTTTGGCGTGTCCAGCAGGTGGTTCCGGCGAGCTCGGCAGGTGGTACCGGCGTGTCCGAAACATGGTTCTGGCACATCTGAGAGATGGTTCCGGCATGCCCGGCTGGTGATTCCAGAGTGTCCGGCATGTGGTTCTGGCACCTCTGAGAGGTGGTTCCGGCATGCCCAGTAGGTGGTTCCGGAGTGTCTGCCGAGTGGTTCTGGCGTAGCCGGCAGGTGATTCTGGCGTGTCCAGCAGGTGGTTCTGGGGAGTTTATCAGGTGGTTCCGGCATACTCGGCAGGTGGTACCGGCGTGTCCGGAACATGGTTCTCGCAAGTCTGAGAGGTGGTTCTGGCATGCCAGACAGGTGATTCCGGAGTGTTCGCCAAGTGGTTCTGGCGTAGCCGGCAGGTCATTTTGCATGTCCGGCGGTGGTTCCGGCGAGTCGAGCCGGTGGTTCCGGCGTAGCCGGCCGTTGATTTTGGCGTGTCCACTAGGTGGTTCTGGGGAGTGGAGCAGCTGGTTCCGGCATACTCGGCAGGTGGTACCGCCGTGTCCAGAACACGGTTCTGGCAAGTCTGAGAGGTGGTTCCGGCACGCCCGACAGGTGATTCCGGAGTGTACGCCAAGTGGTTCTGGCGTCGCGGGCAGGTCATTTTGCATGTCCGGCGGTGGTTCCGGCGACTCGAGCCAGTGGTTCCGGCGTGTCCAGCAGGTCGCTCCGGTCTGTCCGGCAGGTGGTTCTGGCGTGTCCGGCACGAGGTTCTGGCACGTCTGAGAGTTGGTTCTGGCATGCCCGGCAGGTGATTCCGGAGTGTCCGGCATGTGGTTCTGGCACCTCTGAGAGGTGGTTACGGCATGCCCGGCAGGTGATACCGGAGTGTTCACCAAGTGTTTCTGGCGTAGCTGACAGGTGATTTTGCATGTCCGGCAATGGTTCCGGCGAGTCGAGCCGGTGGTTCCGGAATGTCCGGCAGGTGGTTCCGGCATGTCCGGCAGGTGGTTCCGGCATGTCCAGCACGTGGTTCCAGCATGCCCGGCAGGTGATTCCGGAGTGTCCGGCATGTGGTTCTGGCACCTCTGAGAGGTGGTTCCGGCATGCCCGGCAGGTGATACCAGAGTCTCCGGCATTTGGTTCTGGCACTTCTGAGAGGTGGTTCCGGAATGCCTGGCCTGTGATTCAGGAGTGTCTGCCGAGTGGTACTGGCGTAGCCGGCAGTTGATTTTGGCGTGTCCACTAGGTGGTTCTGGGGAGTGGAGCAGCTGGTTCCAGCATACTCGGCAGGTGGTACCGGCGTGTCCAGAACATGGTTCTGGCAAGTCTGAGATGTGGTTCCGGCACGCCCGACAGGTGATTCCGGAGCATCCGCCAAGTGTTTCTGGCGTACCCGACAGGTGATTTTGGCATGTCCGACAGGTGTTTCTTGCGAGTCGAGCAGGTGGCTCAGGCATGCTCAGCTGTTGCTTCCGGCGTCTCTGGCACGTGGTTCTGGTGTGTCTGAGAGCTGGTTCTGGCATGTCCGGCAGATGATTCCGGAGTGTCCACCAAGTGGTTCTGGTAGACCTGGCAGGTGATTTTGGCGTGTCAGGATGGTGGTTCCGGCTAGTTGAGCAGGTGGATCAGGCATGCTCGCCAGGGGGTTCAGGCGGGTCTGGCAGGTGGTTTCGGTCTGTTCGGGGAGTGGTTCCGGCATCTCAGGCTCATGGTTCTGGCACGTCTGAGATGTGGTTCCGGTCGGCCCTACAGCTGATTCCGGAGTGTCCGCCAAGTGGTTCCGGCGTAGCTGAAAGGTGATGTTGGCGTGACCTGCAGGTGGTTCCAGCCAGCCCGGCAGGTCATTACGGAGTGTCTGCTGAATGGTTCTGGCGTAGCCGGCAGGTGATTTTGGCGTGTCCAGCAGGTAGTTCCGGCGAGCTCGGCAGGTTGTGCCGGCGTGTCCGGGACATGGTTCTGGCACGTCTGAGAGATGGTTCCGGCATGACCGGCAGGTGATTCCGGAGTGTCCGGCATGTGGTTCTGGCACCTCTGAGAGGTGGTTCCGGCATGCCCGGCAGGTGGTTACGGAGTGTCTGCCGAGTGGTTCTGGCGTAGCCGGCAGGTGATTCTGGGGTGTCCAGCAGGTGGTTCCAGCGAGTCGAGTAGGTGGTTCCGGCGTGCTCGGCAGGTGGTTCAGGCGGGTCTGGCAGGTGGTTTCGGTCTGTTCGGGGTGTGGTTCCGGCATCTCAGGCACATGGTTCTGGCACGTCTGATAGGTGGTTCCGGCCGGCCCGACAGGTGTTTCCATGGTGTCCGCCAAGTGGTTCTGGCATAGCTGGCAGGTGATGTTGGCGTGACCGGCAGGTGGTTCCAGCCAGCCCGGCAGGTGATTCCGAAGAGTTCACCAAATGGTTGCGGCGTAGCCGGCAAGTGATTTTCGCGTGTCCAGCAGGTGGTTTTGGCGAGTCGAGCAGGTGGTTCTGGCGTGCTCGGCAGGTGCTTCCGGTGTCATTGGCATGTGGTTCCGGCATGTCTGAGAGGTGGTTCCGCCATGCCCGGCAGCTGATTCCGGAGTGTTCGCCAAGTGGTTCTGGCATAGCCGGCAGGTGATTTTGCATGTCCGGCAATGGTTCCGGCGAGTCGAGCCGGTGCTTCTGGCGTGTCCAGCAGGTGGTTCCGGTCTTTCCGGCAGGTGGTTCTGGCGTGTCCGGCACGAGGTTCTGGCACGTCTGAGAGTTGGTTCCGGCATGCCCGACAGGTGATTTCGGAGTGTCCGCCACGTGGTTGTGGCGTACCGGGCAGGTGATTTTGGCGTGTCTGGCAGGTGTTTCTTGCAAGTCGAGCATGTGGCTCAGGCATGATCAGCAGGTGCTTCCGGCGTGTCCTGCACGTGGTTCTGGTGTGTCTGAGAGCTGGTTCTGGCATGTCCGGCAGATGATGCTGGAGTGTCCACCAAGTGGTTGTGGCATACCCGGCAGGTGATTTTAGCGTGTCAGGTAGGTGGTTCCGGCGAGTCGAGTAGGTGGTTCCGGGGTGCTCGGCAGGTGGTTCAGTCGGGTCTGGCAGGTGGTTTCGGTCTGTTCGGGGTGTGGTTCCGGCATCTCAGGCACATGGTTCTGGCACGTCTGAGAGGTGGCTCCGCCCGGCACGACAGGTGTTTCCGGAGTGTCCGCCAAGTGGTTCTGGCGTAGCTGAAAGGTGATGTTGGCGTGACCGGCAGGTGGTTCCAGCCAGCCCGGCAGGTGATTCCGGAGTGTCTGCCGCGTGGTTCTGGCGTAGCCGGCAGGTGATTTTGGCGTGTCCAGCAGGTGGTTTCGGCGAGCTCGGCAGGTGGTACCGGCGTGTCCGGAACATGGTTCTGGCACGTCTGAGAGATGGTTCCGGCATGCCAGGCAGGTGATTCCGGAGTGTCCGGCATGTGGTTCTGGCACCTCTGAGAGGTGGTTCCGGAATGCCTGGCATGTGATTCCGGAGTGTCTGTCGAGTGGTTCTGGCGTAGCCGGCAGTTGATTTTGGCGTGTCCACTAGGTGGTTGTGGGGAGTGGATCAGCTGGTTCCGGCATACTCGGCAGGTTGTACCGGCGTGTCCAGAACATGGTTCTGGCAAGTCTGAGAGGTGGTTCCGGACCGCCCGACAGGTGATTCCGGAGTGTCCGCCAAGTGGTTCTGGCATAGCTGAAAGGTGATGTTGGCGTGACCGGCAGGTGGTTCCATCCAGCCCGGCAGGTGATTCCGGAGTGTCTGTCGAGTGGTTCTGGCGTAGCCGGCAGGTGATTTTGGCGTGTCCAGCAGGTGGTTCCGGCGAGCTCGGCAGGTGGTACCGGCGTGTCCGGAACATGGTTCTGGCACCTCTGAGAGGTGGTTCCGGCATGCCCGGCAGGTGGTTCCGGAGTGTCTGCCGAGTGGTTCTGGCGTAGCCGGCAGGTGATTCTGGCGTGTCCAGCAGGTGGTTCTGGGGAGTGGATCAGGTGGTTCCGGCATACTCGGCAGGTGGTACCGGCGTGTCCGGAACATGGTTCTCGCAAGTCTGAGAGGTGGTTCTGGCATGCCAGACAGGTGATTCCGGAGTGTTCGCCAAGTGGTTCTGGCGTAGCCGGCAGGTCATTTTGCATGTCCGGCGGTGGTTCCGGCGAGTCGAGCCGGTGGTTCCGGCGTAGCCGGCCGTTGATTTTGGCGTGTCCACTAGGTGGTTCTGGGGAGTGGAGCAGCTGGTTCCGGCATACTCGGCAGGTGGTACCGCCGTGTCCAGAACACGGTTCTGGCAAGTCTGAGAGGTGGTTCCGGCACGCCCGACAGGTGATTCTGGAGCGTCCGCCAAGTTTTTCTGGCGTACCCGGCAGGTGATTTTGGCATGTCCGACAGGTGTTTCTTGCGAGTCGAGCAGGTGGCTCAGGCATGCTCAGCTGGTGCTTCTGGCGTCCCTGGCACGTGGTTCTGGTGTCTCTGAGAGCTGGTTCTGGCATGTCCGGCAGATGATTCCGGAGTGTCCACCAAGTGGTTCTGGTAGACCTGGCAGGTGATTTTGGCGTGTCAGGAAGGTGGTTCCGGCTAGTTGAGCAGGTGGATCAGGCATGCTCGCCAGGGGGTTCAGGCGGGTCTGGCAGGTGGTTTCGGTGTGTTCGGGGAGTGGTTCCGGCATCTCAGGCACATGGTTCTCGCACGTCTGAGAGGTGGTTCCGGCCGGCCCGACAGGTATTTCCGGAGTGTCCGCCAAGTGGTTCTGGCGTAGCTGAAAGGTGATGTTGGCGTGACCGGCACGTGGTTCCAGCCAGCCCCGCAGGTGATTCCGCAGTGTCTGCCGCGTGGTTCTGGCGTAGCCGACAGGTGATTTTTTCGCGTCCAGCAGGTGGTTCCGGCGAGCTCGGCAGGTGGTACCGGCGTGTCCGAAACATGGTTCTGGCACGTCTGAGAGATGGTTCCGGCATGCCCGGCAGGTGATTCCGGAGTGTCCGGCATGTGGTTCTGGCACCTCTGAGAGGTGGTTCCGGCATGCTCGGCAGGTGATACCAGAGTGTCCGGCATTTGGTTTTGGCACCTCTGAGAGGTGGTTCCGGAATGCCTGGCATGTGATTCCGGAGTGTCTGCCGAGTGGTTCTGGCGTATCCGGCAGTTGATTTTGGCGTGTCCACTATGTGGTTCTGGGGAGTGGAGCGGCTGGTTCCAGCATACTCGGCAGGTGGTACCGGCGTGTCCAGAACATGGTTATGGCAAGTCTGAGAGGTGGTTCCGGCACGCCCGACAGTTGATTCCACAGCGTCCGCCAAGTGTTTCTGACGTACCCGGCAGGTGATTTTGGCATGTCCGACAGGTGTTTCTTGCGAGTCGAGCAGGTGGCTCAGGCATGCTCAGCTGGTGCTTCCGGCGTCTCTGGCACGTGCTTCTGGTGTGTCTGAGAGCTGGTTCCGGCACGTCCGGCAGATGATTCCGGAGTGTCCACCAAGTGGTTCTGGTATACCTGGCAGGTGATTTTGGCGTGTCAGGAAGGTGGTTCAGGCTAGTTGAGCAGGTGGATCAGGCGTGCTCGCTAGGGGGTTCAGGCGGGTCTGGCAGGTGGTTTCGGTCTGTTCGGGGAGTGGTTCCGGCATCTCGGGCACATGGTTCTGGCACGTCTGAGAGGTGGTTCAAGCCAGCCCGGCAGGTGATTCCGGAGTGTCTGCCGCGTGGTTCTGGCGTAGCCGGCAGGTGATTTTGGCGTGTCCAGCAGTTGGTTCCGGCGAGCTCGGCTGGTGGTACCGGCGTGTCCGGAACATGGTTATGGCACGTCTGAGAGATGGTTCCGGCATGCCCGGCAGGTGATTCCGGAGTGTCCGGCATGTGGTTCTGGCACCTCTGAGAGGTGGTTCCGGCATGCCCGGCAGGTGGTTCCGGAGTGTCTGCCGAGTGGTTCTGGCGTAGCCGGCAGGTGATTCTGGCGTGTCCAGCGGGTGGTTCTGGGGAGTGTATCAGGTGGTTCCGGCATACTCGGCAGGTTGTAACTGCGTGTCCGGAACATGCTTCTGGCAAGTCTGAGAGGTGGTTCCGGCATGCCCGACAGGTGATTCCGGAGTGTTGGCCAAGTGGTTCTGGCGTCGCGGGCAGGTCATTTTGCATGTCCGGCGGTGGTTCCGGCGACTCGAGCCAGTGGTTACGGCGTGTCCAGCAGGTCGCTCCGGTCTGTCCGGCAGGTGGTTCTGGCGTGTCCGGCACGAGGTTCTGGCACGACTGAGATTTGGTTCTGGCATGCCCGGCAGGTGATTCCGGAGTGTCCGGCATGTGGTTCTGGCACCTCTGAGAGGTGGTTACGGCATGCCCGGCAGGTGATACCGGAGTGTTCACCAAGTGTTTCTGGCGTAGCCGACAGGTGATTTTGCATGTCCGGCAATGGTTCCGGCGAGTCGAGCCGGTGGTTCCGGAATGTCCGGCAGGTGGTTCCGGCATGTCCGGCAGGTGGTTCCGGCATGTCCAGCACGTGGTTCCAGCATGCCCGGCAGGTGATTCCGGAGTGTCCGGCATGTGGTTCTGGCACCTCTGAGAGGTGGTTCCGGCATGCCCGGCAGGTGATACCGGAGTCTCCGGCATTTGGTTCTGGCACCTCTGAGAGGTGGTTCCGGAATGCCTGGCCTGTGATTCCGGAGTGTCTGCCGAGTGGTTCTGGTGTAGCCGGCAGTTGATTTTGGCGTGTCCACTAGGTGGTTCTGGGGAGTGGATCAGCTGGTTCCGGCATACTCAGCAGGTGGTACCGGTGTGTCCGGAACATGGTTCTGGCAAGTCTGAGAGGTGGTTCCGGCACGCCCGACAGGTGATTCCGGAGCGTCCGCCAAGTGTTTCTGGCGTACCCGGCAGGTGATTTTGGCATGTCCGACAGGTGTATCTTGCGAGTCGAGCAGGTGGCTGAGGCATGCTCAGCTGGTGCTTCCGGCGTCTCTGGCACGTGGTTCTGGTGTGTCTGAGAGCTGGTTCTGGCATGTCCGGCAGATGATTCCGGAGTGTCCACCAAGTGGTTCTTGTATACCTGGCAGGTTATTTTGGCATGTCAGAAAGTTGGTTCCGGCTAGTTGAGCAGGTGGATCAGGCGTGCTTGCCAGTGGGTTCACGCGGGTCTGGCAGGTGGTTTCGGTCTGTTCGGGGAGTCGTTCCGGCATCTCAGGCTCATGGTTCTGGCACGTCTGAGAGGTGGTTCCCGCCGGCCCGACAGGTGTTTCCATGGTGTCCGCCAAGTGGTTCTGGCATAGCTGGCAGGTGATGTTGGCGTGACCAGCACTTGGTTCCAGCCAGCCCGGCAGGTGATTCCGGAGTGTCTGCCGTGTGGTTTTGGCGTAGCTGGCAGGTGATTTTGGCGTGTCCAGCAGGTGGTTCCGGCGAGCTCGGTAGGTGGTACCAGCGTGTCCGAAACATGGTTCTGGCACGTCTGAGAGATGGTTCCGGCATGCGCAGCAGGTGATTCCGGAGTGTCCGGCATGTGGTTCTGGCACCTCTGAGAGGTGGTTCCGGCATGCCCGGCAGGTGGTTCCGGAGTGTCTGCCGAGTGGTTCTGGCGTAGTCGGCAGGTGAGTCTGGCGTGTCCAGCAGGTGGTTCTGGCTAGTGGATCAGGTGGTTCCGGCATACTCGGCAGGTGGTACCGGCGTGTCCGGAACATGGTTCTGGCAAGTCTGAGAGGCGGTTCCGGCATGCCCGACAGGTGATTCCGGAGTGTTCGCCAAGTGGTTCTGGCGTAGCCGGCAGGTCATTTTGCATGTCCGGCGGTGGTTCCGGCGACTCGAGCTGGTGGTTCCAGCGTGCTCGGCAGGTGGTTCAGGCGGGTCTGGCAGGTGGTTTCGGTCTGTTCGGGGTGTGGTTCCGGCATCTCAGGCACATGGTTCTGGCACGTCTGATAGGTGGTTCCGGCCGGCCCGACAGGTGTTTCCATGGTGTCCGCCAAGTGGTTCTGGCATAGCTGGCAGGTGATGTTGGCGTGACCGGCAGGTGGTTCCAGCCAGCCCGGCAGGTGATTCCGAAGTGTTCACCAAATGGTTGTGGCCTAGCCGGCAGGTGATTTCGGTGTGTCCAGCAGGTGGTTTTGGCGAGTCGAGCAGGTGGTTCTGGCGTGCCGGCTGGTGATACCGGAGTCTCCGGCATTTGGTTCTGGCACCTCTGAGAGGTGGTTCCGGAATGCCTGGCATGTGATTCCGGAGTTTCTGCCGAGTGGTTCTGGCATAGTCGGCAGGTGATTTTGGCGTGTCCAGAAGGTGGTTTTGGCAAGTCGAGCAGGTGGTTCTGGCGTGCTCGGCAGGTGCTTCCGGTGTCATTGGCATCTGGTTCCGGCATGTCTGAGAGCTGGTTCCGCCATGCCCGGCAGGTGATTCCGGAGTGTTCGCCAAGTGGTTCTGGCGTAGCCGGCAGGTGATTTTGCATGTCCGGCAATGGTTCCGGTGAGTCGAGCCGGTGGTTCCGGCATGTCCGGCAGGTGGTTCCGGCATGCCCGGCAGGTGATTCCGGAGTGTCTGGCATGTGGTTCTGGCACCTCTGAGAGGTGGTTCCGGCATGCCCGGCAGGTGATACCAGAGTGTTCGCCAAGTGGTTCTGGCGTAGCCGGCAGGTGATTTTGCATGTCCGGCAATGGTTCCGGCGAGTCGAGCCGGTGGTTCCGGCATGTCCGGCAGGTGGTTCCGGCATGCCCGGCAGGTGATTCCGGAGTGTCTGGCATGTGGTTCTGGCACCTCTGAGAGGTGGTTCCGGCATGCCCGGCAGGTGGTTCCGGAGTGTCTGCCGAGTGGTTCTGGCGTAGCCGGCAGGTGATTCTGGCGTGTCCAGCAGGTTGTTCTGGGGAGTGGATCAGGTGGTTCCGGCATACTCGGCAGGTGGTACCGGTGTGTCCGGAACATGGTTCTGGCAAGTCTGAGAGGTGGTTCTGGCATGCCCGACAGGTGATTCCGGAGTGTTCACCAAGTGGTTCTCGCGTAGCCGGCAGGTCATTTTGCATGTCCGGCGGTGGTTCCGGCGAGTCGAGCCGGTGGTTCCAGCGTGTCCAGCAGGTGGTTCCGGTCTCTCCGGCAGGTGGTTCTGGCGTCTCCGGCACGAGGTTCTGGCACGTCTGAGAGTTGGTTCCGTCATGCCCGACAGGTGATTCCAGAGTGTCCGCCAGGTGGTTCTGGCGTACCCGACAGGTGATTTTGGCATGTCCGACAGGTGTTTCTTGCAAGTCGAGCAGGTGGCTCAGGCATGCTCAGCTGGTGCTTCTGGCGTCTCTGGCACGTGGTTCTGGTGTGTCTGAGAGCTGGTTCTGGCATGTCCGGCAGATGATTCCGGAGTGTCCACCAAGTGGTTCTGGTGGACCTGGCAGGTGATTTTGGCGTGTCAGGAAGGTGGTTCCGGCTAGTTGAGCAGGTGGATCAGGCATGCTCGCCAGGGCGTTCAGGCGGGTCTGGCAGGTGGTTTCGGTCTGTTCGGGGAGTGGTTCCGGCATCTCAGGCTCATGGTTCTGGCACGTCTGAGATGTGGTTCCGGTCGGCCCTACAGCTGATTCCGGAGTGTCCGCCAAGTGGTTCCGGCGTAGCTGAAAGGTGATGTTGGCGTGACTGGCAGGTGGTTCCAGCCAGCCCGGCAGGTCATTACGGAGTGTCTGCTGAATGGTTCTGGCGTAGCCGGCAGGTGATTTTGGCGTGTCCAGCAGGTAGTTCCGGCGAGCTTGGCAGGTTGTACCGGCGTGTCCGGGACATGGTTCTGGCACGTCTGAGAGATGGTTCCGGCATGCCCGGCAGGTGATTCCGGAGTGTCCGGCATGTGGTTCTGGCACCTCTGAGAGGTGGTTCCGGCATGCCCGGCAGGTGGTTACGGAGTGTCTGCCGAGTGGTTCTGGCGTAGCCGGCAGGTGATTCTGGGGTGTCCAGCAGGTGGTTCTGGGGAGTGAATCAGGTGGTTCCGGCATACTCGGCAGGTGGTACTGGCGTGTCCGGAACATGGTTCTGGCAAGTCTGAGAGGTGGTTCCGGCAGGCCCGACAGGTGATTCCGGAGTGTTCGCCAAGTGGTTGAGGCGTACCCGGCAGGTGATTTTAGCGTGTCAGGTAGGTGGTTCCAGCGAGTCGAGTAGGTGGTTCCGGCGTGCTCGGCAGGTGGTTCAGGCGGGTCTGGCAGGTGGTTTCGGTCTGTTCGGGGTGTGGTTCCGGCATCTCAGGCACATGGTTCTGGCACGTCTGATAGGTGGTTCCGGCCGGCCCGACAGGTGTTTCCATGGTGTCCGCCAATTGGTTCTGGCATAGCTGGCAGGTGATGTTGGCGTGACCGGCAGGTGGTTCCAGCCAGCCCGGAGGGTGATTCCGGAGTGTCTGCCGCGTGGTTCTGGCGTAGCTGGCAGGTGATTTTGACGTGTCCAGCAGGTGGTTCCGGCGAGTTCGGCAGGTGGTACCGGCGTGTCCGGAACATGGTTCTGGCATGTCTGAGAGATGGTTCCGGCATGCCCGGCAGGTGATTCTGGAGTGTCCGGCATGTGGTTCTGGCACCTCTGAGAGGTGGTTCCGGCATGCCCGGCAGGTGGTTCCGGAGTGTCTGCCGAGTGGTTCTGGCGTAGCCGGCAGGTGATTCTGGCGTGTCCAGCAGGTTGTTCTGGGGAGTGGATCAGGTGGTTCCGGCATACTCGGCAGGTGGTACTGGTGTTTCCGGAACATGGTTCTGGCAAGTCTGAGAGGTGGTTCTGGCATGCCCGACAGGTGATTCCGGAGTGTTCGCCAAGTGGTTCTGGCGTAGCCGGCAGGTCATTTTGCATGTCCGGCGGTGGTTCCGGCGAGTCGAGCCGGTGGTTCCAGCGTGTCCAGCAGGTGGTTCCGGTCTCTCCGGCAGGTGGTTCTGGCGTCTCCGGCACGAGGTTCTGGCACGTCTGAGAGTTGGTTCCGGCATGCCCGACAGGTGATTCCAGAGTGTCCGCCAGGTGGTTCTGGCGTACCCGGCAGGTGATTTTGGCATGTCTGGCAGGTGTTTCTTGCAAGTCGAGCATTTGGCTCAGGCATGATCAGCAGGTGCTTCCGGCGTGTCCGGCCCGTGGTTCTGGTGTGTCTGAGAGCTGGTTCTGGCATGTCCGGCAGATGATTCCGGAGTGTCCACCAAGTGGTTGTGGCATACCCGGCAGGTGATTTTAGCGTGTCAGGTAGGTGGTTGCGGCGAGTCGAGTAGGTGGTTCCGGCGTGCTCGGCAGGTGGTTCAGGCGGGTCTGGCAGGTGTTTTCGGACTGTTCGGGGTGTGTTTCCGGCATCTCAGGCACATGGTTCTGGCACGTCTGATAGGTGGTTCCGGCCGGGCCGACAGGTGTTTCCATGGTGTCCGCCAAGTGGTTCTGGCATAGCTGGCAGGTGATGTTGGCGTGACCGGCAGGTGGTTCCAGCCAGCCCGGCAGGTGATTCCGAAGATTTCACCAAATGGTTGTGGCGTAGCCGGCAGGTGATTTTGGCGTGTCCAGCAGGTGGTTTTGGCGAGTCGAGCAGGTGGTTCTGGCGTGCTCGGCAGGTGCTTCCGGTGTCATTGGCATGTGGTTCCGGCATGTCTGAAAGGTGGTTCCGCCATGCCCGGCAGGTGATTCCGGAGTGTTCGCCAAGTGGTTCTGGCATAGCCGGCAGGTGATTTTGCATGTCCGGCAATGGTTCCGGCGAGTCGAGCCGGTGGTTCCGGAACGTCCGGCAGGTGGTTCCGGCATGTCCGGCAAGTGGTTCCAGCATGTTTAGCACCTGGTTCCAGCATGCCCGGCAGGTGATTCCGGAGTGTCCGGCATGTGGTACTGGCACCTCTGAGAGGTGGTTCCGGCATGCCCGGCAGGTGATACCGGAGTGTCCGGCATTTGGTTCTGGCACCTCTGAGAGGTGGTTCCGGAATGCCTGGCATGTGATTCCGGAGTGTCTGCCGAGTGGTACTGGCGTAGCCGGCAGTTGATTTTGGCGTGTCCACTAGGTGGTTCTGGGGAGTGGAGCAGCTGGTTCCAGCATACTCGGCAGGTGGTACCGGCGTGTCCAGAACATGGTTCTGGCAAGTCTGAGAGGTGGTTCCGGCACGCCCGACAGGTGATTCCGGAGCGTCCGCCAAGTGTTTCTGGCGTACCCGACAGGTGATTTTGGCATGTCCGACAGGTGTTTCTTGCGAGTCGAGCAGGTGGCTCAGGCATGCTCAGCTGTTGCTTCCGGCGTCTCTGGCACGTGGTTCTGGTGTGTCTGAGAGCTGGTTCTGGCATGTCCGGCAGATGATTCCGGAGTGTCCACCAAGTGGTTCTGGTAGACCTGGCAGGTGATTTTGGCGTGTCAGGAAGGTGGTTCCGGCTAGTTGAGCAGGTGGATCAGGCATGCTCGCCAGGGGGTTCAGGCGGGTCTGGCAGGTGGTTTCGGTCTGTTCGGGGAGTGGTTCCGGCATCTCAGGCTCATGGTTCTGGCACGTCTGAGATGTGGTTCCGGTCGGCCCTACAGCTGATTCCGGAGTGTCCGCCAAGTGGTTCCGGCGTAGCTGAAAGGTGATGTTGGCGTGACCGGCAGGTGGTTCCAGCCAGCCCGGCAGGTCATTACGGAGTGTCTGCTGAATGGTTCTGGCGTAGCCGGCAGCTCATTTTGGCGTGTCCAGCAGGTAGTTCCGGCGAGCTCGGCAGGTTGTGCCGGCGTGTCCGGGACATGGTTCTGGCACGTCTGAGAGATGGTTCCGGCATGACCGGCAGGTGATTCCGGAGTGTCCGGCATGTGGTTCTGGCACCTCTGAGAGGTGGTTCCGGCATGCCCGGCAGGTGGTTACGGAGTGTCTGCCGAGTGGTTCTGGCGTAGCCGGCAGGTGATTCTGGGGTGTCCAGCAGGTGGTTCTGGGGAGTGAATCAGGTGGTTCCGGCATACTCGGCAGGTGGTACCGGCGTGTCCGGAACATGGTTCTGGCAAGTCTGAGAGGTGGTTCCGGCAGGCCCGACAGGTGATTCCGGAGTGTTCGCCAAGTGGTTCTGGCGTACCCGGCAGGTGATTTTAGCGTGTCAGGTAGGTGGTTCCAGCGAGTCGAGTAGGTGGTTCCGGCGTGCTCGGCAGGTGGTTCAGGCGGGTCTGGCAGGTGGTTTCGGTCTGTTCGGGGTGTGGTTCCGGCATCTCAGGCACATGGTTCTGGCACGTCTGATAGGTGGTTCCGGCCGGCCCGACAGGTGTTTCCATGGTGTCCGCCAATTGGTTCTGGCATAGCTGGCAGGTGATGTTGGCGTGACCGGCAGGTGGTTCCAGCCAGCCCGGCAGGTGATTCCGAAGAGTTCACCAAATGGTTGCGGCGTAGCCGGCAAGTGATTTTCGCGTGTCCAGCAGGTGGTTTTGGCGAGTCGAGCAGGTGGTTCCGCCGTGCTCGGCAGGTGCTTCCGGTGTCATTGGCATGTGGTTCCGGCATGTCTGAGAGGTGGTTCCGCCATGCCCGGCAGCTGATTCCGGAGTGTTCGCCAAGTGGTTCTGGCATAGCCGGCAGGTGATTTTGCATGTCCGGCAATGGTTCCGGCGAGTCGAGCCGGTGCTTCTGGCGTGTCCAGCAGGTGGTTCCGGTCTTTCCGGCAGGTGGTTCTGGCGTGTCCGGCACGAGGTTCTGGCACGTCTGAGAGTTGGTTCCGGCATGCCCGACAGGTGATTTCGGAGTGTCCGCCACGTGGTTGTGGCGTACCGGGCAGGTGATTTTGGCGTGTCTGGCAGGTGTTTCTTGCAAGTCGAGCATGTGGCTCAGGCATGATCAGCAGGTGCTTCCGGCGTGTCCTGCACGTGGTTCTGGTGTGTCTGAGAGCTGGTTCTGGCATGTCCGGCAGATGATTCTGGAGTGTCCACCAAGTGGTTGTGGCATACCCGGCAGGTGATTTTAGCGTGTCAGGTAGGTGGTTCCGGCGAGTCGAGTAGGTGGTTCCGGGGTGCTCGGCAGGTGGTTCAGTCAGGTCTGGCAGGTGGTTTCGGTCTGTTCGGGGTGTGGTTCCGGCATCTCAGGCACATGGTTCTGGCACGTCTGAGAGGTGGTTCCGGCCGGCACGACAGGTGTTTCTGGAGTGTCCGCCAAGTGGTTCTGGCGTAGCTGAAAGGTGATGTTGGCGTGACCGGCAGGTGGTTCCAGCCAGCCCGGCAGGTGATTCCGGAGTGTCTGCCGCGTGGTTCTGGCGTAGCCGGCAGGTGATTTTGGCGTGTCCAGCAGGTGGTTCCGGCGAGCTCGGCAGGTGGTACCGGCGTGTCCGGAACATGGTTCTGGCACGTCTGAGAGATGGTTCCGGCATGCCAGGCAGGTGATTCCGGAGTGTCCGGCATGTGGTTCTGGCACCTCTGAGAGGTGGTTCCGGAATGCCTGGCATGTGATTCCGGAGTGTCTGTCGAGTGGTTCTGGCGTAGCCGGCAGTTGATTTTGGCGTGTCCACTAGGTGGTTGTGGGGAGTGGATCAGCTGGTTCCGGCATACTCGGCAGGTTGTACCGGCGTGTCCAGAACATGGTTCTGGCAAGTCTGAGAGGTGGTTCCGGACCGCCCGACAGGTGATTCCGGAGTGTCCGCCAAGTGGTTCTGGCATAGCTGAAAGGTGATGTTGGCGTGACCGGCAGGTGGTTCCATCCAGCCCGGCAGGTGATTCCGGAGTGTCTGTCGAGTGGTTCTGGCGTAGCCGGCAGGTGATTTTGGCGTGTCCAGCAGGTGGTTCCGGCGAGCTCGGCAGGTGGTACCGGCGTGTCCGGAACATGGTTCTGGCACCTCTGAGAGGTGGTTCCGGCATGCCCGGCAGGTGGTTCCGGAGTGTCTGCCGAGTGGTTCTGGCGTAGCCGGCAGGTGATTCTGGCGTGTCCAGCAGGTGGTTCTGGGGAGTGGATCAGGTGGTTCCGGCATACTCGGCAGGTGGTACCGGCGTGTCCGGAACATGGTTCTCGCAAGTCTGAGAGGTGGTTCTGGCATGCCAGACAGGTGATTCCGGAGTGTTCGCCAAGTGGTTCTGGCGTAGCCGGCAGGTCATTTTGCATGTCCGGCGGTGGTTCCGGCGAGTCGAGCCGGTGGTTCCGGCGTAGCCGGCCGTTGATTTTGGCGTGTCCACTAGGTGGTTCTGGGGAGTGGAGCAGCTGGTTCCGGCATACTCGGCAGGTGGTACCGCCGTGTCCAGAACACGGTTCTGGCAAGTCTGAGAGGTGGTTCCGGCACGCCCGACAGGTGATTCTGGAGCGTCCGCCAAGTTTTTCTGGCGTACCCGGCAGGTGATTTTGGCATGTCCGACAGGTGTTTCTTGCGAGTCGAGCAGGTGGCTCAGGCATGCTCAGCTGGTGCTTCTGGCGTCCCTGGCACGTGGTTCTGGTGTCTCTGAGAGCTGGTTCTGGCATGTCCGGCAGATGATTCCGGAGTGTCCACCAAGTGGTTCTGGTAGACATGGCAGGTGATTTTGGCGTGTCAGGAAGGTGGTTCCGGCTAGTTGAGCAGGTGGATCAGGCATGCTCGCCAGGGGGTTCAGGCGGGTCTGGCAGGTGGTTTCGGTGTGTTCGGGGAGTGGTTCCGGCATCTCAGGCACATGGTTCTCGCACGTCTGAGAGGTGGTTCCGGCCGGCCCGACAGGTATTTCCGGAGTGTCCGCCAAGTGGTTCTGGCGTAGCTGAAAGGTGATGTTGGCGTGACCGGCACGTGGTTCCAGCCAGCCCCGCAGGTGATTCCGCAGTGTCTGCCGCGTGGTTCTGGCGTAGCCGACAGGTGATTTTTTCGCGTCCAGCAGGTGGTTCCGGCGAGCTCGGCAGGTGGTACCGGCGTGTCCGAAACATGGTTCTGGCACGTCTGAGAGATGGTTCCGGCATGCCCGGCAGGTGATTCCGGAGTGTCCGGCATGTGGTTCTGGCACCTCTGAGAGGTGGTTCCGGCATGCTCGGCAGGTGATACCGGAGTGTCCGGCATTTGGTTTTGGCACCTCTGAGAGGTGGTTCCGGAATGCCTGGCATGTGATTCCGGAGTGTCTGCCGAGTGGTTCTGGCGTATCCGGCAGTTGATTTTGGCGTGTCCACTATGTGGTTCTGGGGAGTGGAGCGGCTGGTTCCAGCATACTCGGCAGGTGGTACCGGCGTGTCCAGAACATGGTTATGGCAAGTCTGAGAGGTGGTTCCGGCACGCCCGACAGTTGATTCCACAGCGTCCGCCAAGTGTTTCTGACGTACCCGGCAGGTGATTTTGGCATGTCCGACAGGTGTTTCTTGCGAGTCGAGCAGGTGGCTCAGGCATGCTCAGCTGGTGCTTCCGGCGTCTCTGGCACGTGCTTCTGGTGTGTCTGAGAGCTGGTTCCGGCACGTCCGTCAGATGATTCCGGAGTGTCCACCAAGTGGTTCTGGTATACCTGGCAGGTGATTTTGGCGTGTCAGGAAGGTGGTTCAGGCTAGTTGAGCAGGTGGATCAGGCGTGCTCGCTAGGGGGTTCAGGCGGGTCTGGCAGGTGGTTTCGGTCTGTTCGGGGAGTGGTTCCGGCATCTCAGGCACATGGTTCTGGCACGTCTGAGAGGTGGTTCAAGCCAGCCCGGCAGGTGATTCCGGAGTGTCTGCCGCGTGGTTCTGGCGTAGCCGGCAGGTGATTTTGGCGTGTCCAGCAGGTGGTTCCGGCGAGCTCGGCTGGTGGTACCGGCGTGTCCGGAACATGGTTATGGCACGTCTGAGAGATGGTTCCGGCATGCCCGGCAGGTGATTCCGGAGTGTCCGGCATGTGGTTCTGGCACCTCTGAGAGGTGGTTCCGGCATGCCCGGCAGGTGGTTCCGGAGTGTCTGCCGAGTGGTTCTGGCGTAGCCGGCAGGTGATTCTGGCGTGTCCAGCGGGTGGTTCTGGGGAGTGTATCAGGTGGTTCCGGCATACTCGGCAGGTTGTAACGGCGTGTCCGGAACATGCTTCTGGCAAGTCTGAGAGGTGGTTCCGGCATGCCCGACAGGTGATTCCGGAGTGTTGTCCAAGTGGTTCTGGCGTCGCGGGCAGGTCATTTTGCATGTCCGGCGGTGGTTCCGGCGACTCGAGCCAGTGGTTACGGCGTGTCCAGCAGGTCGCTCCGGTCTGTCCGGCAGGTGGTTCTGGCGTGTCCGGCACGAGGTTCTGGCACGACTGAGATTTGGTTCTGGCATGCCCGGCAGGTGATTCCGGAGTGTCCGGCATGTGGTTCTGGCACCTCTGAGAGGTGGTTCCGGCATGCCCGGCAGGTGATACCTGAGTGTCCGGCATTTGGTTCTGGCACCTCTGAGAGGTGGTTCCGGAATGTCTGGCATGTGATTCCCAAGTGTCCGCTGAGTGGTTGTGGCGTAGCCGGCCGGTGGTTCCGGCATGTCCGGAACATGGTTCTGGCAAGTCTGAGACATGGTTCCGCCATGCCCGGCAGGTGATTCCGGAGTGTCCGGCATGTGGTTCTGGCACCTCTGAGAGGTGGTTCCGGCATGCCCGGCAGTTGGTTGCGGAGTGTCTGCCGAGCGGTTCTGGAGTAGCCGGCAGGTGATTCTGGCGTATCCAGCAGGTGGTTCTGGGGTGTGGATCACGTGGTTCCGGCATACTCGGCAGGTGGTACCGGCGTGTCCGGAACATGGTTCTGGCAACTCTGAGAGGTGGTTCCGGCATGGCCGACAGGTGATTCCGGAGTGTTCGCCAAGTGGTTCTGGCGTAGACGGCAGGTCATTTTGCATGTCCGGCGGTGGTTCCGGCGAGTCGAGCCGGTGGTTCCGGCGTATCCAGCAGTTGTTTCCGGTCTGTCCGGCAGGTGGTTCTGGCGTGACCGGCACGAGGTTCTGGCACGTCTGAGATTTGGTTCCGCCATGCCCGACAGGTGATTCCGGAGTGTCCGCCACGTGGTTCTGGCATACCCGGCAGGTGATTTTGGCGTGTCTGGCAGGTGTTTTTTGCAAGTCGAGCATTTGGCTCAGGCATGCTCAGCAGGTGCTTCCAGCGTGTCTGGCACGTGGTTCTGGTGTGTCTGAGAGCTGGTTCTGGCATGTCCGGCAGATGATTCCGGAGTGTCCACCAAGTGGTTGTGGCATACCCGGCAGGTGATTTTAGCGTGTCAGGTAGGTGGTTCGGCGAGTCCAGTAGGTGGTTCTGGCGTGCTCGGCAGCTGGTTCAGGGGTGTCCGGCAGGTGGTTCCGGCGAGTCGATCCGGTGGTTCCGGCATGTCCGGCAGGTGGTTCCGGCATGCCCGGCAGGTGATTCCGGAGTGTCCGGCATGTGGTTCTGGCACCTCTGAGAGGTGGTTCCGGCATGCCCGGCAGGTGATACCGGAGTGTTCGCCAAGTGGTTCTGGCGTAGCCGGCAGGTGATTTTGCATGTCTGGCAATGGTTCCGGCGAGTCGAGCCGTGGTTCCGCAATGTCCGGCAGGTGGTTCCGGCATGCCCAGCACGTGGTTCCAGCATGCCCGGCAGGTGATTCCGGAGTGTCCGGCATGTGGTTCTGGCACCTCTGAGAGGTGGTTCCGGCATGCCCGGCAGGTGATACCTGAGTGTCCGGCATTTGGTTCTGGCACCTCTGAGAGGTGGTTCCGGCATTCCCGGCAGTTGGTTGCGGAGTCTCTGCCGAGCGGTTCTGGAGTAGCCGGCAGGTGATTCTGGCGTATCCAGCAGGTGGTTCTGGGGAGTGGATCAGGTGGTTCCGGCATACTCGGCAGGTGGTACCGGAGTGTCCGGAACATGGTTCTGGCAACTCTGAGAGGTGGTTCCGGCATGGCCGACAGGTGATTCCGGAGTGTTCGCCAAGTGGTTCTGGCGTAGACGGCAGGTCATTTTGCATGTCCGGCGGTGGTTCCGGCGAGTCGAGCCGGTGGTTCCGGTGTATCCAGCAGTTGTTTCCGGTCTGTCCGGCAGGTGGTTCTGGCGTGACCGGCACGAGGTTCTGGCACGTCTGAGATTTGGTTCCGCCATGCCCGACAGGTGATTCCGGAGTGTCCGCCACGTGGTTCTGGCGTACCCGGCAGGTGATTTTGGCGTGTCTGGCAGGTGTTTTTTGCAAGTCGAGCATTTGGCTCAGGCATGCTCAGCAGGTGCTTCCAGCGTGTCTGGCACGTGGTTCTGGTGTGTCTGAGAGCTGGTTCTGGCATGTCCGGCAGATGATTCCGGAGTGTCCACCAAGTGGTTGTGGCATACCCGGCAGGTGATTTTAGCGTGTCAGGTAGGTGGTTCGGCGAGTCCAGTAGGTGGTTCTGGCGTGCTCGGCAGCTGGTTCAGGGGTGTCCGGCAGGTGGTTCCGGCGAGTCGATCCGGTGGTTCCGGCATGTCCGGCAGGTGGTTCCGGCATGCCCGGCAGGTGATTCCGGAGTGTCCGGCATGTGGTTCTGGCACCTCTGAGAGGTGGTTCCGGCATGCCCGGCAGGTGATACCGGAGTGTTCGCCAAGTGGTTCTGGCGTAGCCGGCAGGTGATTTTGCATGTCCGGCAATGGTTCCGGCGAGTCGAGCCGTGGTTCCGCAATGTCCGGCAGGTGGTTCCGGCATGTCTGGCAGGTGGTTCCGGCATGTCCAGCACGTGGTTCCAGCATGCCCGGCAGGTGATTCCGGAGTGTCCGGCATGTGGTTCTGGCACCTCTGAGAGGTGGTTCCGGCATGCCCGGCAGGTGATACCTGAGTGTCCGGCATTTGGTTCTGGCACCTCTCAGAGGTGGTTCCGGAATGCCTCGCATGTGATTCCGGAGTGTCTGCCGAGTGGTTCTGGCGTAGCCGGCAGTTGATTTTGGCGTGTCCACTAGGTGGTTCTGGGGAGTGGATCAGCTGGTTCCGGCATACTCGGCAGGTGCTACCGGCGTGTCCAGAACATGGTTCTGGCAAGTCTGAGAGGTGGTTCCGGCACGCCCGACAGGTGATTCCGGAGCGTCCGCCAAGTGTTTCTGGCGTACCCGGCAGGTGTTTTTCGCCTGTCCGACAGGTGTATCTTGCGAGTCGAGCAGGTGGCTGAGGCATGCTCAGCTGGTGCTTCCGGCGTCTCTGGAACGTGGTTCTGGTGTGTCTGAGAGCTGGTTCTGGCATCTCCGGCAGATGATTCCGGAGTGTCCACCAAGTGGTTCTTGTATACCTGGCAGGTGATTTTGGCATGTCAGGAAGTTGGTTCCGGCTAGTTGAGCAGGTGGATCAGGCGTGCTCGCCAGGGGGTTCAGGCGGGTCTGGCAGGTGGTTTCGGTCTGTTCGGGGAGTGGTTCCGGCATCTCAGGCACATGGTTCCGGCACGTCTGTGAGGTGGTTCCGGCCGGCCCGACAGGTGTTTCCATGGTGTCCGCCAAGTGGTTCTGGCATAGCTGGCAAGTGATGTTGGCGTGACCGGCAGGTGGTTCCAGCCAGCCCGGCAGGTGATTCCGAAGAGTTCACCAAATGGTTGTGGCGTAGCCGGCAGGTGATTTTGGCGTGTCCAGCAGGTGGTTTTGGTGAGTCGAGCAGGTGGTTCTGGCGTGCTCGGCAGGTGCTTCCGGTGTCATTGGCATGTGGTTCCGGCATGTCTGAGATGTGGTTCCGCCATGCCCGGTAGGTGATTCCGGAGTGTTCGCCAAGTGGTTCCGGCGTAGCCGGAAGGTGATTTTGCATGTCCGGCAATGGTTCCGGAGAGTCGAGCCGGTGGTTCCGACATGTCCGGCAGGTGTTTCCGGCATGCCCGGCAGGTGATTCCGGAGTGTCCGGCATGTGGTTCTGGCACCTCTGAGAGGTGGTTCCGGCATGCCCGGCAGGTGATACCGGAGTGTCCGGCATTTGGTTCTCACACCTCTGAGAGGTGGTTCCGGAATGCCTGGCATGTGATTCCCGAGTGTCTGCCGAGTGGTTCTGGCGTAGCCGGCAGGTGATTTTGGCGTGTCCACTAGGTCGTTCTGGGGAGTGGATCAGCTGGTTCCGGCATACTCGGCAGGTGCTACCGGCGTGTCCAGAACATGGTTCTGGCAAGTCTGAGAGGTGGTTCCGGCACGCCCGACAGGTGATTCCGGAGCGTCCGCCAAGTGTTTCTGGCGTACCCGGCAGGTGACTTTGGCATGTCCGACAGGTGTATCTTGCGAGTCGAGCAGGTGGCTGAGGCATGCTCAGCTGGTGCTTCCGGCGTCTCTGGCACGTGGTTCTGGTGTGTCTGAGAGCTGGTTCTGGCATGTCCGGCAGATGATTCCGGAGTGTCCACCAAGTGGTTCTGGTAGACCTGGCAGGTGATTTTGGCGTGTCAGGAAGTTGGTTCCAGCTAGTTGAGCAGGTGGATCAGGCGTGCTCGCCAGGGGGTTCAGGCGGGTCTGGCAGGTGGTTTCGGTCTGTTCGGGGAGTGGTTCCGGCATCTCAGGCTCATGGTTCTGGCACGTCTGAGAGGTGTTTCCGGCTGGCCCGACAGGTGTTTCCGTGGTGTCTGCCAACTGGTTCTGGCATAGCTGGCAGGTGATGTTGGCGTGACCGGCAGGTGGTTCCAGCAAGCCCGGCATTTGATTCCGAAGAGTTCAACAAATGTTTGTGGCGTAGCCGGCAGGTTATTTTGGCGAGTCCAGCAGGTGGTTTTGGCGAGTCGAGCAGGTGGTTGTGGCGTGCTTGGCAGGTGCTTCCGGTGTCATTGGCATGTGGTTCCGGCATGTCTGAGAGGTGGTTCCGGAATGCCCGGCAGGTGGTTCCGGAGTGTCTGCCGACTGGTTCTGGAGCCAGGCCGGCAGGTGATTCCGAAGAGTTCACCAAATGGTTGTGGCGTAGCTGGCAGGAGATTTTGGCGTGTCCAGCAGGTGGTTTTGGCGAGTCGAGCAGGTGGTTCTGGCGTGCTCGGCAGTTGCTTCTGGTGCAATTGTCATGTGGTTCCGGCATGTCTGAGAGGTGGTTCCGGCATGCCCGGCAGGTGGTTCCGGAGTGTCTGCCGAGTGGTTCTGGAGCCAGGCCGGCAGGTGATTCCCAAGAGTTCACCAAATGGTTGTGGCGTAGCCGGCAGGTGATTTTGGCGTGCCAGGAAGTTGGTTCCGGCAAGTTGAGCAGGTGGATCAGGCGTGCTCGCCAGGGGGTTCAGGCGCGTCTGGCAGGTGGTTTCGGTCTGTTCGGGGAGTGGTTCCGGCATGTCAGGCACATGGTTCTGGCACGTCTGAGAGGTGGTTGCGGCCGGCCGGAGAGGTGTTTCCGGAGTGTCCGCCAAGTCGTTACGGCGTAGCTGAAAGGTGATGTTGGCGTGACCGGCAGGTGGTTCCAGCCGGCCCGACAGGTGTTTCCGCAGTGTCCGCCAAGCGGTTCTGGCGTAGTTGGCAGGTGATTTTGGCATGACTGGCAGGTGGTTCCAGCAAGCCTGGCAGGTGATTCCAAAGTGTTCACCAACTGGTTGTGGCGTAGCCGGCAGGTGATTTTTGCGTGATCGGCAGGTGGTTCTGGCGAGTCGAGCAGGTGGTTCCGGCGTGCTCGGCTGGTGCTTCCGGGGTCATTGGCACGGGGTTCTGGCATGTCTGAGAGGTGGTTCCTGCATGCCCGGCAAGTGATTCCGGAGTGTTCGCCAAGTGGTTCTGGCATAGTCGGCAGGTGATTTTGGCATGTCCGGCAGGTGGTTCAGGCGAGTTGAGCAGGTGGTTCCAACGTGCTTGGCAGGTGCTTCCGGCGTCTCCGGCACGTGTTTCTGGCACATCTGACAGGTGGTTTCGGCATGCCCGAAAGGTGATTCCGGTCTGTCCGGTAGGTGGCTCCAGCCGGCACGGCATGTGGTTCTGGTACGTCTCAGAGGTGGTTGCGCATGCCCAACAGGTGATTCCAGACTGTCCGCCACATGGTTCTGGCACGTCTGAGAGGTGGTTCCGGCATGCCCGGCAGGTCATCCCAGAGAGTCCTCCAAGTGGTTCTGGCATATCACGCAGGTGATTTTGGCGTGTCAGGCACGTTGTTCCATTGTGCTTGGCAGGTGGTTCAGGCTTGGCCGGCAGGTGGTTCCAGACTGTCCAGGACGTGTTTCCAGCTTCTCCGGCAGGTGGTTCTGGTACGTCTGAGAGGTGGTTCCGCCATGGCTGGCAGGTGATTCCGGACCGTCCCCCAGGTGGTTCTGGCATAGCCAGCAGTTGATATTGGCCTGTCCGGCAGGTGGTTCCAGCGAGTCGAACAGGTGGCTCCGGCGTGCTCGGCAGGTGGTTCCGGTCTGTCCGGTAGGTCATTCCGGCTTGTCCGGCACGTGCTTCCTGCACGTCTGAGAGGTGGTTCCAACATGCCCGGCAGGTCATTTCGGAGAGTCGTCCAAGTGGTTCTGGCGTAGTCCGCAGGTGATTTTGGCGTGTCCGGCAGGTGGTTCCGCCGTGCTCGGCAGGTGGTTCAGGCATGGCCGTCACGTGGTTCCAGTCTGTCCAGGACGTGTTTCCAGCTTCTCCGGCAGGTGGTTCTGGTACGTCTGAGAGGTGGTTCCGCCATGGCTGGCAGGTGATTCCGGACTGTCCCCCAGGTGGTTCTGGCATAGCCAGCAGTTGATATTGGCCTGTCCGGCAGGTGGTTCCAGCGAGTCGAACAGGTGGCTCCGGCGTTCTTGGCAGGTGGTTCCGGTCTGTCCGGTAGGTGTTTCCGGCGTGTCTGGCACGTGCTTCCGGCACGTCTGAGAGGTGGTTCCGTCATGCGCGGCAGGTGATTCCGGAGTGTCCGCCAGGTGGTTCTGGCGTACCCAGCAGGTGATTTTGGCGTGTCCGGCAGGTGTCTCTGGCGAGTCGAGCAGGTGGCTCCGGCATGCTCGGCAGGTGCTTCCGGCGTCTCCGGCACTTGGTTCTGGTGTGTCTGAGAGCTGCTTCCGGCATGTCCGGCAGATGATTCCGGAGTGTCCGCCAAGTGGTTCTGGCATACCCAGCAGGTGATTTTGGCGTGTCAGGGAGGTGGTACCGGTGAGTCGAGCAGTTGGTTCCGGTGTGCTCAACAGGTGGTTCAGGCGGTTCTGGCAGGTGGTATCCGTCTGTTCGGGTTGTGGTTCCAGCATCTCATGAACACGTTTCTGGCAAGTCTGAGATGTGGTTCCAGCCGGCCCGACAGGTGTTTCCGCAGTGTCCGCCAAGCGGTTCTGGCGTAGTTGGCAGGTGATTTTGGCATGACTGGCAGGTGGTTCCAGCAAGCCTGGCAGGTGATTCCAAAGTGTTCACCAACTGGTTGTGGCGTAGCCGGCAGGTGATTTTTGCGTGATCGGCAGGTGGTTCTGGCGAGTCGAGCAGGTGGTTCCGGCGTGCTCGGCTGGTGCTTCCGGGGTCATTGGCACGGGGTTCTGGCATGTCTGAGAGGTGGTTCCTGCATGCCCGGCAAGTGATTCCGGAGTGTTCGCCAAGTGGTTCTGGCATAGTCGGCAGGTGATTTTGGCATGTCCGGCAGGTGGTTCAGGCGAGTTGAGCAGGTGGTTCCAACGTGCTTGGCAGGTGCTTCCGGCGTCTCCGGCACGTGTTTCTGGCACATCTGACAGGTGGTTCCGGCATGCCCGAAAGGTGATTCCGGTCTGTCCGGTAGGTGGTTCCAGCCGGCACGGCATGTGGTTCTGGTACGTCTCAGAGGTGGTTGCGCATGCCCAACAGGTGATTCCGGACTGTCCGCCACATGGTTCTGGCACGTCTGAGAGGTGGTTCCGGCATGCCCGGCAGGTCATCCCAGAGAGTCCTCCAAGTGGTTCTGGCATAACACGCAGGTGATTTTGGCGTGTCAGGCAGGTTGTTCCGTTGTGCTTGGCAGGTGGTTCAGGCTTGGCCGGCAGGTGGTTCCAGACTGTCCAGGACGTGTTTCCAGCTTCTCCGGCAGGTGGTTCTGGTACGTCTGAGAGGTGGTTCCGCCATGGCTGGCAGGTGATTCCGGACCGTCCCCCAGGTGGTTCTGGCATAGCCAGCAGTTGATATTGGCCTGTCCGGCAGGTGATTCCAGCGAGTCGAAGAGGTGGCTCCGGCGTGCTCGGAAGGTGGTTCCGGTCTGTCCGGTAGGTGATTCCGGCGTGTCCGGCACGTGCTTCCTGCACGTCTGAGAGGTGGTTCCGGCATGCGCGACAGGTGGTTTCGGAGTGTCCGCCAGGTGGTTCTGGCGTAGCCGGCAGGTGATTTTGGCGTGTCCGGCAGGTGTTTCTGGCGAGTCGAGCAGGTGGCTCCGGCATGCTCGACAGGTGCTTCCGGCGTCTCCGGCACGTGGTTCTGGTGTGTCTGAGAGCTGGTTCCGGCATGTCCGGCAGATGAGTCCGGAGTGTCCGCCAAGTGGTTCTGGCATACCCGGCTGGTGATTTGGGCATGTCAGGTAGGTGGCTCCGGCGTGCTCGGCAGGTTGTTCAGACGGGTCTGGCAGGTGTTTTCCGTCTGTTCTGGGTGTGGTTCCAGCATCTCATGCACATGGTTCTGGCACGTCTGAGATGTGGTTCCGGCCGGCCCGACAGGTGTTTCCACAGTGTCCGCCAAGTGGTACTGGCGTAGTTGGCAGGTGATTTTGGCATGACCGGCAGGTGGTTCCAGCAAGCCCGGCAGGTGATTCCGAAGTGTTCCCCAACTGGTTGTGGCGTAGCTGGCAGGTGATTTTTGCGTGTCCGGCAGGTGGTTCTGGCGAGTCGAGCAGGTGGTTCCGGCGTGCTCGGCAGGTGCTTCCGGGGTCATTGGCACGTGGTTCTGGCATATCTGAGAGGTGGTTCCGGCATGCCCGGCAGGTGATTCCGGAGTGTTCGCCAAGTGTTTCCGGCGTAGCCGGCAGGTGATTCTGCATGTCCGGCAATGGTTCCGGCGAGTCGAGCCGTGGTTCCGCAATGTCCGGCAGGTGGTTCCGGCATGTCTGGCAGGTGGTTCCGGCATGTCCAGCACGTGGTTCCAGCATGCCCGGCAGGTGATTCCGGAGTGTCCGGCATGTGGTTCTGGCACCTCTGAGAGGTGGTTCCGGCATGCCCGGCAGGTGATACCTGAGTGTCCGGCATTTGGTTCTGGCACCTCTCAGAGGTGGTTCCGGAATGCCTCGCATGTGATTCCGGAGTGTCTGCCGAGTGGTTCTGGCGTAGCCGGCAGTTGATTTTGGCGTGTCCACTAGGTGGTTCTGGGGAGTGGATCAGCTGGTTCCGGCATACTCGGCAGGTGCTACCGGCGTGTCCAGAACATGGTTCTGGCAAGTCTGAGAGGTGGTTCCGGCACGCCCGACAGGTGATTCCGGAGCGTCCGCCAAGTGTTTCTGGCGTACCCGGCAGGTGTTTTTCGCCTGTCCGACAGGTGTATCTTGCGAGTCGAGCAGGTGGCTGAGGCATGCTCAGCTGGTGCTTCCGGCGTCTCTGGAACGTGGTTCTGGTGTGTCTGAGAGCTGGTTCTGGCATCTCCGGCAGATGATTCCGGAGTGTCCACCAAGTGGTTCTTGTATACCTGGCAGGTGATTTTGGCATGTCAGGAAGTTGGTTCCGGCTAGTTGAGCAGGTGGATCAGGCGTGCTCGCCAGGGGGTTCAGGCGGGTCTGGCAGGTGGTTTCGGTCTGTTCGGGGAGTGGTTCCGGCATCTCAGGCACATGGTTCCGGCACGTCTGTGAGGTGGTTCCGGCCGGCCCGACAGGTGTTTCCATGGTGTCCGCCAAGTGGTTCTGGCATAGCTGGCAAGTGATGTTGGCGTGACCGGCAGGTGGTTCCAGCCAGCCCGGCAGGTGATTCCGAAGAGTTCACCAAATGGTTGTGGCGTAGCCGGCAGGTGATTTTGGCGTGTCCAGCAGGTGGTTTTGGTGAGTCGAGCAGGTGGTTCTGGCGTGCTCGGCAGGTGCTTCCGGTGTCATTGGCATGTGGTTCCGGCATGTCTGAGATGTGGTTCCGCCATGCCCGGTAGGTGATTCCGGAGTGTTCGCCAAGTGGTTCCGGCGTAGCCGGAAGGTGATTTTGCATGTCCGGCAATGGTTCCGGAGAGTCGAGCCGGTGGTTCCGACATGTCCGGCAGGTGTTTCCGGCATGCCCGGCAGGTGATTCCGGAGTGTCCGGCATGTGGTTCTGGCACCTCTGAGAGGTGGTTCCGGCATGCCCGGCAGGTGATACCGGAGTGTCCGGCATTTGGTTCTCACACCTCTGAGAGGTGGTTCCGGAATGCCTGGCATGTGATTCCCGAGTGTCTGCCGAGTGGTTCTGGCGTAGCCGGCAGGTGATTTTGGCGTGTCCACTAGGTCGTTCTGGGGAGTGGATCAGCTGGTTCCGGCATACTCGGCAGGTGCTACCGGCGTGTCCAGAACATGGTTCTGGCAAGTCTGAGAGGTGGTTCCGGCACGCCCGACAGGTGATTCCGGAGCGTCCGCCAAGTGTTTCTGGCGTACCCGGCAGGTGACTTTGGCATGTCCGACAGGTGTATCTTGCGAGTCGAGCAGGTGGCTGAGGCATGCTCAGCTGGTGCTTCCGGCGTCTCTGGCACGTGGTTCTGGTGTGTCTGAGAGCTGGTTCTGGCATGTCCGGCAGATGATTCCGGAGTGTCCACCAAGTGGTTCTGGTAGACCTGGCAGGTGATTTTGGCGTGTCAGGAAGTTGGTTCCAGCTAGTTGAGCAGGTGGATCAGGCGTGCTCGCCAGGGGGTTCAGGCGGGTCTGGCAGGTGGTTTCGGTCTGTTCGGGGAGTGGTTCCGGCATCTCAGGCTCATGGTTCTGGCACGTCTGAGAGGTGTTTCCGGCTGGCCCGACAGGTGTTTCCGTGGTGTCTGCCAACTGGTTCTGGCATAGCTGGCAGGTGATGTTGGCGTGACCGGCAGGTGGTTCCAGCAAGCCCGGCATTTGATTCCGAAGAGTTCAACAAATGTTTGTGGCGTAGCCGGCAGGTTATTTTGGCGAGTCCAGCAGGTGGTTTTGGCGAGTCGAGCAGGTGGTTGTGGCGTGCTTGGCAGGTGCTTCCGGTGTCATTGGCATGTGGTTCCGGCATGTCTGAGAGGTGGTTCCGGAATGCCCGGCAGGTGGTTCCGGAGTGTCTGCCGACTGGTTCTGGAGCCAGGCCGGCAGGTGATTCCGAAGAGTTCACCAAATGGTTGTGGCGTAGCTGGCAGGAGATTTTGGCGTGTCCAGCAGGTGGTTTTGGCGAGTCGAGCAGGTGGTTCTGGCGTGCTCGGCAGTTGCTTCTGGTGCAATTGTCATGTGGTTCCGGCATGTCTGAGAGGTGGTTCCGGCATGCCCGGCAGGTGGTTCCGGAGTGTCTGCCGAGTGGTTCTGGAGCCAGGCCGGCAGGTGATTCCCAAGAGTTCACCAAATGGTTGTGGCGTAGCCGGCAGGTGATTTTGGCGTGCCAGGAAGTTGGTTCCGGCAAGTTGAGCAGGTGGATCAGGCGTGCTCGCCAGGGGGTTCAGGCGCGTCTGGCAGGTGGTTTCGGTCTGTTCGGGGAGTGGTTCCGGCATGTCAGGCACATGGTTCTGGCACGTCTGAGAGGTGGTTGCGGCCGGCCGGAGAGGTGTTTCCGGAGTGTCCGCCAAGTCGTTACGGCGTAGCTGAAAGGTGATGTTGGCGTGACCGGCAGGTGGTTCCAGCCGGCCCGACAGGTGTTTCCGCAGTGTCCGCCAAGCGGTTCTGGCGTAGTTGGCAGGTGATTTTGGCATGACTGGCAGGTGGTTCCAGCAAGCCTGGCAGGTGATTCCAAAGTGTTCACCAACTGGTTGTGGCGTAGCCGGCAGGTGATTTTTGCGTGATCGGCAGGTGGTTCTGGCGAGTCGAGCAGGTGGTTCCGGCGTGCTCGGCTGGTGCTTCCGGGGTCATTGGCACGGGGTTCTGGCATGTCTGAGAGGTGGTTCCTGCATGCCCGGCAAGTGATTCCGGAGTGTTCGCCAAGTGGTTCTGGCATAGTCGGCAGGTGATTTTGGCATGTCCGGCAGGTGGTTCAGGCGAGTTGAGCAGGTGGTTCCAACGTGCTTGGCAGGTGCTTCCGGCGTCTCCGGCACGTGTTTCTGGCACATCTGACAGGTGGTTTCGGCATGCCCGAAAGGTGATTCCGGTCTGTCCGGTAGGTGGCTCCAGCCGGCACGGCATGTGGTTCTGGTACGTCTCAGAGGTGGTTGCGCATGCCCAACAGGTGATTCCAGACTGTCCGCCACATGGTTCTGGCACGTCTGAGAGGTGGTTCCGGCATGCCCGGCAGGTCATCCCAGAGAGTCCTCCAAGTGGTTCTGGCATATCACGCAGGTGATTTTGGCGTGTCAGGCACGTTGTTCCATTGTGCTTGGCAGGTGGTTCAGGCTTGGCCGGCAGGTGGTTCCAGACTGTCCAGGACGTGTTTCCAGCTTCTCCGGCAGGTGGTTCTGGTACGTCTGAGAGGTGGTTCCGCCATGGCTGGCAGGTGATTCCGGACCGTCCCCCAGGTGGTTCTGGCATAGCCAGCAGTTGATATTGGCCTGTCCGGCAGGTGGTTCCAGCGAGTCGAACAGGTGGCTCCGGCGTGCTCGGCAGGTGGTTCCGGTCTGTCCGGTAGGTCATTCCGGCTTGTCCGGCACGTGCTTCCTGCACGTCTGAGAGGTGGTTCCAACATGCCCGGCAGGTCATTTCGGAGAGTCGTCCAAGTGGTTCTGGCGTAGTCCGCAGGTGATTTTGGCGTGTCCGGCAGGTGGTTCCGCCGTGCTCGGCAGGTGGTTCAGGCATGGCCGTCACGTGGTTCCAGTCTGTCCAGGACGTGTTTCCAGCTTCTCCGGCAGGTGGTTCTGGTACGTCTGAGAGGTGGTTCCGCCATGGCTGGCAGGTGATTCCGGACTGTCCCCCAGGTGGTTCTGGCATAGCCAGCAGTTGATATTGGCCTGTCCGGCAGGTGGTTCCAGCGAGTCGAACAGGTGGCTCCGGCGTTCTTGGCAGGTGGTTCCGGTCTGTCCGGTAGGTGTTTCCGGCGTGTCTGGCACGTGCTTCCGGCACGTCTGAGAGGTGGTTCCGTCATGCGCGGCAGGTGATTCCGGAGTGTCCGCCAGGTGGTTCTGGCGTACCCAGCAGGTGATTTTGGCGTGTCCGGCAGGTGTCTCTGGCGAGTCGAGCAGGTGGCTCCGGCATGCTCGGCAGGTGCTTCCGGCGTCTCCGGCACTTGGTTCTGGTGTGTCTGAGAGCTGCTTCCGGCATGTCCGGCAGATGATTCCGGAGTGTCCGCCAAGTGGTTCTGGCATACCCAGCAGGTGATTTTGGCGTGTCAGGGAGGTGGTACCGGTGAGTCGAGCAGTTGGTTCCGGTGTGCTCAACAGGTGGTTCAGGCGGTTCTGGCAGGTGGTATCCGTCTGTTCGGGTTGTGGTTCCAGCATCTCATGAACACGTTTCTGGCAAGTCTGAGATGTGGTTCCAGCCGGCCCGACAGGTGTTTCCGCAGTGTCCGCCAAGCGGTTCTGGCGTAGTTGGCAGGTGATTTTGGCATGACTGGCAGGTGGTTCCAGCAAGCCTGGCAGGTGATTCCAAAGTGTTCACCAACTGGTTGTGGCGTAGCCGGCAGGTGATTTTTGCGTGATCGGCAGGTGGTTCTGGCGAGTCGAGCAGGTGGTTCCGGCGTGCTCGGCTGGTGCTTCCGGGGTCATTGGCACGGGGTTCTGGCATGTCTGAGAGGTGGTTCCTGCATGCCCGGCAAGTGATTCCGGAGTGTTCGCCAAGTGGTTCTGGCATAGTCGGCAGGTGATTTTGGCATGTCCGGCAGGTGGTTCAGGCGAGTTGAGCAGGTGGTTCCAACGTGCTTGGCAGGTGCTTCCGGCGTCTCCGGCACGTGTTTCTGGCACATCTGACAGGTGGTTCCGGCATGCCCGAAAGGTGATTCCGGTCTGTCCGGTAGGTGGTTCCAGCCGGCACGGCATGTGGTTCTGGTACGTCTCAGAGGTGGTTGCGCATGCCCAACAGGTGATTCCGGACTGTCCGCCACATGGTTCTGGCACGTCTGAGAGGTGGTTCCGGCATGCCCGGCAGGTCATCCCAGAGAGTCCTCCAAGTGGTTCTGGCATAACACGCAGGTTATTTTGGCGTGTCAGGCAGGTTGTTCCGTTGTGCTTGGCAGGTGGTTCAGGCTTGGCCGGCAGGTGGTTCCAGACTGTCCAGGACGTGTTTCCAGCTTCTCCGGCAGGTGGTTCTGGTACGTCTGAGAGGTGGTTCCGCCATGGCTGGCAGGTGATTCCGGACCGTCCCCCAGGTGGTTCTGGCATAGCCAGCAGTTGATATTGGCCTGTCCGGCAGGTGATTCCAGCGAGTCGAAGAGGTGGCTCCGGCGTGCTCGGAAGGTGGTTCCGGTCTGTCCGGTAGGTGATTCCGGCGTGTCCGGCACGTGCTTCCTGCACGTCTGAGAGGTGGTTCCGGCATGCGCGACAGGTGGTTTCGGAGTGTCCGCCAGGTGGTTCTGGCGTAGCCGGCAGGTGATTTTGGCGTGTCCGGCAGGTGTTTCTGGCGAGTCGAGCAGGTGGCTCCGGCATGCTCGACAGGTGCTTCCGGCGTCTCCGGCACGTGGTTCTGGTGTGTCTGAGAGCTGGTTCCGGCATGTCCGGCAGATGAGTCCGGAGTGTCCGCCAAGTGGTTCTGGCATACCCGGCTGGTGATTTGGGCATGTCAGGTAGGTGGCTCCGGCGTGCTCGGCAGGTTGTTCAGACGGGTCTGGCAGGTGTTTTCCGTCTGTTCTGGGTGTGGTTCCAGCATCTCATGCACATGGTTCTGGCACGTCTGAGATGTGGTTCCGGCCGGCCCGACAGGTGTTTCCACAGTGTCCGCCAAGTGGTACTGGCGTAGTTGGCAGGTGATTTTGGCATGACCGGCAGGTGGTTCCAGCAAGCCCGGCAGGTGATTCCGAAGTGTTCCCCAACTGGTTGTGGCGTAGCTGGCAGGTGATTTTTGCGTGTCCGGCAGGTGGTTCTGGCGAGTCGAGCAGGTGGTTCCGGCGTGCTCGGCAGGTGCTTCCGGGGTCATTGGCACGTGGTTCTGGCATATCTGAGAGGTGGTTCCGGCATGCCCGGCAGGTGATTCCGGAGTGTTCGCCAAGTGTTTCCGGCGTAGCCGGCAGGTGATTCTGCATGTCCAGCGGTCGTTCCGGCGGGTCGAGCCGGTGGTTCCGGCGTGTCCGGCAGGTGGTTCCGGTCTGTCCGGCAGGTGGTTCTGTGGTGTCCGGCACGAGGTTCAGTCTGAGAGGCTGTGCCGGCATGCCCCTCACGTGATTCCGGCTTGTCCCCGAAGTGGTGCTGGTGTAGCGGGCAGGTGATTTTGGCGTGTCGGGCAGGTGGTTCAGGCGAGTTGAGCAGGTGGTTGCGACGTGCTCGGCAGGTGCTTCCGGCGTCTCCGGCACGTGTTTCTGGCACATCTGACTGGTGGTTCCGGCATGCCCAAAAGTTGATTCCGGTCTGTCCGGTAGGTGGTTCCGGTGTGCACGGCACGTGGTTCTGGTACGTGTCAGAGGTGGTTGCGTATGCCCAACAGGTGATTCCGGACTGTGCGCCACGTGCTTCTGGCACGTCTGAGAGGTGGTTCCAACATGCCCGGCAGGTCATTTCGGAGAGTCGTCCAAGTGGTTCTGGCGTAGCCCGCAGGTGGTTCCGCCGTGCTCGGCAGGTGGTTCAGGCATGGCCGTCACGTGGTTCCAGTCTGTCCAGGACGTGTTTCCAGCTTCTCCGGCAGGTGGTTCTGGTACGTCTGAGAGGTGGTTCCGCCATGGCTGGCAGGTGATCCCGGACTGTCCCCCAGGTGGTTCTGGCATAGCCAGCAGTTGATATTGGCCTGTCCGGCAGGTGGTTCCAGCGAGTCGAACAGGTGGCTCCGGCGTTCTTGGCAGGTGGTTCCGGTCTGTCCGGTAGGTGTTTCCGGCGTGTCTGGCACGTGCCTCCGGCACGTCTGAGAGGTGGTTCCGTCATGCGCGGCAGGTGATTCCGTAGTGTCCGCCAGGTGGTTCTGGCGTACCCAGCAGGTGATTTTGGCGTGTCCGGCAGGTGTTTCTGGCGAGTCGAGCAGGTGGCTCCGGCATGCTCGGCAGGTGCTTCCGGCGTCTCCGGCACTTGGTTCTGGTGTGTCTGAGAGCTGGTTCCGGCATGTCCGGCAGATGATTCCGGAGTGTCCGCCAAGTGGTTCTGGCATACCCAGCAGGTGATTTTGGCGTGTCAGGGAGGTGGTACCGGTGATTCGAGCAGGTGGTTCCGGCGTGCTCAGCAGGTGGTTCAGGCGGTTCTGGCAGGTGGTATCCGTCTGTTCGGGGTGTGGTTCCAGCATCTCATGAACACGTTTCTGGCAAGTCTGAGATGTGGTTCCAACCGGCCCGACAGGTGTTTCCGCAGTGTCCGCCAAGCGGTTCTGGCGTAGTTGGCAGGTGATTTTGGCATGACTGGCAGGTGGTTCCAGCAAGCCTGGCAGGTGATTCCAAAGTGTTCCCCAACTGGTTGTGGCGTAGCCGGCAGGTGATTTTTGCGTGATCGGCAGGTGGTTCTGGCGAGTCGAGCAGGTGGTTGCGGCGTGCTCGGCTGGTGCTTCCGGGGTCATTGGCACGGGGTTCTGGCATGTCTGAGAGGTGGTTCCTGCATGCCCGGCAAGTGATTCCGGAGTGTTCGCCAAGTGGTTCTGGCATAGTCGGCAGGTGATTTTGGCATGTCCGGCAGGTGGTTCAGGCGAGTTGAGCAGGTGGTTCCAACGTGCTTGGCAGGTGCTTCCGGCGTCTCCGGCACGTGTTTCTGGCACATCTGACAGGTGGTTCCGGCATGCCCGAAAGGTGATTCCGGTCTGTCCGGTAGGTGGTTCCAGCCGGCACGGCATGTGGTTCTGGTACGTCTCAGAGGTGGTTGCGCATGCCCAACAGGTGATTCCGGACTGTCCGCCACATGGTTCTGGCACGTCTGAGAGGTGGTTCCGGCATGCCCGGCAGGTCATCCCAGAGAGTCCTCCAAGTGGTTCTGGCATAACACGCAGGTGATTTTGGCGTGTCAGGCAGGTTGTTCCGTTGTGCTTGGCAGGTGGTTCAGGCTTGGCCGGCAGGTGGTTCCAGACTGTCCAGGACGTGTTTCCAGCTTCTCCGGCAGGTGGTTCTGGTACGTCTGAGAGGTGGTTCCGCCATGGCTGGCAGGTGATTCCGGACCGTCCCCCAGGTGGTTCTGGCATAGCCAGCAGTTGATATTGGCCTGTCCGGCAGGTGGTTCCAGCGAGTCGAACAGGTGGCTCCGGCGTGCTCGGCAGGTGGTTCCGGTCTGTCCGGTAGGTCATTCCGGCGTGTCCGGCACGTGCTTCCTGCACGTCTGAGAGGTGGTTCCGGCATGCGCGACAGGTGGTTTCGGAGTGTCCGCCAGGTGGTTCTGGCGTACCCGGCAGGTGATTTTGGCGTGTCCGGCAGGTGTTTCTGGCGAGTCGAGCAGGTGGCTCCGGCATGCTCGGCAGGTGCTTCCGGCGTCTCCGGCACGTGGTTCTGGTGTGTCTGAGAGCTGGTTCCGGCATGTCCGGCAGATGATTCCGGAGTGTCCGCCAAGTGGTTCTGGCATACCCGGCTGGTGATTTGGGCATGTCAGGTAGGTGGCTCCGGCGTGCTCGGCAGGTTGTTCAGACGGGTCTGGCAGGTGTTTTCCGTCTGTTCGGGGTGTGGTTCCAGCATCTCATGCACATGGTTCTGGCACGTCTGAGATGTGGTTCCGGCCGGCCCGACAGGTGTTTCCACAGTGTCCGCCAAGTGGTACTGGCGTAGTTGGCAGGTGATTTTGGCATGACCGGCAGGTGGTTCCAGCAAGCCCGGCAGGTGATTCCGAAGTGTTCCCCAACTGGTTGTGGCGTAGCCGGCAGGTGATTTTTGCGTGTCCGGCAGGTGGTTCTGGCGAGTCGAGCAGGTGGTTCCGGCGTGCTCGGCAGGTGCTTCCGGGGTCATTGGCACGTGGTTCTGGCATATCTGAGAGGTGGTTCCGGCATGCCCGGCAGGTGATTCCGGAGTGTTCGCCAAGTGTTTCCGGCGTAGCCGGCAGGTGATTTTGCATGTCCAGCGGTCGTTCCGGCGGGTCGAGCCGGTGGTTCCGGCGTGTCCGGCAGGTGGTTCTGGTCTGTCCGGCAGGTGGTTCTGTGGTGTCCGGCACGAGGTTCAGTCTCAGAGGCTGTGCCGGCATGCCCCTCACGTGATTCCGGCTTGTCCCCGAAGTGGTGCTGGTGTAGCGGGCAGGTGATTTTGGCGTGTCCGGCAGGTGGTTCAGGCGAGTTGAGCAGGTGGTTGCGACGTGCTCGGCAGGTGCTTCCGGCGTCTCCGGCACGTGTTTCTGGCACATCTGACTGGTGGTTCCGGCATGCCCAAAAGTTGATTCCGGTCTGTCCGGTAGGTGGTTCCGGCGTGCACGGCACGTGGTTCTGGTACGTGTCAGAGGTGGTTGCGTATGCCCAACAGGTGATTCCGGACTGTCCGCCACGTGCTTCTGGCACGTCTGAGAGGTGGTTCCAACATGCCCGGCAGGTCATTTCGGAGAGTCGTCCAAGTGGTTCTGGCGTAGCCCGCAGGTGATTTTGCCGTGTCCGGCAGGTGGTTCCGGCACGTCTGATAGGTGGTTCCGGCATGCGCAACAGGTGGTTTCGGAGTGTCCGCCAGGTGGTTCTGGCGTACCCGGCTGGTGATTTTGGCGTGTCCGGCAGTTGTTTCTGGCGAGTCGAGCAGGTGGCTCCGGCATGCTCGGCAGGTGCTTCCGGCGTCTCCGGCACGTGGTTCTGGTGTGTCTGAGAGCTGGTTCCGGCATGTCCGGCAGATGATTCCGGAGTGTCCGCCAAGTGGTTCTGGCATACCCGGCTGGTGATTTGGGCCTGTCAGGTAGGTGGTTCCGGCGAGTAGAGCAGGTGGCTCCGGCGTGCTCGGCAGGTTGTTCAGACGGGTCTGGCAGGTGTTTTCCGTCTGTTCGGGGTGTGGTTCCAGCATCTCATGCACATGGTTCTGGCACGTCTGAGATGTGGTTCCGGCCGGCCCGACAGGTGTTTCCACAGTGTCCGCCAAGTGGTACTGGCGTAGTTGGCAGGTGATTTTGGCATGACTGGCTGGTGGTTCCAGCAAGCCCGGCAGGTGATTCCGAAGTGTTCCCCAACTTGTTGTGGCGTAGCCGGCAGGTGATTTTTCCGTGATCGGCAGGTGGTTCTGGCGAGTTGAGCAGGTGGTTCCGGCGTGCTCGGCAGGTGCTTCCGGGGTCATTGGCACGTGGTTCTGGCATATCTGAGAGGTGGTTCCGGCATGCCCGGCAGGTGATTCCGGAGTGTTCGCCAAGTGTTTCCGGCGTAGCCGGCAGGTGATTTTGCATGTCCAGCGGTCGTTCCGGCGGGTCGAGCCGGTGGTTCCGGCGTGTCCGGCAGGTGGTTCCGGTCTGTCCGGCAGGTGGCTCTGTGGTGTCCGGCACGAGGTTCAGTCTTAGAGGCTGTGCCGGCATGCCCCTCACGTGATTCCGGCTTGTCCCCGAAGTGGTGCTGGTGTAGCGGGCAGGTGATTTTGGCGTGTCCGGCAGGTGTTTCTGGCGAGTCGAGCAGGTGGCTCCGGCATGCTCGGCAGGTGCTTCCGGCGTCTCCGGCACTTGGTTCTGGTGTGTCTGAGAGCTGGTTCCGGCATGTCCGGCAGATGATTCCGGAGTGTCCGCCAAGTGGTTCTGGCATACCCAGCAGGTGATTTTGGCGTGTCAGGGAGGTGGTACCGGTGAGTCGAGCAGGTGGTTCCGGCGTGCTCAGCAGGTGGTTCAGGCGGTTCTGGCAGGTGGTATCCGTCTGTTCGGGGTGTGGTTCCAGCATCTCATGAACACGTTTCTGGCACGTCTGAGATGTGGTTCCAGCCGGCCCGACAGGTGTTTCCGCAGTGTCCGCCAAGCGGTTCTGGCGTAGTTGGCAGGTGATTTTGGCATGACTGGCAGGTGGTTCCAGCAAGCCTGGCAGGTGATTCCAAAGTGTTCACCAACTGGTTGTGGCGTAGCCGGCAGGTGATTTTTGCGTGATCGGCAGGTGGCTCTGGCGAGTCGAGCAGGTGGTTCCGGCGTGCTCGGCTGGTGCTTCCGGGGTCATTGGCACGGGGTTCTGGCATGTCTGAGCGTTGGTTCCTGCATGCCCGGCAAGTGATTCCGGAGTGTTCGCCAAGTGGTTCTGGCATAGTCGGCAGGTGATTTTGGCATGTCCGGCAGGTGGTTCAGGCGAGTTGAGCAGGTGGTTCCAACGTGCTTGGCAGGTGCTTCCGGCGTGTCCGGCACGTGTTTCTGGCACATCTGGCAGGTGGTTCCGGCATGCCCAAAAGGTGATTCCGGTCTGTCCGGTAGGTGGTTCCAGCCGGCACGGCATGTGGTTCTGGTACGTCTCAGAGGTGGTTGCGCATGCCCAACAGGTGATTCCGGACTGTCCGCCACATGGTTCTGGCACGTCTGAGAGGTGGTTCCGGCATGCCCGGCAGGTCATCCCAGAGAGTCCTCCAAGTGGTTCTGGCATAACACGCAGGTGATTTTGGCGTGTCTGGCAGGTTGTTCCGTTGTGCTTGGCAGGTGGTTCAGGCTTGGCCGGCAGGTGGTTCCAGACTGTCCAGGACGTGTTTCCAGCTTCTCCGGCAGGTGGTTCTGGTACGTCTGAGAGGTGGTTCCACCATGGCTGGCAGGTGATTCCGGACCGTCCCCCAGGTGGTTCTGGCATAGCCAGCAGTTGATATTGGCCTGTCCGGCAGGTGGTTCCAGCGAGTCGAACAGGTGGCTCCGGCGTGCTCGGCAGGTGGTTCCGGTCTGTCCGGTAGGTTATTCCGGCGTGTCCGGCACGTGCTTCCGGCACGTCTGAGAGGTGGTTCCGGCATGCGCGACAGGTGGTTTCGGAGTGTCCGCCAGGTGGTTCTGGCGTACGCGGCAGGTGATTTTGGCGTGTCCGGCAGGTGTTTCTGGCGAGTCGAGCAGGTGGCTCCGGCATGCTCGGCAGGTGCTTCCGGCGTCTCCGGCACGTGGTTCTGGTGTGTCTGAGAGTTGGTTCCGGCATATCCATCAGATGATTCCGGAGTGTCCGCCAAGTGGTTCTGGCATACCCGGCTGGTGATTTGGGCATGTCAGGTAGGTGGTTCCGGCGAGTCGATCAGGTGGCTCCGGCGTGCTCAGCAGGTTGTTCAGACAGGTCTGGCAGGTGTTTTCCGTCTGTTCGGGGTGTGGTTCCAGCATCTCATGCACATGGTTCTGGCACGTCTGAGATGTGGTTCCGGCCGGCCCGACAGGTGTTTCCACAGTGTCCGCCAAGTGGTACCGGCGTAGTTGGCAGGTGATTTTGGCATGACCGGCAGGTGGTTCCAGCAAGCCCGGCAGGTGATTCCGAAGTGTTCCCCAACTGGTTGTGGCGTAGCCGGCAGGTGATTTTTGCGTGTCCGGCAGGTGGTTCTGGCGAGTCGAGCAGGTGGTTCCGGCGTGCTCGGCAGGTGCTTCCGGGGTCATTGGCACGGGGTTCTGGCATATCTGAGAGGTGGTTCCGGCATGCCCGGCAGGTGATTCCGGAGTGTTCGCCAAGTGTTTCCGGCGTAGCCGGCAGGTGATTTTGCATGTCCAGCGGTCGTTCCGGCGGGTCGAGCCGGTGGCTCCGGCGTGTCCGGCAGGTGGTTCCGGTCTGTCCGGCAGGTGGTTCTGTGGTGTCCGGCACGAGGTTCAGTCTGAGAGGCTGTGCCGGCATGCCCCTCACGTGATTCCGGCTTGTCCCCGAAGTGGTGCTGGTGTAGCGGGCAGGTGATTTTGGCGTGTCCGGCAGGTGGTTCAGGCGAGTTGAGCAGGTGGTTGCGACGTGCTCGGCAGGTGCTTCCGGCGTCTCCGGCACGTGTTTCTGGCACATCTGACTGGTGGTTCCGGCATGCCCAAAAGTTGATTCCGGTCTGTCCGGTAGGTGGTTCCGGCGTGCACGGCACGTGGTTCTGGTACGTGTCAGAGGTGGTTGCGTATGCCCAACAGGTGATTCCGGACTGTCCGCCACGTGCTTCTGGCACGTCTGAGAGGTGGTTCCAACATGCCCGGCAGGTCATTTCGGAGAGTCGTCCAAGTGGTTCTGGCGTAGCCCGCAGGTGATTTTGGCGTGTCCGGCAGGTGGTTCCGCCGTGCTCGGCAGGTGGTTCAGGCATGGCCGTCACGTGGTTCCAGTCTGTCCAGGACGTGTTTCCAGCTTCTCCGGCAGGTGGTTCTGGTACGTCTGAGAGGTGGTTCCGCCATGGCTGGCAGGTGATCCCGGACTGTCCCCCAGGTGGTTCTGGCATAGCCAGCAGTTGATATTGGCCTGTCCAGCAGGTGGTTCCAGCGAGTCGAACAGGTGGCTCCGGCGTTCTTGGCAGGTGGTTCCGGTCTGTCCGGTAGGTGTTTCCGGCGTGTCTGGCACGTGCTTCCGGCACGTCTGAGAGGTGGTTCCGGCATGCGCGGCAGGTGATTCCGTAGTGTCCGCCAGGTGGTTCTGGCATACCCGGCAGGTGATTTTGGCGTGTCCGGCAGGTGTTTCTGGCGAGTCGAGCAGGTGGCTCCGGCATGCTCGGCAGGTGCTTCCGGCGTCTACGGCACTTGGTTCTGGTGTGTCTGAGAGCTAGTTCCGGCATGTCCGGCAGATGATTCCGGAGTGTCCACCAAGTGGTTCTGGCATACCCAGCAGGTGATTTTGGCGTGTCAGGGAGGTGGTACCGGTGAGTCGAGCAGGTGGTTCCGGCGTGCTCAGCAGGTGGTTCAGGCGGTTCTGGCAGGTGGTATCCGTCTGTTCGGGGTGTGGTTCCAGCATCTCATGAACACGTTTCTGGCACGTCTGAGATGTGGTTCCAGCCGGCCCGACAGGTGTTTCCGCAGTGTCCGCCAAGCGGTTCTGGCGTAGTTGGCAGGTGATTTTGGCATGACTGGCAGGTGGTTCCAGCAAGCCTGGCAGGTGATTCCAAAGTGTTCACCAACTGGTTGTGGCGTAGCCGGCAGGTGATTTTTGCGTGATCGGCAGGTGGTTCTGGCGAGTCGAGCAGGTGGTTCCGGCGTGCTCGGCTGGTGCTTCCGGGGTCATTGGCACGGGGTTCTGGCATGTCTGAGAGGTGGTTCCTGCATGCCCGGCAAGTGATTCCGGAGTGTTCGCCAAGTGGTTCTGGCATAGTCGGCAGGTGATTTTGGCATGTCCGGCAGGTGGTTCAGGCGAGTTGAGCAGGTGGTTCCAACGTGCTTGGCAGGTGCTTCTGGCGTCTCCGGCACGTGTTTCTGGCACATCTGACAGGTGGTTCCGGCATGCCCGAAAGGTGATTCCGGTCTGTCCGGTAGGTGGTTCCAGCCTGCACGGCATGTGGTTCTGGTACGTCTCAGAGGTGGTTGCGCATGCCCAACAGGTGATTCCGGACTGTCCGCCACATGGTTCTGGCACGTCTGAGAGGTGGTTCCGGCATGCCCGGCAGGTCATCCCAGAGAGTCCTCCAAGTGGTTCTGGCATAACACGCAGGTTATTTTGGCGTGTCAGGCAGGTTGTTCCGTTGTGCTTGGCAGGTGGTTCAGGCTTGGCCGGCAGGTGGTTCCAGACTGTCCAGGACGTGTTTCCAGCTTCTCCGGCAGGTGGTTCTGGTACGTCTGAGAGGTGGTTCCGCCATGGCTGGCAGGTGATTCCGGACCGTCCCCCAGGTGGTTCTGGCATAGCCAGCAGTTGATATTGGCCTGTCCGGCAGGTGGTTCCAGCGAGTCGAACAGGGGGCTCCGGCGTGCTCGGCAGGTGGTTCCGGTCTGTCCGGTAGGTCATTCCGGCGTGTCCGGCACGTGCTTCCTGCACGTCTGAGAGGTGGTTCCGGCATGCGCGACAGGTGGTTTCGGAGTGTCCGCCAGGTGGTTCTGGCGTAGCCGGCAGGTGATTTTGGCGTGTCCGGCAGGTGTTTCTGGCGAGTCGAGCAGGTGGCTCCGGCATGCTCGGCAGGTGCTTCCGGCGTCTCCGGCACGTGGTTCTGGTGTGTCTGAGAGCTGGTTCCGGCATGTCCGGCAGATCATTCCGGAGTGTCCGCCAAGTGGTTCTGGCATACCCGGCTGGTGATTTGGGCATGTCAGGTAGGTGGCTCCGGCGTGCTCGGCAGGTTGTTCAGACGGGTCTGGCAGGTGTTTTCCGTCTGTTCTGGGTGTGGTTCCAGCATCTCATGCACATGGTTCTGGCACGTCTGAGATGTGGTTCCGGCCGGCCCGACAGGTGTTTCCACAGTGTCCGCCAAGTGGTACTGGCGTAGTTGGCAGGTGATTTTGGCATGACCGGCAGGTGGTTCCAGCAAGCCCGGCAGGTGATTCCGAAGTGTTCCCCAACTGGTTGTGGCGTAGCCGGCAGGTGATTTTTGCGTGTCCGGCAGGTGGTTCTGGCGAGTCGAGCAGGTGGTTCCGGCGTGCTCGGCAGGTGCTTCCGGGGTCATTGGCACGTGGTTCTGGCATATCTGAGAGGTGGTTCCGGCATGCCCGGCAGGTGATTCCGGAGTGTTCGCCAAGTGTTTCCGGTGTAGCCGGCAGGTGATTTTGCATGTCCAGCGGTCGTTCCGGCGGGTCGAGCCGGTGGTTCCGGCGTGTCCGGCAGGTGGTTCCGGTCTGTCCGGCAGGTGGTTCTGTGGTGTCCGGCACGAGGTTCAGTCTGAGAGGCTGTGCCGGCATGCCCCTCACGTGATTCCGGCTTGTCCCCGAAGTGGTGCTGGTGTAGCGGGCAGGTGATTTTGGCGTGTCCGGCAGGTGGTTCAGGCGAGTTGAGCAGGTGGTTGCGACGTGCTCGGCAGGTGCTTCCGGCGTCTCCGGCACGTGTTTCTGGCACATCTGACTGGTGGTTCCGGCATGCCCAAAAGTTGATTCCGGTCTGTCCGGTAGGTGGTTCCGGCGTGCACGGCACGTGGTTCTGGTACGTGTCAGAGGTGGTTGCGTATGCCCAACAGGTGATTCCGGACTGTCCGCCACGTGCTTCTGGCACGTCTGAGAGGTGGTTCCAACATGCCCGGCAGGTCATTTCGGAGAGTCGTCCAAGTGGTTCTGGCGTAGCCCGCAGGTGATTTTGGCGTGTCCGGCAGGTGGTTCCGCCGTGCTCGGCAGGTGGTTCAGGCATGGCCGTCACGTGGTTCCAGTCTATCCAGGACGTGTTTCCAGCTTCTCCGGCAGGTGGTTCTGGTACGTCTGAGAGGTGGTTCCGCCATGGCTGGCAGGTGATTCCGGACCGTCCCCCAGGTGGTTCTGGCATAGCCAGCAGTTGATATTGGACTGTCCGGCAGGAGGTTCCAGCGAGTCGAACAGGTGGCTCTGGCGTGCTCGGCAGGTGGTTCCGGTCTGTCCGGTAGGTGATTCCGGCGTGTCCGGCACGTGCTTCCGGCACGTCTGAGAGGTGGTTCCAGCATGCGCGACAGGTGATTCCGGAGTGTCCTCCAGGTGGTTCTGGCGTACCCGGTAGGTGATTTTGGCGTGTCCGGCAGGTGTTTCTGGCGAGTCGAGCAGGTGGCTCCGCTATGCTCGGCAGGTGCTTCCGGCGTCTCCGGCACGTGGTTCTGGTGTGTCTGAGAGCTGGTTCCGGCATGTCCGGCAGATGATTCCGGAGTGTCCGCCAAGTGGTTCTGGCATATCCAGCAGGTGATTTTGGCGTGTCAGGGAGGTGGTACCGGTGAGTCGAGCAGGTGGTTCCGGCGTGCTCAGCAGGTGGTTCAGGCGGTTCTGGCAGGTGGTATCCGTCTGTTCGGGGTGTGGTTCCAGCATCTCATGAACACGTTTCTGGCACGTCTGAGATGTGGTTCCAGCCGGCCCGACAGGTGTTTCCGCAGTGTCCGCCAAGCGGTTCTGGCGTAGTTGGCAGGTGATTTTGGCATGACTGCCAGGTGGTTCCAGCAAGCCTGGCAGGCGATTCCAAAGTGTTCACCAACTGCTTGTGGCGTAGCCGGCAGGTGATTTTTGCGTGATCGGCAGGTGGTTCTGGCGAGTCGAGCAGGTGGTTCCGGCGTGCTCGGCTGGTGCTTCCGGGGTCATTGGCACGGGGTTCTGGAATGCCTGAGAGGTGGTTCCTGCATGCCCAGCAAGTGATTCCGGAGTGTTCGCCAAGTGGTTCTGGCATAGTCGGCAGGTGATTTTGGCATGTCCGGCAGGTGGTTCAGGCGAGTTGAGCAGGTGGTTCCAACGTGCTTGGCAGGTGCTTCCGGCGTCTCCGGCACGTGTTTCTGGCACATCTGACAGGTGGTTCCGGCATGCCCGAAAGGTGATTCCGGTCTGTCCGGTAGGTGGTTCCAGCCGGCACGGCATGTGGTTCTGGTACGTCTCAGAGGTGGTTGCGCATACCCAACAGGTGATTCCGGACTGTCCGCCACATGGTTCTGGCACGTCTGAGAGGTGCTTCCGGCATGCCCGGCAGGTCATCCCAGAGAGTCCTCCAAGTGGTTCTGGCATATCACGCAGGTGATTTTGGCGTGTCAGGTAGGTTGTTCCGTTGTGCTTGGCAGGTGGTTCAGGCTTGGCCGGCAGGTGGTTCCAGACTGTCCAGGACGTGTTTCCAGCTTCTCCGGCAGGTGGTTCTGGTACGTCTGAGAGGTGGTTCCGCCATGGCTGGCAGGTGATTCCAGACCGTCCCCCAGGTGGTTCTGGCATAGCCAGCAGTTGATATTGGCCTGTCCGGCAGGTCGTTCCAGCGAGTCGAACAGGTGGCTCCGGCGTGCTCGGCAGGTGGTTCCGGTCTGTGCGGTAGGTTATTCCGGCGTGTCCAGCACGTGCTTCCGACACGTCTGAGAGGTGGTTCCCCCATGCGCGACAGGTGATTTCGGAGTGTCCGCCAGGTGGTTCTGGCATACCCGGCAGGTGATTTTGGTGTGTCCGGCAGGTGTTTCTGGCGAGTCGAGCAGGTGGCTCCGGCATGCTCGGCAGGTGCTTCCGGCGTCTCCGGCACGTGGTTCTGGTGTGTCTGAGAGCTGGTTCCGGCATGTCCGGCAGATGATTCCGGAGTGTCCGCCAAGTGGTTCTGGCATACCCGGCTGGTGATTTGGGCATGTCAGTTAGGTGGCTCCGGCGTGCTCGGCAGGTTGTTCAGACTGGTCTGGCAGGTGTTTTCCGTCTGTTCGGGGTGTGGTTCCAGCATCTCATGCACATGGTTCTGGCACGTCTGAGATGTGGTTCCGGCCGGCCCGACAGGTGTTTCCACAGTGTCCGCCAAGTGGTACTGGCGTAGTTGGCAGGTGATTTTGGCATGACCGGCAGGTGGTTCCAGCAAGCCCGGCAGGTGATTCCGAAGTGTTCCCCAACTGGTTGTGGCGTAGCCGGCAGGTGATTTTTGCGTGTCCGGCAGGTGGTTCTGGCGAGTCGAGCAGGTGGTTCCGGCGTGCTCGGCAGGTGCTTCCGGGGTCATTGGCACGTGGTTCTGGCATATCTGAGAGGTGTTTCCGGCATGCCCGGCAGGTGATTCCGGAGTGTTCGCCAAGTGTTTCCGGCGTAGCCGGCAGGTGATTTTGCATGTCCAGCGGTCGTTCCGGCGGGTCAAGCCGGTGGTTCCGGCGTGTCCGGCAGGTGGTTCCGGTCTGTCCGGCAGGTGGTTGTGTGGTGTGCGGCACGAGGTTCAGTCTGAGAGGCTGTGCCGGCATGCCCCTCACGTGATTCCGGCTTGTCCCCGAAGTGGTGCTGGTGTAGCGGGCAGGTGATTTTGGCGTGTCCGGCAGGTGGTTCAGGCGAGTTGAGCAGCTGGTTGCGACGTGCTCGGCAGGTGCTTCCGGCGTCTCCGGCACGTGTTTCTGGCACATCTGACTGGTGGTTCCGGCATGCCCAAAAGTTGATTCCGGTCTGTCCGGTAGGTGGTTCCGGCGTGCACGGCACGTGGTTCTGGTACGTGTCAGAGGTGGTTGCGTACGCCCAGCAGGTGATTCCCGACTGTCCGCCACGTGTTTCTGGCACGTCTGAGAGGTGGTTCCAACATGCCCGGCAGGTCATTTCGGAGAGTCGTCCAAGTGGTTCTGGCGTAGCCCGCAGGTGATTTTGGCGTGTCCGGTAGGTGGTTCCGCCGGGCTCGGCAGGTGGTTCAGGCATGGCCGTCACGTGGTTCCAGTCTGTCCAGGACGTGTTTCCAGCTTCTCCGGCAGGTGGTTCTGGTACGTCTGAGAGGTGGTTCCGCCATGGCTGGCAGGTGATCCCGGACTGTCCCCCAGGTGGTTCTGGCATAGCCAGCAGTTGATATTGGCCTGTCCGGCAGGTGGTTCCAGCGAGTCGAACAGGTGGCTCCGGCGTTCTTGGCAGGTGGTTCCGGTCTGTCCGGTAGGTGTTTCCGGCGTGTCTGGCACGTGCTTCCGGCACGTCTGAGAGGTGGTTCCGTCATGCGCGGCAGGTGATTCCGGAGTGTCCGCCAGGTGGTTCTGGCGTACCCAGCAGGTGATTTTGGCGTGTCCGGCAGGTGTTTCTGGCGAGTCGAGCAGGTGGCTCCGGCATTCTCAGCAGGTGCTTCCGGCGTCTCCGGCACTTGGTTCTGGTGTGTCTGAGAGCTGGTTCCGGCATGTCCGGCAGATGATTCCGGAGTGTCCGCCAAGTGGTTCTGGCATACCCAGCAGGTGATTTTGGCGTGTCAGGGAGGTGGTACCGGTGAGTCGAGCAGGTGGTTCCGGCGTGCTCAGCAGGTGGTTCAGGCGGTTCTGGCAGGTGGTATCCGTCTGTTCGGGGTGTGGTTCCAGCATCTCATGAACACGTTTCTGGCACGTCTGAGATGTGGTTCCAGCCGGCCCGACAGGTGTTTCCGCAGTGTCCGCCAAGCGGTTCTGGCGTAGTTGGCAGGTGATTTTGGCATGACTGGCAGGTGGTTCCAGCAAGCCTGGCAGGTGATTCCAAAGTGTTCACCAACTGGTTGTGGCGTAGCCGGCAGGTGATTTTTGCGTGATCGGCAGGTGGTTCTGGCGAGTCGAGCAGGTGGTTCCGGCGTGCTCGGCTGGTGCTTCCGGGGTCATTGGCACGGGGTTCTGGCATGTCTGAGAGGTGGTTCCTGCATGCCCGGCAAGTGATTCCGGAGTGTTCGCCAAGTGGTTCTGGCATAGTCGGCAGGTGATTTTGGCATGTCCGGCAGGTGGTTCAGGCGAGTTGAGCAGGTGGTTCCAACGTGCTTGGCAGGTGCTTCCGGCGTCTCCGGCACGTGTTTCTGGCACATCTGACAGGTGGTTCCGGCATGCCCGAAAGGTGATTCCGGTCTGTCCGGTAGGTGGTTCCAGCCGGCACGGCATGTGGTTCTGGTACGTCTCAGAGGTGGTTGCGCATGCCCAACAGGTGATTCCGGACTGTCCGCCACATGGTTCTGGCATGTAAGAGAGGTGGTTCCGGCATGCCCGGCAGGTCATCCCAGAGAGTCCTCCAAGTGGTTCTGGCATAACACGCAGGTGATTTTGGCGTGTCTGGCAGGTTGTTCCGTTGTGCTTGGCAGGTGTTTCAGGCTTGGCCGGCAGGTGGTTCCAGACTGTCCAGGACGTGTTTCCAGCTTCTCCGGCAGGTGGTTCTGGTACGTCTGAGAGGTGGTTCCGCCATGGCTGGCAGGTGATTCCGGACCGTCCCCCAGGTGGTTCTGGCATAGCCAGCATTTGATATTGGCCTGTCCAGCAGGTGGTTCCAGCGAGTCGAACAGGTGGCTCCGGCGTGCTCGGCAGGTGGTTCCGGTCTGTCCCGTTGGTGATTCCGGCGTGTCCGGCACGTGCTTCCGGCAATTCTGAGAGGTGGTTCCGGCATGCGCGACAGGTGGTTTCGGAGTGTCCGCCAGGTGGTTCTGGCGTACCCGGCAGGTGATTTTGGCGTGTCCTGCAGGTGTTTCTGGCGAGTCGAGCAGGTGGCTCCGGCATGCTCGGCAGGTGCTTCCTGCGTCTCCGGCACGTGGTTCTGGTGTGTCTGAGAGCTGGTTCCGGCATGTCCGGCAGATGATTCCGGAGTGTCCGCCAAGTGGTTCTGGCATACCCGGCTGGTGATTTGGGCATGTCAGGTAGGTGGCTCCGGCGTGCTCGGCAGGTTGTTCAGACGGGTCTGGCAGGTGTTTTCCGTCTGTTCGGGGTGTGGTTCCAGCATCTCATGCACATGGCTCTGGCACGTCTGAGATGTGGTTCCGGCCGGCCCGACAGGTGTTTCCACAGTGTACGCCAAGAGATACTGGCGTAGTTGGCAGGTGATTTTGGCATGACCGGCAGGTGGTTCCAGCAAGCCCGGCAGGTGATTCCGAAGTGTTCCCCAACTGGTTGTGGCGTAGCCGGCAGGTGATATTTGCGTGTCCGGCAGGTGGTTCTGGTGAGTCGAGCAGGTGGTTCCGGCGTGTCCGGCAGGTGGTTCTGTGGTGTCCGGCACGAGGTTCAGTCTGACAGGCTGTGCCGGCATGCTCCTCACGTGATTCCGGCTTGTCCCCGAAGTGGTGCTGGTGTAGCGGGCAGGTGATTTTGGCGTGTCCGGCAGGTGGTTCAGGCGAGTTGAGCCGGTGGTTGCGACGTGCTCGGCAGGTGCTTCCGGCGTCTCCGGCACGTGTTTCTGGCACATCTGACTGGTGGTTCCGGCATGCCCAAAAGTTGATTCCGGTCTGTCCGGTAGGTGGTTCCGGCGTGCACGGCACGTGGTTCTGGTACGTGTCAGAGGTGGTTGCGTATGCCCAACAGGTGATTCCGGACTGTCCGCCACGTGCTTCTGGCACGTCTGAGAGGTGGTTCCAACATGCCCGGCAGGTCATTTCGGAGAGTCGTCCAAGTGGTTCTGGCGTAGCCCGCAGGTGATTTTGGCGTGTCCGGCAGGTGGTTCCGCCGTGCTCGGCAGGTGGTTCAGGCATGGCCGTCACGTGGTTCCAGTCTGTCCAGGACGTGTTTCCAGCTTCTCCGGCAGGTGGTTCTGGTACGTCTGAGAGGTGGTTCCGCCATGGCTGGCAGGTGATCCCGGACTGTCCCCCAGGTGGTTCTGGCATAGCCAGCAGTTGATATTGGCCTGTCCGGCAGGTGGTTCCAGCGAGTCGAACAGGTGGCTCCGGCGTTCTTGGCAGGTGGTTCCGGTCTGTCCGGTAGGTGTTTCCGGCGTGTCTGGCACGTGCTTCCGGCACGTCTGAGAGGTGGTTCCGTCATGCGCGGCAGGTGATTCCGGAGTGTCCGCCAGGTGGTTCTGGCGTACCCAGCAGGTGATTTTGGCGTGTCCGGCAGGTGTTTCTGGCGAGTCGAGCAGGTGGCTCCGGCATGCTCGGCAGGTGCTTCCGGCGTCTCCGGCACTTGGTTCTGGTGTGTCTGAGAGCTGGTTCCGGCATGTCCGGCAGATGATTCCGGAGTGTCCGCCAAGTGGTTCTGGCATACCCAGCAGGTGATTTTGGCGTGTCAGGGAGGTGGTACCGGTGAGTCGAGCAGGTGGTTCCGGCGTGCTCAGCAGGTGGTTCAGGCGGTTCTGGCAGGTGGTATCCGTCTGTTCGGGGTATGGTTCCAGCATCTCATGAACACGTTTCTGGCACGTCTGAGATGTGGTTCCAGCCGGCCCGACAGGTGTTTCCGCAGTGTCCGCCAAGCGGTTCTGGCATAGTTGGCAGGTGATTTTGGCATGACTGGCAGGTGGTTCCAGCAAGCCTGGCAGGTGATTCCAAAGTGTTCACCAACTGGTTGTGTCGTAGCCGGCAGGTGATTTTTGCATGATCGGCAGGTGGTTCTGGCGAGTCGAGCAGGTGGTTCCGGTGTGCTCGGCTGGTGCTTCCGGGGTCATTGGCACGGGGTTCTGGCATGTCTGAGAGGTGGTTCCTGCATGCCCGGCAAGTGATTCCGGAGTGTTCGCCAAGTGGTTCTGGCATAGTCGGCAGGTGATTTTGGCATGTCCGGCAGGTGGTTCAGGCGAGTTGAGCAGGTGGTACCAACGTGCTTGGCAGGTGCTTCCGGCGTCTCCGGCACATGTTTCTGGCACATCTGACAGGTGGTTCCGGCATGCCCGAAAGGTGATTCCGGTCTGTCCGGTAGGTGGTTCCAGCCGGCACGGCATGTGGTTCTGGTACGTCTCAGAGGTGGTTGCGCATGCCCAACAGGTGATTCCGGACTGTCCGCCACATGGTTCTGGCACGTCTGAGAGGTGGTTCCGGCATGCCCGGCAGGTCATCCCAGAGAGTCCTCCAAGTGGTTCTGGCATAACACGCAGGTTATTTTCGCGTGTCTGGCAGGTTGTTCCGTTGTGCTTGGCAGGTGGTTCAGGCTTGGCCGGCAGGTGGTTCCAGACTGTCCAGGACGTGTTTCCAGCTTCTCCGGCAGGTGGTTCTGGTACGTCTGAGAGGTGGTTCCGCCATGGCTGGCAGGTGATTCCGGACCGTCCCCCAGGTGGTTCTGGCATAGCCAGCAGTTGATATTGGCCTGTCCGGCAGGTGGTTCCAGCGAGTCGAACAGGTGGCTCCGGCGTGCTCGGCAGGTGGTTCCGGTCTGTCCGGTAGGTGATTCCGGCGTGTCCGGCACGTGCTTCCGGCACGTCTGAGAGGTGGTTCCAGCATGAGCGACAGGTGATTTCGGAGTGTCCGCCAGGTGGTTCTGGCGTACCCGGCAGGTGATTTTGGCGTGTCCGGCAGGTGTTTCTGGCGAGTCGAGCAGGTGGCTCCGCTATGCTCGGCAGGTGCTTCCGGCGTCTCCGGCACGTGGTTCTGGTGTGTCTGAGAGCTGGTTCCGGCATGTCCGGCAGATGATTCCGGAGTGTCCGCCAAGTGGTTCTGGCATACCCGGCTGGTGATTTGGGCCTGTCAGGTAGGTGGTTCCGGCGAGTCGAGCAGGTGGCTCCGGCGTGCTCGGCAGGTTGTTCAGACGGGTCTGGCAGGTGTTTTCCCTCTGTTCGGGGTGTGGTTCCAGCATCTCATGCACATGGTTCTGGCACGTCTGAGATGTGGTTCCGGCCGCCGCGACAGGTGTTTCCACAGTGTCCGCCAAGTGGTACTGGCGTAGTTGGCAGGTGATTTTGGCATGACCGGCAGGTGGTTCCAGCAAGCCCGGCAGGTGATTCCGAAGTGTTCCCCAACTGGTTGTGGCGTAGCCGGCAGGTGATTTTTGCGTGTCCGGCAGGTGGTTCTGGCGAGTCGAGCAGGTGGTTCCGGCGTGCTCGGCAGGTGCTTCCGGGGTCATTGGCACGTGGTTCTGGCATATCTGAGAGGCGGTTCCGGCATGCCCGGCAGGTGATTCCGGAGTGTTCGCCAAGTGTTTCCGGCGTAGCCGGCAGGTGATTTTGCATGTCCAGCGGTCGTTCCGGCGGGTCGAGCCGGTGGTTCCGGCGTGTCCGGCAGGTGGTTCCGGTCTGTCCGGCAGGTGGTTCTGTGGTGTCCGGCACGAGGTTCAGTCTGAGAGGCTGTGCCGGCCTGCCCCTCACGTGATTCCGGTTTGTCCCCGAAGTGGTGCTGGTGTAGCGGGCAGGTGATTTTGGCGTGTCCGGCAGGTGGTTCAGGGGAGTTGTGCAGGTGGTTGCGACGTGCTCGGCAGGTGCTTCCGGCGTCTCCGGCACGTGTTTCTGGCACATCTGACTGGTGGTTCCGGCATGCCCAAAAGTTGATTCCGGTCTGTCCGGTAGGTGGTTCCGGCGTGCACGGCACGTGGTTCTGGTACGTGTCAGAGGTGGTTGCGTATGCCCAACAGGTGATTCCGTACTGTCCGCCACGTGCTTCTGGCACGTCTGAGAGGTGGTTCCAACATGCCCGGCAGGTCATTTCGGAGAATCGTCCAAGTGGTTCTGGCGTAGCCCGCAGGTGATTTTGGCGTGTCCGGCAGGGGTTCCGCCGTGCTCGGCAGGTGGTTCAGGCATGGCCGTCACGTGGTTCCAGTCTGTCCAGGACGTGTTTCCAGCTTCTCCGGCAGGTGGTTCTGGTACGTCTGAGAGGTGGTTCCGCCATGGCTGGCAGGTGATCCCGGACTGTCCCCCAGGTGGTTCTGGCATAGCCAGCAGTTGATATTGGCCTGTCCGGCAGGTGGTTCCAGCGAGTCGAACAGGTGGCTCCGGCGTTCTTGGCAGGTGGTTCCGGTCTGTCCGGTAGGTGTTTCCGGCGTGTCTGGCACGTGCTTCCGGCACGTCTGAGAGGTGGTTCCGTCATGCGCGGCAGGTGATTCCGGAGTGTCCGCCAGGTGGTTCTGGCGTACCCAGCAGGTGATTTTGGCGTGTCCGGCAGGTGTTTCTGGCGAGTCGAGCAGGTGGCTCCGGCATGCTCGGCAGGTGCTTCCGGCGTCTCCGGCACTTGGTTCTGGTGTGTCTGAGAGCTGGTTCCGGCATGTCCGGCAGATGATTCCGGAGTGTCCGCCAAGTGGTTCTGGCATACCCAGCAGGTGATTTTGGCGTGTCAGGGAGGTGGTACCGGTGATTCGAGCAGGTGGTTCCGGCGTGCTCAGCAGGTGGTTCAGGCGGTTCTGGCAGGTGGTATCCGTCTGTTCGGGGTGTGGTTCCAGCATCTCATGAACACGTTTCTGGCAAGTCTGAGATTTGGTTCCAGCCGGCCCGACAGGTGTTTCCGCAGTGTCCGCCAAGCGGTTCTGGCGTAGTTGGCAGGTGATTTTGGCATGACTGGCAGGTGGTTCCAGCAAGCCTGGCAGGTGATTCCAAAGTGTTCACCAACTGGTTGTGGCGTAGCCGGCAGGTGATTTTTGCGTGATCGGCAGGTGGTTCTGGCGAGTCGAGCAGGTGGTTCCGGCGTGCTCGGCTGGTGCTTCCGGGGTCATTGGCACGGGGTTCTGGCATGTCTGAGAGGTGGTTCCTGCATGCCCGGCAAGTGATTCCGGAGTGTTCGCCAAGTGGTTCTGGCATAGTCGGCAGGTGATTTTGGCATGTCCGGCAGGTGGTTCAGGCGAGTTGAGCAGGTGGTTCCAACGTGCTTGGCAGGTGCTTCCGGCGTCTCCGGCACGTGTTTCTGGCACATCTGACAGGTGGTTCCGGCATGCCCGAAAGGTGATTCCGGTCTGTCCGGTAGGTGGTTCCAGCCGGCACGGCATGTGGTTCTGGTACGTCTCAGAGGTGGTTGCGCATGCCCAACAGGTGATTCCGGACTGTCCGCCACATGGTTCTGGCACGTCTGAGAGTTGGTTCCGGCATGCCCGGCAGGTCATCCCAGAGAGTCCTCCAAGTGGTTCTGGCATAACACGCAGGTGATTTTGGCGTGTCAGGTAGGTTGTTCCGTTGTGCTTGGCAGGTGGTTCAGGCTTGGCCGGCAGGTGGTTCCAGACTGTCCAGGACGTGTTTCCAGCTTCTCCGGCAGGTGGTTCTGGTACGTCTGAGAGGTGGTTCCGCCATGGCTGGCAGGTGATTCCGGACCACCCCCCAGGTGGTTCTGGCATAGCCAGCAGTTGATATTGGCCTGTCCGGCAGGTGGTTCCAGAGAGTCGAACAGGTGGCTCCGGCGTGCTCGGCAGGTGGTTCCGGTCTGTCCGGTAGGTCATTCCGGCGTGTCCGGCACGTGCTTCCTGCACGTCTGAGAGGTGGTTCCGGCATGCGCGACAGGTGGTTTCGGAGTGTCCGCCAGGTGGTTCTGGCGTACCCGGCAGGTGATTTTGGCGTGTCCGGCAGGTGTTTCTGGCGAGTCGAGCAGGTGGCTCCGGCATGCTCGGCAGGTGCTTCCGGCGTCTCCGGCACGTGGTTCTGGTGTGTCTGAGAGCTGGTTCCGGCATGTCCGGCAGATGATTCCGGAGTTTTCCGCCAAGTGGTTCTGGCATACCCGGCTGGTGATTTGGGCATGTCAGGTAGGTGGCTCCGGCGTGCTCGGCAGGTTGTTCAGACGGGTCTGGCAGGTGTTTTCCGTCTGTTCTGGGTGTGGTTCCAGCATCTCATGCACATGGTTCTGGCACGTCTGAGATGTGGTTCCGGCCGGCCCGACAGGTGTTTCCACAGTGTCCGCCAAGTGGTACTGGCGTAGTTGGCAGGTGATTTTGGCATGACCGGCAGGTGGTTCCAGCAAGCCCGGCAGGTGATTCCGAAGTGTTCCCCAACTGGTTGTGGCGTAGCCGGCAGGTGATTTTTGCGTGTCCGGCAGGTGGTTCTGGCGAGTCGAGCAGGTGGTTCCGGCGTGCTCGGCAGGTGCTTCCGGGGTCATTGGCACGTGGTTCTGGCATATCTGAGAGGTGGTTCCGGCATGCCCGGCAGGTGATTCCGGAGTGTTCGCCAAGTGTTTCCGGCGTAGCCGGCAGGTGATTTTGCATGTCCAGCGGTCGTTCCGGCGGGTCGAGCCGGTGGTTCCGGCGTGTCCGGCAGGTGGTTCCGGTCTGTCCGGCAGGTGGTTCTGTGGTGTCCGGCACGAGGTTCAGTCTGACAGGCTGTGCCGGCCTGCCCCTCACGTGATTCCGGCTTGTCCCCGAAGTGGTGCTGGTGTAGCGGGCAGGTGATTTTGGCGTGTCCGGCAGGTGGTTCAGGCGAGTTGAGCAGGTGGTTGCGACGTGCTCGGCAGGTGCTTCCGGCGTCTCCGGCACGTGTTTCTGGCACATCTGACTGGTGGTTCCGGCATGCCCAAAAGTTGATTCCGGTCTGTCCGGTAGGTGGTTCCGGCGTGCACGGCACGTGGTTCTGGTACGTGTCAGAGGTGGTTGCGTATGCCCAACAGGTGATTCCGGACTGTCCGCCATGTGCTTCTGGCACGTCTGAGACGTGGTTCCAACATGCCCGGCAGGTCATTTCGGAGAGTCGTCCAAGTGGTTCTGGCGTAGCCCGCAGGTGATTTTGGCGTGTCCGGCAGGTGGTTCCGCCGTGCTCGGCAGGTGGTTCAGGCATGGCCGTCACGTGGTTCCAGTCTGTCCAGGACGTGTTTCCAGCTTCTCCGGCAGGTGGTTCTGGTACGTCTGAGAGGTGGTTCCGCCATGGCTGGCAGGTGATCCCGGACTGTCCCCCAGGTGGTTCTGGCATAGCCAGCAGTTGATATTGGCCTGTCCGGCAGGTGGTTCCAGCGAGTCGAACAGGTGGCTCCGGCGTTCTTGGCAGGTGGTTCCGGTCTGTCCGGTAGGTGTTTCCGGCGTGTCTGGCACGTGCTTCCGGCACGTGTGAGAGGTGGTTCCGTCATGCGCGGCAGGTGATTCCGGAGTGTCCGCCAGGTGGTTCTGGCGTACCCGGCAGGTGATTTTGGCGTGTCCGGCAGGTGTTTCTGGCGAGTCGAGCAGGTGGCTCCGGCATGCTCGGCAGGTGCTTCCGGCGTCTCCGGCACTTGGTTCTGGTGTGTCTGAGAGCTGGTTCCGGCATGTCCGGCAGATGATTCCGGAGTGTCCGCCAAGTGGTTCTGGCATACCCAGCAGGTGATTTTGGCGTGTCAGGGAGGTGGTACCGGTGAGTCGAGCAGGTGGTTCCGGCGTGCTCAGCAGGTGGTTCAGGCGGTTCTGGCAGGTGGTATCCGTCTGTTCGGGGTGTGGTTCCAGCATCTCATGAACACGTTTCTGGCAAGTCTGAGATTTGGTTCCAGCCGGCCCGACAGGTGTTTCCGCAGTGTCCGCCAAGCGGTTCTGGCGTAGTTGGCAGGTGATTTTGGCATGACTGGCAGGTGGTTCCAGCAAGCCTGGCAGGTGATTCCAAAGTGTTCACCAACTGGTTGTGGCGTAGCCGGCAGGTGATTTTTGCGTGATCGGCAGGTGGTTCTGGCGAGTCGAGCAGGTGGTTCCGGCGTGCTCGGCTGGTGCTTCCGGGGTCATTGGCACGGGGTTCTGGCATGTCTGAGAGGTGGTTCCTGCATGCCCGGCAAGTGATTCCGGAGTGTTCGCCAAGTGGTTCTGGCATAGTCGGCAGGTGATTTTGGCATGTCCGGCAGGTGGTTCAGGCGAGTTGAGCAGGTGGTTCCAACGTGCTTGGCAGGTGCTTCCGGCGTCTCCGGCACGTGTTTCTGGCACATCTGACAGGTGGTTCCGGCATGCCCGAAAGGCGATTACGGTCTGTCCGGTAGGTGGTTCCAGCCGGCACGGCATGTGGTTCTGGTACGTCTCAGAGGTGGTTGCGCATGCCCAACAGGTGATTCCGGACTGTCCGCCACATGGTTCTGGCACGTCTGAGAGGTGGTTCCGGCATGCCCGGCAGGTCATCCCAGAGAGTCCTCCAAGTGGTTCTGGCATAACACGCAGGTGATTTTGGCGTGTCAGGCAGGTTGTTCCGTTGTGCTTGGCAGGTGGTTCAGGCTTGGCCGGCAGGTGGTTCCAGACTGTCCAGGACGTGTTTCCAGCTTCTCCGGCAGGTGGTTCTGGTACGTCTGAGAGGTGGTTCCGCCATGGCTGGCAGGTGATTCCGGACCGTCCCCCAGGTGGTTCTGGCATAGCCAGCAGTTGATATTGGCCTGTCCGGCAGGTGGTTCCAGCGAGTCGAACAGGTGGCTCCGGCGTACTCGGCAGGTGGTTCCGGTCTGTCCGGTAGGTCATTCCGGCGTGTCCGGCACGTGCTTCCTGCACGTCTGAGAGGTGGTTCCGGCATGCGCGACAGGTGGTTTCGGAGTGTCCGCCAGGTGGTTCTGGCGTACCCGGCAGGTGATTTTGGCGTGTCCGGCAGGTGTTTCTGGCGAGTCGAGCAGGTGGCTCCGGCATGCTCGGCAGGTGCTTCCGGCGTCTCCGGCACGTGGTTCTGGTGTGTCTGAGAGCTGGTTCCGGCATGTCCGGCAGATGATTCCGGAGTTTTCTGCCAAGTGGTTCTGGCATACCCGGCTGGTGATTTGGGCATGTCAGGTAGGTGGCTCCGGCGTGCTCGGCAGGTTGTTCAGACGGGTCTGGCAGGTGTTTTCCCTCTGTTCTGGGTGTGGTTCCAGCATCTCATGCACATGGTTCTGGCACGTCTGAGATGTGGTTCCGGCCGGCCCGACAGGTGTTTCCACAGTGTCCGCCAAGTGGTACTGGCGTAGTTGGCAGGTGATTTTGGCATGACCGGCAGGTGGTTCCAGCAAGCCCGGCAGGTGATTCCGAAGTGTTCCCCAACTGGTTGTGGCGTAGCCGGCAGGTGATTTTTGCGTGTCCGGCAGGTGGTTCTGGCGAGTCGAGCAGGTGGTTCCGGCGTGCTCGGCAGGTGCTTCCGGGGTCATTGGCACGTGGTTCTGGCATATCTGAGAGGTGGTTCCGGCATGCCCGGCAGGTGATTCCGGAGTGTTCGCCAAGTGTTTCCGGCGTAGCCGGCAGGTGATTTTGCATGTCCAGCGGTCGTTCCGGCGGGTCGAGCCGGTGGTTCCGGCGTGTCCGGCAGGTGGTTCCGGTCTGTCCGGCAGGTGGTTCTGTGGTGTCCGGCACGAGGTTCAGTCTGAGAGGCTGTGCCGGCCTGCCCCTCACGTGATTCCGGCTTGTCCCCGAAGTGGTGCTGGTGTAGCGGGCAGGTGATTTTGGCGTGTCCGGCAGGTGGTTCAGGCGAGTTGAGCAGGTGGTTGCGACGTGCTCGGCAGGTGCTTCCGGCGTCTCCGGCACGTGTTTCTGGCACATCTGACTGGTGGTTCCGGCATGCCCAAAAGTTGATTCCGGTCTGTCCGGTAGGTGGTTCCGGCGTGCACGGCACGTGGTTCTGGTACGTGTCAGAGGTGGTTGCGTATGCCCAACAGGTGATTCCGGACTGTCCGCCACGTGCTTCTGGCACGTCTGAGACGTGGTTCCAACATGCCCGGCAGGTCATTTCGGAGAGTCGTCCAAGTGGTTCTGGCGTAGCCCGCAGGTGATTTTGGCGTGTCCGGCAGGTGGTTCCGCCGTGCTCGGCAGGTGGTTCAGGCATGGCCGTCACGTGGTTCCAGTCTGTCCAGGACGTGTTTCCAGCTTCTCCGGCAGGTGGTTCTGGTACGTCTGAGAGGTGGTTCCGCCATGGCTGGCAGGTGATCCCGGACTGTCCCCCAGGTGGTTCTGGCATAGCCAGCAGTTGATATTGGCCTGTCCGGCAGGTGGTTCCAGCGAGTCGAACAGGTGGCTCCGGCGTTCTTGGCAGGTGGTTCCGGTCTGTCCGGTAGGTGTTTCCGGCGTGTCTGGCACGTGCTTCCGGCACGTGTGAGAGGTGGTTCCGTCATGCGCGGCAGGTGATTCCGGAGTGTCCGCCAGGTGGTTCTGGCGTACCCGGCAGGTGATTTTGGCGTGTCCGGCAGGTGTTTCTGGCGAGTCGAGCAGGTGGCTCCGGCATGCTCGGCAGGTGCTTCCGGCGTCTCCGGCACTTGGTTCTGGTGTGTCTGAGAGCTGGTTCCGGCATGTCCGGCAGATGATTCCGGAGTGTCCGCCAAGTGGTTCTGGCATACCCAGCAGGTGATTTTGGCGTGTCAGGGAGGTGGTACCGGTGAGTCGAGCAGGTGGTTCCGGCGTGCTCAGCAGGTGGTTCAGGCGGTTCTGGCAGTTGGTATCCGTCTGTTCGGGGTGTGGTTCCAGCATCTCATGAACACGTTTCTGGCAAGTCTGAGATTTGGTTCCAGCCGGCCCGACAGGTGTTTCCGCAGTGTCCGCCAAGCGGTTCTGGCGTAGTTGGCAGGTGATTTTGGCATGACTGGCAGGTGGTTCCAGCAAGCCTGGCAGGTGATTCCAAAGTGTTCACCAACTGGTTGTGGCGTAGCCGGCAGGTGATTTTTGCGTGATCGGCAGGTGGTTCTGGCGAGTCGAGCAGGTGGTTCCGGCGTGCTCGGCTGGTGCTTCCGGGGTCATTGGCACGGGGTTCTGGCATGTCTGAGAGGTGGTTCCTGCATGCCCGGCAAGTGATTCCGGAGTGTTCGCCAAGTGGTTCTGGCATAGTCGGCAGGTGATTTTGGCCTGTCCGGCAGGTGGTTCAGGCGAGTTGAGCAGGTGGTTCCAACGTGCTTGGCAGGTGCTTCCGGCGTCTCCGGCACGTGTTTCTGGCACATCTGACAGGTGGTTCCGGCATGCCCGAAAGGTGATTCCGGTCTGTCCGGTAGGTGGTTCCAGCCGGCACGGCATGTGGTTCTGGTACGTCTCAGAGGTGGTTGCGCATGCCCAACAGGTGATTCCGGACTGTCCGCCACATGGTTCTGGCACGTCTGAGAGGTGGTTCCGGCATGCCCGGCAGGTCATCCCAGAGAGTCCTCCAAGTGGTTCTGGCATAACACGCAGGTGATTTTGGCGTGTCAGGCAGGTTGTTCCGTTGTGCTTGGCAGGTGGTTCAGGCTTGGCCGGCAGGTGGTTCCAGACTGTCCAGGACGTGTTTCCAGCTTCTCCGGCAGGTGGTTCTGGTACGTCTGAGAGGTGGTTCCGCCATGGCTGGCAGGTGATTCCGGACCGTCCCCCAGGTGGTTCTGGCATAGCCAGCAGTTGATATTGGCCTGTCCGGCAGGTGGTTCCAGCGAGTCGAACAGGTGGCTCCGGCGTACTCGGCAGGTGGTTCCGGTCTGTCCGGTAGGTCATTCCGGCGTGTCCGGCACGTGCTTCCTGCACGTCTGAGAGGTGGTTCCGGCATGCGCGACAGGTGGTTTCGGAGTGTCCGCCAGGTGGTTCTGGCGTACCCGGCAGGTGATTTTGGCGTGTCCGGCAGGTGTTTCTGGCGAGTCGAGCAGGTGGCTCCGGCATGCTCGGCAGGTGCTTACGGCGTCTCCGGCACGTGGTTCTGGTGTGTCTGAGAGCTGGTTCCGGCATGTCCGGCAGATGATTCCGGAGTGTCCGCCAAGTGGTTCTGGCATACCCGGCTGGTGATTTGGGCATGTCAGGTAGGTGGCTCCGGCGTGCTCGGCAGGTTGTTCAGACGGGTCTGGCAGGTGTTTTCCGTCTGTTCTGGGTGTGGTTCCAGCATCTCATGCACATGGTTCTGGCACGTCTGCGATGTGGTTCCGGCCGGCCCGACAGGTGTTTCCACAGTGTCCGCCAAGTGGTACTGGCGTAGTTGGCAGGTGATTTTGGCATGACCGGCAGGTGGTTCCAGCAAGCCCGGCAGGTGATTCCGAAGTGTTCCCCAACTGGTTGTGGCGTAGCCGGCAGGTGATTTTTGCGTGTCCGGCAGGTGGTTCTGGCGAGTCGAGCAGGTGGTTCCGGCGTGCTCGGCAGGTGCTTCCGGGGTCATTGGCACGTGGTTCTGGCATATCTGAGAGGTGGTTCCGGCATGCCCGGCAGGTGATTCCGGAGTGTTCGCCAAGTGTTTCCGGCGTAGCCGGCAGGTGATTTTGCATGTCCAGCGGTCGTTCCGGCGGGTCGAGCCGGTGGTTCCGGCGTGTCCGGCAGGTGGTTCCGGTCTGTCCGGCAGGTGGTTCTGTGGTGTCCGGCACGAGGTTCAGTCTGAGAGGCTGTGCCGGCATGCCCCTCACGTGATTCCGGCTTGTCCCCGAAGTGGTGCTGGTGTAGCGGGCAGGTGATTTTGGCGTGTCCGGCAGGTGGTTCAGGCGAGTTGAGCAGGTGGTTGCGACGTGCTCGGCAGGTGCTTCCGGCGTCTCCGGCACGTGTTTCTGGCACATCTGACTGGTGGTTCCGGCATGCCCAAAAGTTGATTCCGGTCTGTCCGGTAGGTGGTTCCGGCGTGCACGGCACGTGGTTCTGGTACGTGTCAGAGGTGGTTGCGTATGCCCAACAGGTGATTCCGGACTGTCCGCCACGTGCTTCTGGCACGTCTGAGACGTGGTTCCAACATGCCCGGCAGGTCATTTCGGAGAGTCGTCCAAGTGGTTCTGGCGTAGCCCGCAGGTGATTTTGGCGTGTCCGGCAGGTGGTTCCGCCGTGCTCGGCAGGTGGTTCAGGCATGGCCGTCACGTGGTTCCAGTCTGTCCAGGACGTGTTTCCAGCTTCTCCGGCAGGTGGTTCTGGTACGTCTGAGAGGTGGTTCCGCCATGGCTGGCAGGTGATCCCGGACTGTCCCCCAGGTGGTTCTGGCATAGCCAGCAGTTGATATTGGCCTGTCCGGCAGGTGGTTCCAGCGAGTCGAACAGGTGGCTCCGGCGTTCTTGGCAGGTGGTTCCGGTCTGTCCGGTAGGTGTTTCCGGCGTGTCTGGCACGTGCTTCCGGCACGTCTGAGAGGTGGTTCCGTCATGCGCGGCAGGTGATTCCGGAGTGTCCGCCAGGTGGTTCTGGCGTACCCAGCAGGTGATTTTGGCGTGTCCGGCAGGTGTTTCTGGCGAGTCGAGCAGGTGGCTCCGGCATGCTCGGCAGGTGCTTCCGGCGTCTCCGGCACTTGGTTCTGGTGTGTCTGAGAGCTGGTTCCGGCATGTCCGGCAGATGATTCCGGAGTGTCCGCCAAGTGGTTCTGGCATACCCAGCAGGTGATTTTGGCGTGTCAGGGAGGTGGTACCGGTGAGTCGAGCAGGTGTTTCCGGCGTGCTCAGCAGGTGGTTCAGGCGGTTCTGGCAGGTGGTATCCGTCTGTTCGGGGTGTGGTTCCAGCATCTCATGAACACGTTTCTGGCAAGTCTGAGATGTGGTTCCGGCCGGCCCGACAGGTGTTTCCGCAGTGTCCGCCAAGCGGTTCTGGCGTAGTTGGCAGGTGATTTTGGCATGACTGGCCGGTGGTTCCAGCAAGCCTGGCAGGTGATTCCAAAGTGTTCACCAACTGGTTGTGGCGTAGCCGGCAGGTGATTTTTGCGTGATCGGCAGGTGGTTCTGGCGAGTCGAGCAGGTGGTTGCGGCGTGCTCGGCTGGTGCTTCCGGGGTCATTGGCACGGGGTTCTGGCATGTCTGAGAGGTGGTTCCTGCATGCCAGGCAAGTGATTCCGGAGTGTTCGCCAAGTGGTTCTGGCGTAGCCGGCAGGTCATTTTGCATGTCCGGCGGTGGTTCCGGCGAGTCGAGCCGGTGGTTCCGGCGTAGCCGGCCGTTGATTTTGGCGTGTCCACTAGGTGGTTCTGGGGAGTGGAGCAGCTGGTTCCGGCATACTCGGCAGGTGGTACCGCCGTGTCCAGAACACGGTTCTGGCAAGTCTGAGAGGTGGTTCCGGCACGCCCGACAGGTGATTCCGGAGTGTACGCCAAGTGGTTCTGGCGTCGCGGGCAGGTCATTTTGCATGTCCGGCGGTGGTTCCGGCGACTCGAGCCAGTGGTTCCGGCGTGTCCAGCAGGTCGCTCCGGTCTGTCCGGCAGGTGGTTCTGGCGTGTCCGGCACGAGGTTCTGGCACGTCTGAGAGTTGGTTCTGGCATGCCCGGCAGGTGATTCCGGAGTGTCCGGCATGTGGTTCTGGCACCTCTGAGAGGTGGTTACGGCATGCCCGGCAGGTGATACCGGAGTGTTCACCAAGTGTTTCTGGCGTAGCTGACAGGTGATTTTGCATGTCCGGCAATGGTTCCGGCGAGTCGAGCCGGTGGTTCCGGAATGTCCGGCAGGTGGTTCCGGCATGTCCGGCAGGTGGTTCCGGCATGTCCAGCACGTGGTTCCAGCATGCCCGGCAGGTGATTCCGGAGTGTCCGGCATGTGGTTCTGGCACCTCTGAGAGGTGGTTCCGGCATGCCCGGCAGGTGATACCGGAGTGTCTGCCGAGTGGTTCTGGCGTACCCGGCAGGTTGATTTTGGCGTGTCTGGCAGGTGTTTCTTGCAAGTCGAGCATGTGGCTCAGGCATGATCAGCAGGTGCTTCCGGCGTTTCCGGCACGTGGTTCTTGTGTGACAGAGGGCTGGTTCTGGCATGTCCGGCAGATGATTCCGGAGTGTCCACCAAGTGGTTCTGGTAGACCTGGCAGGTGATTTTGGCATGTCTGGAAGGTGGTTCCGGCTAGTTGAGCAGGTTGATCAGGCGTGCTCGCCAGGGGGTTCAGGCGGGTCTGGCAGGTGGTTTCGGTCTGTTCGGGGAGTGGTTCCGGCATCTCAGGCACATGGTTCTGGCACGTCTGAGATGTGGTTCCGGTCAGCCCTACAGCTGATTCCGGAGTGTCCGCCAAGTGGTTCCGGCGTAGCTGGCAGGTGATGTTGGCGTGACCAGCAGGTGGTTCCAGCCAGCCCGGCAGGTGATTCCGAAGAGTTCACCAAATGGTTGCGGCGTAGCCGGCAGGTGATTTTGGCGTGTCCAGCAGGTGGTTTTGGCGAGTCGAGCAGGTGGTTCTGGCGTGCTCGGCAGGTGCTTCCGGTGTCATTGGCATGTGGTTCCGGCATGTCTGAGAGGTGGTTCCGCCATGCCCGGCAGGTGATTCCGGATTGTTCGCCAAGTGGTTCTGGCATAGCCGGCAGGTGATTTTGCATGTCCGGCAATGGTTCCGGCGAGTCGAGCCGGTGGTTCCGGCATGTCCGGCAGGTGGTTCCAGCATGCCCGGCAGGTGATTCCGGAGTGTCCGGCATGTGGTTCTGGCACCTCTGTTAGGTGGTTCCGGAATGCCTGGCATGTGATTCCGGAGTGTCTGTCGAGTGGTTCTGGCGTAGCCGGCAGTTGATTTTGGCGTGTCCACTAGGTGGTTGTGGGGAGTGGATCAGCTGGTTCCGGCATACTCGGCAGGTTGTACCGGCGTGTCCAGAACATGGTTCTGGCAAGTCTGAGAGGTGGTTCCGGACCGCCCGACAGGTGATTCCGGAGTGTCCGCCAAGTGGTTCTGGCATAGCTGAAAGGTGATGTTGGCGTGACCGGCAGGTGGTTCCATCCAGCCCGGCAGGTGATTCCGGAGTGTCTGTCGAGTGGTTCTGGCGTAGCCGGCAGGTGATTTTGGCGTGTCCAGCAGGTGGTTCCGGCGAGCTCGGCAGGTGGTACCGGCGTGTCCAAAACATGGTTCTGGCACATCTGAGAGATGGTTCCGGCATGCCCGGCTGGTGATTCCAGAGTGTCCGGCATGTGGTTCTGGCACCTCTGAGAGGTGGTTCTGGCATGCCCAGTAGGTGGTTCCGGAGTGTCTGCCGAGTGGTTCTGGCGTAGCTGGCAGGTGATTCTGGCGTGTCCAGCAGGTGGTTCTGGGGAGTTTATCAGGTGGTTCCGGCATACTCGGCAGGTGGTACCGGCGTGTCCGGAACATGGTTCTCGCAAGTCTGAGAGGTGGTTCTGGCATGCCAGACAGGTGATTCCGGAGTGTTCGCCAAGTGGTTCTGGCGTAGCCGGCAGGTCATTTTGCATGTCCGGCGGTGGTTCCGGCGAGTCGAGCCGGTGGTTCCGGCGTAGCCGGCCGTTGATTTTGGCGTGTCCACTAGGTGGTTCTGGGGAGTGGAGCAGCTGGTTCCGGCATACTCGGCAGGTGGTACCGCCGTGTCCAGAACACGGTTCTGGCAAGTCTGAGAGGTGGTTCCGGCACGCCCGACAGGTGATTCCGGAGTGTACGCCAAGTGGTTCTGGCGTCGCGGGCAGGTCATTTTGCATGTCCGGCGGTGGTTCCGGCGACTCGAGCCAGTGGTTCCGGCATGTCCAGCAGGTCGCTCCGGTCTGTCCGGCAGGTGGTTCTGGCGTGTCCGGCACGAGGTTCTGGCACGTCTGAGAGTTGGTTCTGGCATGCCCGGCAGGTGATTCCGGAGTGTCCGGCATGTGGTTCTGGCACCTCTGAGAGGTGGTTACGGCATGCCCGGCAGGTGATACCGGAGTGTTCACCAAGTGTTTCTGGCGTAGCTGACAGGTGATTTTGCATGTCCGGCAATGGTTCCGGCGAGTCGAGCCGGTGGTTCCGGAATGTCCGGCAGGTGGTTCCGGCATGTCCGGCAGGTGGTTCCGGCATGTCCAGCACGTGGTTCCAGCATGCCCGGCAGGTGATTCCGGAGTGTCCGGCATGTGGTTCTGGCACCTCTGAGAGGTGGTTCCGGCATGCCCGGCAGGTGATACCGGAGTCTCCGGCATTTGGTTCTGGCACTTCTGAGAGGTGGTTCCGGAATGCCTGGCCTGTGATTCAGGAGTGTCTGCCGAGTGGTACTGGCGTAGCCGGCAGTTGATTTTGGCGTGTCCACTAGGTGGTTCTGGTGAGTGTAGCAGCTGGTTCCAGCATACTCGGCAGGTGGTACCGGCGTGTCCAGAACATGGTTCTGGCAAGTCTGAGATGTGGTTCCGGCACGCCCGACAGGTGATTCCGGAGCATCCGCCAAGTGTTTCTGGCGTACCCGACAGGTGATTTTGGCATGTCCGACAGGTGTTTCTTGCGAGTCGAGCAGGTGGCTCAGGCATGCTCAGCTGTTGCTTCCGGCGTCTCTGGCACGTGGTTCTGGTGTGTCTGAGAGCTGGTTCTGGCATGTCCGGCAGATGATTCCGGAGTGTCCACCAAGTGGTTCTGGTAGACCTGGCAGGTGATTTTGGCGTGTCAGGATGGTGGTTCCGGCTAGTTGAGCAGGTGGATCAGGCATGCTCGCCAGGGGGTTCAGGCGGGTCTGGCAGGTGGTTTCGGTCTGTTCGGGGAGTGGTTCCGGCATCTCAGGCTCATGGTTCTGGCACGTCTGAGATGTGGTTCCGGTCGGCCCTACAGCTGATTCCGGAGTGTCCGCCAAGTGGTTCCGGCGTAGCTGAAAGGTGATGTTGGCGTGACCTGCAGGTGGTTCCAGCCAGCCCGGCAGGTCATTACGGAGTGTCTGCTGAATGGTTCTGGCGTAGCCGGCAGGTGATTTTGGCGTGTCCAGCAGGTAGTTCCGGCGAGCTCGGCAGGTTGTGCCGGCGTGTCCGGGACATGGTTCTGGCACGTCTGAGAGATGGTTCCGGCATGACCGGCAGGTGATTCCGGAGTGTCCGGCATGTGGTTCTGGCACCTCTGAGAGGTGGTTCCGGCATGCCCGGCAGGTGGTTACGGAGTGTCTGCCGAGTGGTTCTGGCGTAGCCGGCAGGTGATTCTGGGGTGTCCAGCAGGTGGTTCCAGCGAGTCGAGTAGGTGGTTCCGGCGTGCTCGGCAGGTGGTTCAGGCGGGTCTGGCAGGTGGTTTCGGTCTGTTCGGGGTGTGGTTCCGGCATCTCAGGCACATGGTTCTGGCACGTCTGATAGGTGGTTCCGGCCGGCCCGACAGGTGTTTCCATGGTGTCCGCCAAGTGGTTCTGGCATAGCTGGCAGGTGATGTTGGCGTGACCGGCAGGTGGTTCCAGCCAGCCCGCCAGGTGATTCCGAAGAGTTCACCAAATGGTTGCGGCGTAGCCGGCAAGTGATTTTCGCGTGTCCAGCAGGTGGTTTTGGCGAGTCGAGCAGGTGGTTCTGGCGTGCTCGGCAGGTGCTTCCGGTGTCATTGGCATGTGGTTCCGGCATGTCTGAGAGGTGGTTCCGCCATGCCCGGCAGCTGATTCCGGAGTGTTCGCCAAGTGGTTCTGGCATAGCCGGCAGGTGATTTTGCATGTCCGGCAATGGTTCCGGCGAGTCGAGCCGGTGCTTCTGGCGTGTCCAGCAGGTGGTTCCGGTCTTTCCGGCAGGTGGTTCTGGCGTGTCCGGCTCGAGGTTCTGGCACGTCTGAGAGTTGGTTCCGGCATGCCCGACAGGTGATTTCGGAGTGTCCGCCACGTGGTTGTGGCGTACCGGGCAGGTGATTTTGGCGTGTCTGGCAGGTGTTTCTTGCAAGTCGAGCATGTGGCTCAGGCATGATCAGCAGGTGCTTCCGGCGTGTCCTGCACGTGGTTCTGGTGTGTCTGAGAGCTGGTTCTGGCATGTCCGGCAGATGATGCTGGAGTGTCCACCAAGTGGTTGTGGCATACCCGGCAGGTGATTTTAGCGTGTCAGGTAGGTGGTTCCGGCGAGTCGAGTAGGTGGTTCCGGGGTGCTCGGCAGGTGGTTCAGTCGGGTCTGGCAGGTGGTTTCGGTCTGTTCGGGGTGTGGTTCCGGCATCTCAGGCACATGGTTCTGGCACGTCTGAGAGGTGGCTCCCCCCGGCACGACAGGTGTTTCCGGAGTGTCCGCCAAGTGGTTCTGGCGTAGCTGAAAGGTGATGTTGGCGTGACCGGCAGGTGGTTCCAGCCAGCCCGGCAGGTGATTCCGGAGTGTCTGCCGCGTGGTTCTGGCGTAGCCGGCAGGTGATTTTGGCGTGTCCAGCAGGTGGTTCCGGCGAGCTCGGCAGGTGGTACCAGCGTGTCCGGAACATGGTTCTGGCACGTCTGAGAGATGGTTCCGGCATGCCAGGCAGGTGATTCCGGAGTGTCCGGCATGTGGTTCTGGCACCTCTGAGAGGTGGTTCCGGAATGCCCAGCAGGTGGTTCCGGAGTGTCTGCCGAGTGGTTCTGGCGTAGTCGGCAGGTGATTCTGGCGTGTCCAGCAGGTGGTTCTGGGGAGTGGATCAGGTGGTTCCGGCATACTCGGCAGGTGGTACCGGCGTGTCCGGAACATGGTTCTGGCAAGTCTGAGAGGTGGTTACGGCATGCCCGACAGGTGATTCCGGAGTGTTCGCCAAGCGGTTCTGGCGTACCCGGCAGGTCATTTTGCATGTCCGGCGGTGGTTCCGGCGAGTCAAGCCGGTTGTTCCGGCGCGTCTGGCAGGTCTTTCCGGTCTGTCCGGCAGGTGGTTCTGGCGTGTCCGGCACGAGGTTCTGGCACGTCTGAGAGTTGGTTCCAGCATGCCTGACAGGTGATTCCGGAGTGTCCGCCACGTGGTTCTGGCGTACCCGGCAGGTTGATTTTGGCGTGTCTGGCAGGTGTTTCTTGCAAGTCGAGCATGTGGCTCAGGCATGATCAGCAGGTGCTTCCGGCGTTTCCGGCACGTGGTTCTTGTGTGACAGAGGGCTGGTTCTGGCATGTCCGGCAGATGATTCCGGAGTGTCCACCAAGTGGTTCTGGTAGACCTGGCAGGTGATTTTGGCATGTCTGGAAGGTGGTTCCGGCTAGTTGAGCAGGTTGATCAGGCGTGCTCGCCAGGGGGTTCAGGCGGGTCTGGCAGGTGGTTTCGGTCTGTTCGGGGAGTGGTTCCGGCATCTCAGGCACATGGTTCTGGCACGTCTGAGATGTGGTTCCGGTCAGCCCTACAGCTGATTCCGGAGTGTCCGCCAAGTGGTTCCGTCGTAGCTGGCAGGTGATGTTGGCGTGACCGGCAGGTGGTTCCAGCCAGCCCGGCAGGTGATTCCGAAGAGTTCACCAAATGGTTGCGGCGTAGCCGGCAGGTGATTTTGGCGTGTCCAGCAGGTGGTTTTGGCGAGTCGAGCAGGTGGTTCTGGCGTGCTCGGCAGGTGCTTCCGGTGTCATTGGCATGTGGTTCCGGCATGTCTGAGAGGTGGTTCCGCCATGCCCGGCAGGTGATTCCGGATTGTTCGCCAAGTGGTTCTGGCGTAGCCGGCAGGTGATTTTGCATGTCCGGCGATGGTTCCGGCGAGTCGAGCCGGTGGTTCCGGCATGTCCGGCAGGTGGTTCCAGCATGCCTGGCAGGTGATTCCGGAGTGTCCGGCATGTGGTTCTGGCACCTCTGTTAGGTGGTTCCGGAATGCCTGGCATGTGATTCCGGAGTGTCTGTCGAGTGGTTCTGGCGTAGCCGGCAGTTGATTTTGGCGTGTCCACTAGGTGGTTGTGGGGAGTGGATCAGCTGGTTCCGGCATACTCGGCAGGTTGTACCGGCGTGTCCAGAACATGGTTCTGGCAAGTCTGAGAGGTGGTTCCGGACCGCCCGACAGGTGATTCCGGAGTGTCCGCCAAGTGGTTCTGGCATAGCTGAAAGGTGATGTTGGCGTGACCGGCAGGTGGTTCCATCCAGCCCGGCAGGTGATTCCGGAGTGTCTGTCGAGTGGTTCTGGCATAGCCGGCAGGTGATTTTGGCGTGTCCAGCAGGTGGTTCCGGCGAGCTCGGCAGGTGGTACCGGCGTGTCCGAAACATGGTTCTGGCACATCTGAGAGATGGTTCCGGCATGCCCGGCTGGTGATTCCAGAGTGTCCGGCATGTGGTTCTGGCACCTCTGAGAGGTGGTTCCGGCATGCCCAGTAGGTGGTTCCGGAGTGTCTGCCGAGTGGTTCTGGCGTAGCCGGCAGGTGATTCTGGCGTGTCCAGCAGGTGGTTCTGGGGAGTTTATCAGGTGGTTCCGGCATACTCGGCAGGTGGTACCGGCGTGTCCGGAACATGGTTCTCGCAAGTCTGAGAGGTGGTTCTGGCACGCCCGACAGGTGATTCCGGAGTGTACGCCAAGTGGTTCTGGCGTCGCGGGCAGGTCATTTTGCATGTCCGGCGGTGGTTCCGGTGACTCGAGCCAGTGGTTCCGGCGTGTCCAGCAGGTCGCTCCGGTCTGTCCGGCATGTGGTTCTGGCGTGTCCGGCACGAGGTTCTGGCACGTCTGAGAGTTGGTTCTGGCATGCCCGGCAGGTGATTCCGGAGTGTCCGGCATGTGGTTCTGGCACCTCTGAGAGGTGGTTACGGCATGCCCGGCAGGTGATACCGGAGTGTTCACCAAGTGTTTCTGGCGTAGCCGACAGGTGATTTTGCATGTCCGGCAATGGTTCCGGCGAGTCGAGCCGGTGGTTCCGGAATGTCCGGCAGGTGGTTCCGGCATGTCCGGCAGGTGGTTCCGGCATGTCCAGCACGTGGTTCCAGCATGCCCGGCAGGTGATTCCGGAGTGTCCGGCATGTGGTTCTGGCACCTCTGAGAGGTGGTTCCGGCATGCCCGGCAGGTGATACCGGAGTCTCCGGCATTTGGTTCTGGCACCTCTGAGAGGTGGTTCCGGAATGCCTGGCCTGTGATTCCGGAGTGTCTGCCGAGTGGTTCTGGTGTAGCCGGCAGTTGATTTTGGCGTGTCCACTAGGTGGTTCTGGGGAGTGGATCAGCTGGTTCCGGCATACTCGGCAGGTGGTACCCTTGTGTCCAGAACATGGTTCTGGCAAGTCTGAGAGGTGGTTCCGGCACGCCCGACAGTTGATTCCGGAGCGTCCGCCAAGTGTTTCTGGCATACCCGGCAGGTGATTTTGGCATGTCCGACAGGTGTATCTTGCGAGTCGAGCAGGTGGCTGAGGCATGCTCAGCTGGTGCTTCTGGCGTCTCTGGCACGTGGTTCTGGTATGTCTGAGAGCTGGTTCTGGCATCTCCGGCAGATGATTCCGGAGTGGCCACCAAGTGGTTCTTGTATACCTGGCAGGTGATTTTGGCGTGTCAGGAAGTTGGTTCCGGCTAGTTGAGCAGGTGGATCAGGCGTGCTCGCCAGGGGGTTCAGGCGGGTCTGGAAGTTGGTTTCGGTCTGTTCGGGGAGTGGTTCCAGCATCTCAGGCTCATGGTTCTGGCACGTCTGAGAGGTGGTTGCGGCCGGCCAGACAGGTGTTTCCATGGTGTCCGCCAAGTGGTTCCGGCATAGCTGGCAGGTGATGTTGGCGTGACCAGCAGGTGGTTCCAGCAAGCCCGGCAGGTCATTACGGAGTGTCTGCTGAATGGTTCTGGCGTAGACGGCAGGTGATTTTGGCGTGTCCAGCAGGTAGTTCCGGCGAGCTCGGCAGGTTGAACCGACGTGTCCGGGACATGGTTCTGGCACGTCTGAGAGATGGTTCCGGCATGCCCGGCAGGTGATTCCGGAGTGTCCGGCATGTGGTTCTGGCACCTCTGAGAGGTGGTTCCGGCATGCCCGTCAGGTGGTTACGGAGTGTCTGCCGAGTGGTTCTGGCGTAGCCGGCAGGCGATTCTGGGGTGTCCAGCAGGTGGTTCTGGGGAGTGAATCAGGTGGTTCCGGCATACTCGGCAGGTGGTACCGCCGTGTCCAGAACATGGTTCTGGCAAGTCTGAGAGGTGGTTACGGCACGCCCGACAGGTGATTCCGGAGTGTTCGCCAAGTGGTTCTGGCGTACCCGGCAGGTGATTTTAGCGTGTCAGGTAGGTGGTTCCAGCGAGTCGAGTAGGTGGTTCCGGCGTGCTCGGCAGGTGGTTCAGGCGGGTCTGGCAGGTGGTTTCGGTCTTTTCGGGGTGTGGTTCCGGCATCTCAGGCACATGGTTCGGGCACGTCTGATAGGTGGTTCCGGCCGGCCCGACAGGTGTTTCCATGGTGTCCGCCAAGTAGTTCTGGCATAGCTCACAGGTGATGTTGGCGTGACCGGCAGGTGGTTCCAGCCAGCCCGGCAGGTGATTCCGAAGAGTTCACCAAATGGTTGCGGCGTAGCCGGCAAGTGATTTTCGCGTGTCCAGCAGGTGGTTTTGGCGAGTCGAGCAGGTGGTTCTGGCGTGCTCGGCAGGTGCTTCCGGTGTCATTGGCATGTGGTTCCGGCATGTCTGAGAGGTGGTTCCGCCATGCCCGGCAGCTGATTCCGGAGTGTTCGCCAAGTGGTTCTGGCGTAGCCGGCAGGTGATTTTGCATGTCCGGCAATGGTTCCGGCGAGTCGAGCCGGTGGTTCCGGCGTGTCCAGCAGGTGGTTCCGGTCTGTCCGGCAGGTGGTTCTGGCGTGTCCGGCACGAGGTTCTGGCACGTCTGAGAGTTGGTTCCGGCATGCCCGACAGGTGATTTCGGAGTGTCCGCCACGTGGTTGTGGCGTACCGGGCAGGTGATTTTGGCGTGTCTGGCAGGTGTTTCTTGCAAGTCGAGCATGTGGCTCAGGCATGATAAGCAGGTGCTTCCGGGGTGTCCTGCACGTGGTTCTGGTGTGTCTGAGAGCTGGTTCTGGCATGTCCGGCAGATGATTCTGGAGTGTCCACCAAGTGGTTGTGGCATACCCGGCAGGTGATTTTAGCGTGTCAGGTAGGTGGTTCCGGCGAGTCGAGTAGGTTTTTCCGGGGTGCTCGGCAGGTGGTTCAGTCGGGTCTGGCAGGTGGTTTCGGTCTGTTCGGGGTGTGGTTCCGGCATCTCAGGCACATGGTTCTGGCACGTCTGAGAGGTGGTTCCGGCCGGCACGACACGTGTTTCCGGAGTGTCCGCCAAGTGGTTCTGGCGTAGCTGAAAGGTGATGTTGGCGTGACCGGCAGGTGGTTCCAGCCAGCCCGGCAGGTGATTCCGGAGTGTCTGCCGCGTGGTTCTGGCGTAGCCGGCAGGTGATTTTGGCGTGTCCAGCAGGTGGTTCCGGCGAGCTCGGCAGGTGGTACCGGCGTGTCCGGAACATGGTTCTGGCACGTCTGAGAGATGGTTCCGGCATGCCAGGCAGGTGATTCCGGAGTGTCCGGCATGTGGTTCTGGCACCTCTGAGAGGTGGTTCCGGAATGCCTGGCATGTGATTCCGGAGTGTCTGTCGAGTGGTTCTGGCGTAGCCGGCAGTTGATTTTGGCGTGTCCACTAGGTGGTTGTGGGGAGTGGATCAGCTGGTTCCGGCATACTCGGCAGGTTGTACCGGCGTGTCCAGAACATGGTTCTGGCAAGTCTGAGAGGTGGTTCCGGACCGCCCGACAGGTGATTCCGGAGTGTCCGCCAAGTGGTTCTGGCATAGCTGAAAGGTGATGTTGGCGTGACCGGCAGGTGGTTCCATCCAGCCCGGCAGGTGATTCCGGAGTGTCTGTCGAGTGGTTCTGGCGTAGCCGGCAGGTGATTTTGGCGTGTCCAGCAGGTGGTTCCGGCGAGCTCGGCAGGTGGTACCGGCGTGTCCGGAACATGGTTCTGGCACCTCTGAGAGGTGGTTCCGGCATGCCCGGCAGGTGGTTCCGGAGTGTCTGCCGAGTGGTTCTGGCGTAGCCGGCAGGTGATTCTGGCGTGTCCAGCAGGTGGTTCTGGGGAGTGGATCAGGTGGTTCCGGCATACTCGGCAGGTGGTACCGGCGTGTCCGGAACATGGTTCTCGCAAGTCTGAGAGGTGGTTCTGGCATGCCAGACAGGTGATTCCGGAGTGTTCGCCAAGTGGTTCTGGCGTAGCCGGCAGGTCATTTTGCATGTCCGGCGGTGGTTCCGGCGAGTCGAGCCGGTGGTTCCGGCGTAGCCGGCCGTTGATTTTGGCGTGTCCACTAGGTGGTTCTGGGGAGTGGAGCAGCTGGTTCCGGCATACTCGGCAGGTGGTACCGCCGTGTCCAGAACACGGTTCTGGCAAGTCTGAGAGGTGGTTCCGGCACGCCCGACAGGTGATTCTGGAGCGTCCGCCAAGTTTTTCTGGCGTACCCGGCAGGTGATTTTGGCATGTCCGACAGGTGTTTCTTGCGAGTCGAGCAGGTGGCTCAGGCATGCTCAGCTGGTGCTTCTGGCGTCCCTGGCACGTGGTTCTGGTGTCTCTGAGAGCTGGTTCTGGCATGTCCGGCAGATGATTCCGGAGTGTCCACCAAGTGGTTCTGGTAGACATGGCAGGTGTTTTTGGCGTGTCAGGAAGGTGGTTCCGGCTAGTTGAGCAGGTGGATCAGGCATGCTCGCCAGGGGGTTCAGGCGGGTCTGGCAGGTGGTTTCGGTGTGTTCGGGGAGTGGTTCCGGCATCTCAGGCACATGGTTCTCGCACGTCTGAGAGGTGGTTCCGGCCGGCCCGACAGGTATTTCCGGAGTGTCCGCCAAGTGGTTCTGGCGTAGCTGAAAGGTGATGTTGGCGTGACCGGCACGTGGTTCCAGCCAGCCCCGCAGGTGATTCCGCAGTGTCTGCCGCGTGGTTCTGGCGTAGCCGACAGGTGATTTTTTCGCGTCCAGCAGGTGGTTCCGGCGAGCTCGGCAGGTGGTACCGGCGTGTCCGAAACATGGTTCTGGCACGTCTGAGAGATGGTTCCGGCATGCCCGGCAGGTGATTCCGGAGTGTCCGGCATGTGGTTCTGGCACCTCTGAGAGGTGGTTCCGGCATGCTCGGCAGGTGATACCGGAGTGTCCGGCATTTGGTTTTGGCACCTCTGAGAGGTGGTTCCGGAATGCCTGGCATGTGATTCCGGAGTGTCTGCCGAGTGGTTCTGGCGTATCCGGCAGTTGATTTTGGCGTGTCCACTATGTGGTTCTGGGGAGTGGAGCGGCTGGTTCCAGCATACTCGGCAGGTGGTACCGGCGTGTCCAGAACATGGTTATGGCAAGTCTGAGAGGTGGTTCCGGCACGCCAGACAGTTGATTCCACAGCGTCCGCCAAGTGTTTCTGACGTACCCGGCAGGTGATTTTGGCATGTCCGACAGGTGTTTCTTGCGAGTCGAGCAGGTGGCTCAGGCATGCTCAGCTGGTGCTTCCGGCGTCTCTGGCACGTGCTTCTGGTGTGTCTGAGAGCTGGTTCCGGCACGTCCGGCAGATGATTCCGGAGTGTCCACCAAGTGGTTCTGGTATACCTGGCAGGTGATTTTGGCGTGTCAGGAAGGTGGTTCAGGCTAGTTGAGCAGGTGGATCAGGCGTGCTCGCTAGGGGGTTCAGGCGGGTCTGGCAGGTGGTTTCAGTCTGTTCGGGGAGTGGTTCCGGCATCTCAGGCACATGGTTCTGGCACGTCTGAGATGTGGTTCCGGTCAGCCCTACAGCTGATTCCGGAGTGTCCGCCAAGTGGTTCCGGCGTAGCTGGCAGGTGATGTTGGCGTGACCGGCAGGTGGTTCCAGCCAGCCCGGCAGGTGATTCCGAAGAGTTCACCAAATGGTTGCGGCGTAGCCGGCAGGTGATTTTGGCGTGTCCAGCAGGTGGTTTTGGCGAGTCGAGCAGGTGGTTCTGGCGTGCTCGGCAGGTGCTTCCGGTGTCATTGGCATGTGGTTCCGGCACCTCTGAGAGGTGGTTCCGGCATGCCCGGCAGGTGGTTCCGGAGTGTCTGCCGAGTGGTTCTGGCGTAGCCGGCAGGTGATTTTGCATGTCCGGCAATGGTTCCGGCGAGTCGAGCCGGTGGTTCCGGCATGTCCGGCAGGTGGTTCCAGCATGCCCGGCAGGTGATTCCGGAGTGTCCGGCATGTGGTTCTGGCACCTCTGTTAGGTGGTTCCGGAATGCCTGGCATGTGATTCCGGAGTGTCTGTCGAGTGGTTCTGGCGTAGCCGGCAGTTGATTTTGGCGTGTCCACTAGGTGGTTGTGGGGAGTGGATCAGCTGGTTCCGGCATACTCGGCAGGTTGTACCGGCGTGTCCAGAACATGGTTCTGGCAAGTCTGAGAGGTGGTTCCGGACCGCCCGACAGGTGATTCCGGAGTGTCCGCCAAGTGGTTCTGGCATAGCTGAAAGGTGATGTTGGCGTGACCGGCAGGTGGTTCCATCCAGCCCGGCAGGTGATTCCGGAGTGTCTGTCGAGTGGTTCTGGCATAGCCGGCAGGTGATTTTGGCGTGTCCAGCAGGTGGTTCCGGCGAGCTCGGCAGGTGGTACCGGCGTGTCCGAAACATGGTTCTGGCACATCTGAGAGATGGTTCCGGCATGCCCGGCTGGTGATTCCAGAGTGTCCGGCATGTGGTTCTGGCACCTCTGAGAGGTGGTTCCGGCATGCCCAGTAGGTGGTTCCGGAGTGTCTGCCGAGTGGTTCTGGCGTAGCCGGCAGGTGATTCTGGCGTGTCCAGCAGGTGGTTCTGGGGAGTTTATCAGGTGGTTCCGGCATACTCGGCAGGTGGTACCGGCGTGTCCGGAACATGGTTCTCGCAAGTCTGAGAGGTGGTTCTGGCATGCCAGACAGGTGATTCCGGAGTGTTCGCCAAGTGGTTCTGGCGTAGCCGGCAGGTCATTTTGCATGTCCGGCGGTGGTTCCGGCGAGTCGAGCCGGTGGTTCCGGCGTAGCCGGCCGTTGATTTTGGCGTGTCCACTAGGTGGTTCTGGGGAGTGGAGCAGCTGGTTCCGGCATACTCGGCAGGTGGTACCGCCGTGTCCAGAACACGGTTCTGGCAAGTCTGAGAGGTGGTTCCGGCACGCCCGACAGGTGATTCCGGAGTGTACGCCAAGTGGTTCTGGCGTCGCGGGCAGGTCATTTTGCATGTCCGGCGGTGGTTCCGGCGACTCGAGCCAGTGGTTCCGGCGTGTCCAGCAGGTCGCTCCGGTCTGTCCGGCAGGTGGTTCTGGCGTGTCCGGCACGAGGTTCTGGCACGTCTGAGAGTTGGTTCTGGCATGCCCGGCAGGTGATTCCGGAGTGTCCGGCATGTGGTTCTGGCACCTCTGAGAGGTGGTTACGGCATGCCCGGCAGGTGATACCGGAGTGTTCACCAAGTGTTTCTGGCGTAGCTGACAGGTGATTTTGCATGTCCGGCAATGGTTCCGGCGAGTCGAGCCGGTGGTTCCGGAATGTCCGGCAGGTGGTTCCGGCATGTCCGGCAGGTGGTTCCGGCATGTCCAGCACGTGGTTCCAGCATGCCCGGCAGGTGATTCCGGAGTGTCCGGCATGTGGTTCTGGCACCTCTGAGAGGTGGTTCCGGCATGCCCGGCAGGTGATACCGGAGTCTCCGGCATTTGGTTCTGGCACTTCTGAGAGGTGGTTCCGGAATGCCTGGCCTGTGATTCAGGAGTGTCTGCCGAGTGGTACTGGCGTAGCCGGCAGTTGATTTTGGCGTGTCCACTAGGTGGTTCTGGTGAGTGTAGCAGCTGGTTCCAGCATACTCGGCAGGTGGTACCGGCGTGTCCAGAACATGGTTCTGGCAAGTCTGAGATGTGGTTCCGGCACGCCCGACAGGTGATTCCGGAGCATCCGCCAAGTGTTTCTGGCGTACCCGACAGGTGATTTTGGCATGTCCGACAGGTGTTTCTTGCGAGTCGAGCAGGTGGCTCAGGCATGCTCAGCTGTTGCTTCCGGCGTCTCTGGCACGTGGTTCTGGTGTGTCTGAGAGCTGGTTCTGGCATGTCCGGCAGATGATTCCGGAGTGTCCACCAAGTGGTTCTGGTAGACCTGGCAGGTGATTTTGGCGTGTCAGGATGGTGGTTCCGGCTAGTTGAGCAGGTGGATCAGGCATGCTCGCCAGGGGGTTCAGGCGGGTCTGGCAGGTGGTTTCGGTCTGTTCGGGGAGTGGTTCCGGCATCTCAGGCTCATGGTTCTGGCACGTCTGAGATGTGGTTCCGGTCGGCCCTACAGCTGATTCCGGAGTGTCCGCCAAGTGGTTCCGGCGTAGCTGAAAGGTGATGTTGGCGTGACCTGCAGGTGGTTCCAGCCAGCCCGGCAGGTCATTACGGAGTGTCTGCTGAATGGTTCTGGCGTAGCCGGCAGGTGATTTTGGCGTGTCCAGCAGGTAGTTCCGGCGAGCTCGGCAGGTTGTGCCGGCGTGTCCGGGACATGGTTCTGGCACGTCTGAGAGATGGTTCCGGCATGACCGGCAGGTGATTCCGGAGTGTCCGGCATGTGGTTCTGGCACCTCTGAGAGGTGGTTCCGGCATGCCCGGCAGGTGGTTACGGAGTGTCTGCCGAGTGGTTCTGGCGTAGCCGGCAGGTGATTCTGGGGTGTCCAGCAGGTGGTTCCAGCGAGTCGAGTAGGTGGTTCCGGCGTGCTCGGCAGGTGGTTCAGGCGGGTCTGGCAGGTGGTTTCGGTCTGTTCGGGGTGTGGTTCCGGCATCTCAGGCACATGGTTCTGGCACGTCTGATAGGTGGTTCCGGCCGGCCCGACAGGTGTTTCCATGGTGTCCGCCAAGTGGTTCTGGCATAGCTGGCAGGTGATGTTGGCGTGACCGGCAGGTGGTTCCAGCCAGCCCGGCAGGTGATTCCGAAGAGTTCACCAAATGGTTGCGGCGTAGCCGGCAAGTGATTTTCGCGTGTCCAGCAGGTGGTTTTGGCGAGTCGAGCAGGTGGTTCTGGCGTGCTCGGCAGGTGCTTCCGGTGTCATTGGCATGTGGTTCCGGCATGTCTGAGAGGTGGTTCCGCCATGCCCGGCAGCTGATTCCGGAGTGTTCGCCAAGTGGTTCTGGCATAGCCGGCAGGTGATTTTGCATGTCCGGCAATGGTTCCGGCGAGTCGAGCCGGTGCTTCTGGCGTGTCCAGCAGGTGGTTCCGGTCTTTCCGGCAGGTGGTTCTGGCGTGTCCGGCACGAGGTTCTGGCACGTCTGAGAGTTGGTTCCGGCATGCCCGACAGGTGATTTCGGAGTGTCCGCCACGTGGTTGTGGCGTACCGGGCAGGTGATTTTGGCGTGTCTGGCAGGTGTTTCTTGCAAGTCGAGCATGTGGCTCAGGCATGATCAGCAGGTGCTTCCGGCGTGTCCTGCACGTGGTTCTGGTGTGTCTGAGAGCTGGTTCTGGCATGTCCGGCAGATGATGCTGGAGTGTCCACCAAGTGGTTGTGGCATACCCGGCAGGTGATTTTAGCGTGTCAGGTAGGTGGTTCCGGCGAGTCGAGTAGGTGGTTCCGGGGTGCTCGGCAGGTGGTTCAGTCGGGTCTGGCAGGTGGTTTCGGTCTGTTCGGGATGTGGTTCCGGCATCTCAGGCACATGGTTCTGGCACGTCTGAGAGGTGGCTCCCCCCGGCACGACAGGTGTTTCCGGAGTGTCCGCCAAGTGGTTCTGGCGTAGCTGAAAGGTGATGTTGGCGTGACCGGCAGGTGGTTCCAGCCAGCCCGGCAGGTGATTCCGGAGTGTCTGCCGCGTGGTTCTGGCGTAGCCGGCAGGTGATTTTGGCGTGTCCAGCAGGTGGTTCCGGCGAGCTCGGCAGGTGGTACCGGCGTGTCCGGAACATGGTTCTGGCACGTCTGAGAGATGGTTCCGGCATGCCAGGCAGGTGATTCCGGAGTGTCCGGCATGTGGTTCTGGCACCTCTGAGAGGTGGTTCCGGAATGCCTGGCATGTGATTCCGGAGTGTCTGTCGAGTGGTTCTGGCGTAGCCGGCAGGTGATTTTGGCGTGTCCAGCAGGTGGTTCCGGCGAGCTCGGCAGGTGGTACCGGCGTGTCCGGAACATGGTTCTGGCACCTCTGAGAGGTGGTTCCGGCATGCCCGGCAGGTGGTTCCGGAGTGTCTGCCGAGTGGTTCTGGCGTAGCCGGCAGGTGATTTTGCATGTCCGGCAATGGTTCCGGCGAGTCGAGCCGGTGGTTCCGGCATGTCCGGCAGGTGGTTCCAGCATGCCCGGCAGGTGATTCCGGAGTGTCCGGCATGTGGTTCTGGCACCTCTGTTAGGTGGTTCCGGAATGCCTGGCATGTGATTCCGGAGTGTCTGTCGAGTGGTTCTGGCGTAGCCGGCAGTTGATTTTGGCGTGTCCACTAGGTGGTTGTGGGGAGTGGATCAGCTGGTTCCGGCATACTCGGCAGGTTGTACCGGCGTGTCCAGAACATGGTTCTGGCAAGTCTGAGAGGTGGTTCCGGACCGCCCGACAGGTGATTCCGGAGTGTCCGCCAAGTGGTTCTGGCATAGCTGAAAGGTGATGTTGGCGTGACCGGCAGGTGGTTCCATCCAGCCCGGCAGGTGATTCCGGAGTGTCTGTCGAGTGGTTCTGGCATAGCCGGCAGGTGATTTTGGCGTGTCCAGCAGGTGGTTCCGGCGAGCTCGGCAGGTGGTACCGGCGTGTCCGAAACATGGTTCTGGCACATCTGAGAGATGGTTCCGGCATGCCCGGCTGGTGATTCCAGAGTGTCCGGCATGTGGTTCTGGCACCTCTGAGAGGTGGTTCCGGCATGCCCAGTAGGTGGTTCCGGAGTGTCTGCCGAGTGGTTCTGGCGTAGCCGGCAGGTGATTCTGGCGTGTCCAGCAGGTGGTTCTGGGGAGTTTATCAGGTGGTTCCGGCATACTCGGCAGGTGGTACCGGCGTGTCCGGAACATGGTTCTCGCAAGTCTGAGAGGTGGTTCTGGCATGCCAGACAGGTGATTCCGGAGTGTTCGCCAAGTGGTTCTGGCGTAGCCGGCAGGTCATTTTGCATGTCCGGCGGTGGTTCCGGCGAGTCGAGCCGGTGGTTCCGGCGTAGCCGGCCGTTGATTTTGGCGTGTCCACTAGGTGGTTCTGGGGAGTGGAGCAGCTGGTTCCGGCATACTCGGCAGGTGGTACCGCCGTGTCCAGAACACGGTTCTGGCAAGTCTGAGAGGTGGTTCCGGCACGCCCGACAGGTGATTCCGGAGTGTACGCCAAGTGGTTCTGGCGTCGCGGGCAGGTCATTTTGCATGTCCGGCGGTGGTTCCGGCGACTCGAGCCAGTGGTTCCGGCGTGTCCAGCAGGTCGCTCCGGTCTGTCCGGCAGGTGGTTCTGGCGTGTCCGGCACGAGGTTCTGGCACGTCTGAGAGTTGGTTCTGGCATGCCCGGCAGGTGATTCCGGAGTGTCCGGCATGTGGTTCTGGCACCTCTGAGAGGTGGTTACGGCATGCCCGGCAGGTGATACCGGAGTGTTCACCAAGTGTTTCTGGCGTAGCTGACAGGTGATTTTGCATGTCCGGCAATGGTTCCGGCGAGTCGAGCCGGTGGTTCCGGAATGTCCGGCAGGTGGTTCCGGCATGTCCGGCAGGTGGTTCCGGCATGTCCAGCACGTGGTTCCAGCATGCCCGGCAGGTGATTCCGGAGTGTCCGGCATGTGGTTCTGGCACCTCTGAGAGGTGGTTCCGGCATGCCCGGCAGGTGATACCGGAGTCTCCGGCATTTGGTTCTGGCACTTCTGAGAGGTGGTTCCGGAATGCCTGGCCTGTGATTCAGGAGTGTCTGCCGAGTGGTACTGGCGTAGCCGGCAGTTGATTTTGGCGTGTCCACTAGGTGGTTCTGGTGAGTGTAGCAGCTGGTTCCAGCATACTCGGCAGGTGGTACCGGCGTGTCCAGAACATGGTTCTGGCAAGTCTGAGATGTGGTTCCGGCACGCCCGACAGGTGATTCCGGAGCATCCGCCAAGTGTTTCTGGCGTACCCGACAGGTGATTTTGGCATGTCCGACAGGTGTTTCTTGCGAGTCGAGCAGGTGGCTCAGGCATGCTCAGCTGTTGCTTCCGGCGTCTCTGGCACGTGGTTCTGGTGTGTCTGAGAGCTGGTTCTGGCATGTCCGGCAGATGATTCCGGAGTGTCCACCAAGTGGTTCTGGTAGACCTGGCAGGTGATTTTGGCGTGTCAGGAAGGTGGTTCCGGCTAGTTGAGCAGGTGGATCAGGCATGCTCGCCAGGGGGTTCAGGCGGGTCTGGCAGGTGGTTTCGGTCTGTTCGGGGAGTGGTTCCGGCATCTCAGGCTCATGGTTCTGGCACGTCTGAGATGTGGTTCCGGTCGGCCCTACAGCTGATTCCGGAGTGTCCGCCAAGTGGTTCTGGCATAGCTGAAAGGTGATGTTGGCGTGACCGGCAGGTGGTTCCATCCAGCCCGGCAGGTGATTCCGGAGTGTCTGTCGAGTGGTTCTGGCGTAGCCGGCAGGTGATTTTGGCGTGTCCAGCAGGTGGTTCCGGCGAGCTCGGCAGGTGGTACCGGCGTGTCCGGAACATGGTTCTGGCACCTCTGAGAGGTGGTTCCGGCATGCCCGGCAGGTGGTTCCGGAGTGTCTGCCGAGTGGTTCTGGCGTAGCCGGCAGGTGATTCTGGCGTGTCCAGCAGGTGGTTCTGGGGAGTGGATCAGGTGGTTCCGGCATACTCGGCAGGTGGTACCGGCGTGTCCGGAACATGGTTCTCGCAAGTCTGAGAGGTGGTTCTGGCATGCCAGACAGGTGATTCCGGAGTGTTCGCCAAGTGGTTCTGGCGTAGCCGGCAGGTCATTTTGCATGTCCGGCGGTGGTTCCGGCGAGTCGAGCCGGTGGTTCCGGCGTAGCCGGCCGTTGATTTTGGCGTGTCCACTAGGTGGTTCTGGGGAGTGGAGCAGCTGGTTCCGGCATACTCGGCAGGTGGTACCGCCGTGTCCAGAACACGGTTCTGGCAAGTCTGAGAGGTGGTTCCGGCACGCCCGACAGGTGATTCTGGAGCGTCCGCCAAGTTTTTCTGGCGTACCCGGCAGGTGATTTTGGCATGTCCGACAGGTGTTTCTTGCGAGTCGAGCAGGTGGCTCAGGCATGCTCAGCTGGTGCTTCTGGTGTCCCTGGCACGTGGTTCTGGTGTCTCTGAGAGCTGGTTCTGGCATGTCCGGCAGATGATTCCGGAGTGTCCACCAAGTGGTTCTGGTAGACATGGCAGGTGATTTTGGCGTGTCAGGAAGGTGGTTCCGGCTAGTTGAGCAGGTGGATCAGGCATGCTCGCCAGGGGGTTCAGGCGGGTCTGGCAGGTGGTTTCGGTGTGTTCGGGGAGTGGTTCCGGCATCTCAGGCACATGGTTCTCGCACGTCTGAGAGGTGGTTCTGGCCGGCCCGACAGGTATTTCCGGAGTGTCCGCCAAGTGGTTCCGGCGTAGCTGAAAGGTGATGTTGGCGTGACCGGCACGTGGTTCCAGCCAGCCCCGCAGGTGATTCCGCAGTGTCTGCCGCGTGGTTCTGGCGTAGCCGACAGGTGATTTTTTCGCGTCCAGCAGGTGGTTCCGGCGAGCTCGGCAGGTGGTACCGGCGTGTCCGAAACATGGTTCTGGCACGTCTGAGAGATGGTTCCGGCATGCCCGGCAGGTGATTCCGGAGTGTCCGGCATGTGGTTCTGGCACCTCTGAGAGGTGGTTCCGGCATGCTCGGCAGGTGATACCGGAGTGTCCGGCATTTGGTTTTGGCACCTCTGAGAGGTGGTTCCGGAATGCCTGGCATGTGATTCCGGAGTGTCTGCCGAGTGGTTCTGGCGTATCCGGCAGTTGATTTTGGCGTGTCCACTATGTGGTTCTGGGGAGTGGAGCGGCTGGTTCCAGCATACTCGGCAGGTGGTACCGGCGTGTCCAGAACATGGTTATGGCAAGTCTGAGAGGTGGTTCCGGCACGCCCGACAGTTGATTCCACAGCGTCCGCCAAGTGTTTCTGACGTACCCGGCAGGTGATTTTGGCATGTCCGACAGGTGTTTCTTGCGAGTCGAGCAGGTGGCTCAGGCATGCTCAGCTGGTGCTTCCGGCGTCTCTGGCACGTGCTTCTGGTGTGTCTGAGAGCTGGTTCCGGCACGTCCGGCAGATGATTCCGGAGTGTCCACCAAGTGGTTCTGGTATACCTGGCAGGTGATTTTGGCGTGTCAGGAAGGTGGTTCAGGCTAGTTGAGCAGGTGGATCAGGCGTGCTCGCTAGGGGGTTCAGGCGGGTCTGGCAGGTGGTTTCGGTCTGTTCGGGGAGTGGTTCCGGCATCTCAGGCACATGGTTCTGGCACGTCTGAGATGTGGTTCCGGTCAGCCCTACAGCTGATTCCGGAGTGTCCGCCAAGTGGTTCCGGCGTAGCTGGCAGGTGATGTTGGCGTGACCGGCAGGTGGTTCCAGCCAGCCCGGCAGGTGATTCCGAAGAGTTCACCAAATGGTTGCGGCGTAGCCGGCAGGTGATTTTGGCGTGTCCAGCAGGTGGTTTTGGCGAGTCGAGCAGGTGGTTCTGGCGTGCTCGGCAGGTGCTTCCGGTGTCATTGGCATGTGGTTCCGGCATGTCTGAGAGGTGGTTCCGCCATGCCCGGCAGGTGATTCCGGATTGTTCGCCAAGTGGTTCTGGCATAGCCGGCAGGTGATTTTGCATGTCCGGCAATGGTTCCGGCGAGTCGAGCCGGTGGTTCCGGCATGTCCGGCAGGTGGTTCCAGCATGCCCGGCAGGTGATTCCGGAGTGTCCGGCATGTGGTTCTGGCACCTCTGTTAGGTGGTTCCGGAATGCCTGGCATGTGATTCCGGAGTGTCTGTCGAGTGGTTCTGGCGTAGCCGGCAGTTGATTTTGGCGTGTCCACTAGGTGGTTGTGGGGAGTGGATCAGCTGGTTCCGGCATACTCGGCAGGTTGTACCGGCGTGTCCAGAACATGGTTCTGGCAAGTCTGAGAGGTGGTTCCGGACCGCCCGACAGGTGATTCCGGAGTGTCCGCCAAGTGGTTCTGGCATAGCTGAAAGGTGATGTTGGCGTGACCGGCAGGTGGTTCCATCCAGCCCGGCAGGTGATTCCGGAGTGTCTGTCGAGTGGTTCTGGCATAGCCGGCAGGTGATTTTGGCGTGTCCAGCAGGTGGTTCCGGCGAGCTCGGCAGGTGGTACCGGCGTGTCCGAAACATGGTTCTGGCACATCTGAGAGATGGTTCCGGCATGCCCGGCTGGTGATTCCAGAGTGTCCGGCATGTGGTTCTGGCACCTCTGAGAGGTGGTTCCGGCATGCCCAGTAGGTGGTTCCGGAGTGTCTGCCGAGTGGTTCTGGCGTAGCCGGCAGGTGATTCTGGCGTGTCCAGCAGGTGGTTCTGGGGAGTTTATCAGGTGGTTCCGGCATACTCGGCAGGTGGTACCGGCGTGTCCGGAACATGGTTCTCGCAAGTCTGAGAGGTGGTTCTGGCATGCCAGACAGGTGATTCCGGAGTGTTCGCCAAGTGGTTCTGGCGTAGCCGGCAGGTCATTTTGCATGTCCGGCGGTGGTTCCGGCGAGTCGAGCCGGTGGTTCCGGCGTAGCCGGCCGTTGATTTTGGCGTGTCCACTAGGTGGTTCTGGGGAGTGGAGCAGCTGGTTCCGGCATACTCGGCAGGTGGTACCGCCGTGTCCAGAACACGGTTCTGGCAAGTCTGAGAGGTGGTTCCGGCACGCCCGACAGGTGATTCCGGAGTGTACGCCAAGTGGTTCTGGCGTCGCGGGCAGGTCATTTTGCATGTCCGGCGGTGGTTCCGGCGACTCGAGCCAGTGGTTCCGGCGTGTCCAGCAGGTCGCTCCGGTCTGTCCGGCAGGTGGTTCTGGCGTGTCCGGCACGAGGTTCTGGCACGTCTGAGAGTTGGTTCTGGCATGCCCGGCAGGTGATTCCGGAGTGTCCGGCATGTGGTTCTGGCACCTCTGAGAGGTGGTTACGGCATGCCCGGCAGGTGATACCGGAGTGTTCACCAAGTGTTTCTGGCGTAGCTGACAGGTGATTTTGCATGTCCGGCAATGGTTCCGGCGAGTCGAGCCGGTGGTTCCGGAATGTCCGGCAGGTGGTTCCGGCATGTCCGGCAGGTGGTTCCGGCATGTCCAGCACGTGGTTCCAGCATGCCCGGCAGGTGATTCCGGAGTGTCCGGCATGTGGTTCTGGCACCTCTGAGAGGTGGTTCCGGCATGCCCGGCAGGTGATACCGGAGTCTCCGGCATTTGGTTCTGGCACTTCTGAGAGGTGGTTCCGGAATGCCTGGCCTGTGATTCAGGAGTGTCTGCCGAGTGGTACTGGCGTAGCCGGCAGTTGATTTTGGCGTGTCCACTAGGTGGTTCTGGTGAGTGTAGCAGCTGGTTCCAGCATACTCGGCAGGTGGTACCGGCGTGTCCAGAACATGGTTCTGGCAAGTCTGAGATGTGGTTCCGGCACGCCCGACAGGTGATTCCGGAGCATCCGCCAAGTGTTTCTGGCGTACCCGACAGGTGATTTTGGCATGTCCGACAGGTGTTTCTTGCGAGTCGAGCAGGTGGCTCAGGCATGCTCAGCTGGTGCTTCTGGCGTCCCTGGCACGTGGTTCTGGTGTCTCTGAGAGCTGGTTCTGGCATGTCCGGCAGATGATTCCGGAGTGTCCACCAAGTGGTTCTGGTAGACATGGCAGGTGATTTTGGCGTGTCAGGAAGGTGGTTCCGGCTAGTTGAGCAGGTGGATCAGGCATGCTCGCCAGGGGGTTCAGGCGGGTCTGGCAGGTGGTTTCGGTGTGTTCGGGGAGTGGTTCCGGCATCTCAGGCACATGGTTCTCGCACGTCTGAGAGGTGGTTCCGGCCGGCCAGACAGGTATTTCCGGAGTGTCCGCCAAGTGGTTCTGGCGTAGCTGAAAGGTGATGTTGGCGTGACCGGCACGTGGTTCCAGCCAGCCCCGCAGGTGATTCCGCAGTGTCTGCCGCGTGGTTCTGGCGTAGCCGACAGGTGATTTTTTCGCGTCCAGCAGGTGGTTCCGGCGAGCTCGGCAGGTGGTACCGGCGTGTCCGAAACATGGTTCTGGCACGTCTGAGAGATGGTTCCGGCATGCCCGGCAGGTGATTCCGGAGTGTCCGGCATGTGGTTCTGGCACCTCTGAGAGGTGGTTCCGGCATGCTCGGCAGGTGATACCGGAGTGTCCGGCATTTGGTTTTGGCACCTCTGAGAGGTGGTTCCGGAATGCCTGGCATGTGATTCCGGAGTGTCTGCCGAGTGGTTCTGGCGTATCCGGCAGTTGATTTTGGCGTGTCCACTATGTGGTTCTGGGGAGTGGAGCGGCTGGTTCCAGCATACTCGGCAGGTGGTACCGGCGTGTCCAGAACATGGTTATGGCAAGTCTGAGAGGTGGTTCCGGCACGCCCGACAGTTGATTCCACAGCGTCCGCCAAGTGTTTCTCACGTACCCGGCAGGTGATTTTGGCATGTCCGACAGGTGTTTCTTGCGAGTCGAGCAGGTGGCTCAGGCATGCTCAGCTGGTGCTTCCGGCGTCTCTGGCACGTGCTTCTGGTGTGTCTGAGAGCTGGTTCCGGCACGTCCGGCAGATGATTCCGGAGTGTCCACCAAGTGGTTCTGGTATACCTGGCAGGTGATTTTGGCGTGTCAGGAAGGTGGTTCAGGCTAGTTGAGCAGGTGGATCAGGCGTGCTCGCTAGGGGGTTCAGGCGGGTCTGGCAGGTGGTTTCGGTCTGTTCGGGGAGTGGTTCCGGCATCTCAGGCACATGGTTCTGGCACGTCTGAGATGTGGTTCCGGTCAGCCCTACAGCTGATTCCGGAGTGTCCGCCAAGTGGTTCCGGCGTAGCTGGCAGGTGATGTTGGCGTGACCGGCAGGTGGTTCCAGCCAGCCCGGCAGGTGATTCCGAAGAGTTCACCAAATGGTTGCGGCGTAGCCGGCAAGTGATTTTCGCGTGTCCAGCAGGTGGTTTTGGCGAGTCGAGCAGGTGGTTCCGCCGTGCTCGGCAGGTGCTTCCGGTGTCATTGGCATGTGGTTCCGGCATGTCTGAGAGGTGGTTCCGCCATGCCCGGCAGCTGATTCCGGAGTGTTCGCCAAGTGGTTCTGGCATAGCCGGCAGGTGATTTTGCATGTCCGGCAATGGTTCCGGCGAGTCGAGCCGGTGCTTCTGGCGTGTCCAGCAGGTGGTTCCGGTCTTTCCGGCAGGTGGTTCTGGCGTGTCCGGCACGAGGTTCTGGCACGTCTGAGAGTTGGTTCCGGCATGCCCGACAGGTGATTTCGGAGTGTCCGCCACGTGGTTGTGGCATACCGGGCAGGTGATTTTGGCGTGTCTGGCAGGTGTTTCTTGCAAGTCGAGCATGTGGCTCAGGCATGATCAGCAGGTGCTTCCGGCGTGTCCTGCACGTGGTTCTGGTGTGTCTGAGAGCTGGTTCTGGCATGTCCGGCAGATGATTCTGGAGTGTCCACCAAGTGGTTGTGGCATACCCGGCAGGTGATTTTAGCGTGTCAGGTAGGTGGTTCCGGCGAGTCGAGTAGGTGGTTCCGGGGTGCTCGGCAGGTGGTTCAGTCAGGTCTGGCAGGTGGTTTCGGTCTGTTCGGGGTGTGGTTCCGGCATCTCAGGCACATGGTTCTGGCACGTCTGAGAGGTGGTTCCGGCCGGCACGACAGGTGTTTCTGGAGTGTCCGCCAAGTGGTTCTGGCGTAGCTGAAAGGTGATGTTGGCGTGACCGGCAGGTGGTTCCAGCCAGCCCGGCAGGTGATTCCGGAGTGTCTGCCGCGTGGTTCTGGCGTAGCCGGCAGGTGATTTTGGCGTGTCCAGCAGGTGGTTCCGGCGAGCTCGGCAGGTGGTACCGGCGTGTCCGGAACATGGTTCTGGCACGTCTGAGAGATGGTTCCGGCATGCCAGGCAGGTGATTCCGGAGTGTCCGGCATGTGGTTCTGGCACCTCTGAGAGGTGGTTCCGGAATGCCTGGCATGTGATTCCGGAGTGTCTGTCGAGTGGTTCTGGCGTAGCCGGCAGTTGATTTTGGCGTGTCCACTAGGTGGTTGTGGGGAGTGGATCAGCTGGTTCCGGCATACTCGGCAGGTTGTACCGGCGTGTCCAGAACATGGTTCTGGCAAGTCTGAGAGGTGGTTCCGGACCGCCCGACAGGTGATTCCGGAGTGTCCGCCAAGTGGTTCTGGCATAGCTGAAAGGTGATGTTGGCGTGACCGGCAGGTGGTTCCATCCAGCCCGGCAGGTGATTCCGGAGTGTCTGTCGAGTGGTTCTGGCGTAGCCGGCAGGTGATTTTGGCGTGTCCAGCAGGTGGTTCCGGCGAGCTCGGCAGGTGGTACCGGCGTGTCCGGAACATGGTTCTGGCACCTCTGAGAGGTGGTTCCGGCATGCCCGGCAGGTGGTTCCGGAGTGTCTGCCGAGTGGTTCTGGCGTAGCCGGCAGGTGATTCTGGCGTGTCCAGCAGGTGGTTCTGGGGAGTGGATCAGGTGGTTCCGGCATACTCGGCAGGTTGTACCGGCGTGTCCGGAACATGGTTCTCGCAAGTCTGAGAGGTGGTTCTGGCATGCCAGACAGGTGATTCCGGAGTGTTCGCCAAGTGGTTCTGGCGTAGCCGGCAGGTCATTTTGCATGTCCGGCGGTGGTTCCGGCGAGTCGAGCCGGTGGTTCCGGCGTAGCCGGCCGTTGATTTTGGCGTGTCCACTAGGTGGTTCTGGGGAGTGGAGCAGCTGGTTCCGGCATACTCGGCAGGTGGTACCGCCGTGTCCAGAACACGGTTCTGGCAAGTCTGAGAGGTGGTTCCGGCACGCCCGACAGGTGATTCCGGAGTGTTCGCCAAGTGGTTCTGGCGTCGCGGGCAGGTCATTTTGCATGTCCGGCGGTGGTTCCGGCGACTCGAGCCAGTGGTTCCGGCGTGTCCAGCAGGTCGCTCCGGTCTGTCCGGCAGGTGGTTCTGGCGTGTCCGGCACGAGGTTCTGGCACGTCTGAGAGTTGGTTCTGGCATGCCCGGCAGGTGATTCCGGAGTGTCCGGCATGTGGTTCTGGCACCTCTGAGAGGTGGTTACGGCATGCCCGGCAAGTGATACCGGAGTGTTCACCAAGTGTTTCTGGCGTAGCTGACAGGTGATTTTGCATGTCCGGCAATGGTTCCGGCGAGTCGAGCCGGTGGTTCCGGAATGTCCGGCAGGTGGTTCCGGCATGTCCGGCAGGTGGTTCCGGCATGTCCAGCACGTGGTTCCAGCATGCCCGGCAGGTGATTCCGGAGTGTCCGGCATGTGGTTCTGGCACCTCTGAGAGGTGGTTCCGGCATGCCCGGCAGGTGATACCAGAGTCTCCGGCATTTGGTTCTGGCACTTCTGAGAGGTGGTTCCGGAATGCCTGGCCTGTGATTCAGGAGTGTCTGCCGAGTGGTACTGGCGTAGCCGGCAGTTGATTTTGGCGTGTCCACTAGGTGGTTCTGGGGAGTGGAGCAGCTGGTTCCAGCATACTCGGCAGGTGGTACCGGCGTGTCCAGAACATGGTTCTGGCAAGTCTGAGATGTGGTTCCGGCACGCCCGACAGGTGATTCCGGAGCATCCGCCAAGTGTTTCTGGCGTACCCGACAGGTGATTTTGGCATGTCCGACAGGTGTTTCTTGCGAGTCGAGCAGGTGGCTCAGGCATGCTCAGCTGTTGCTTCCGGCGTCTCTGGCACGTGGTTCTGGTGTGTCTGAGAGCTGGTTCTGGCATGTCCGGCAGATGATTCCGGAGTGTCCACCAAGTGGTTCTGGTAGACCTGGCAGGTGATTTTGGCGTGTCAGGATGGTGGTTCCGGCTAGTTGAGCAGGTGGATCAGGCATGCTCGCCAGGGGGTTCAGGCGGGTCTGGCAGGTGGTTTCGGTCTGTTCGGGGAGTGGTTCCGGCATCTCAGGCTCATGGTTCTGGCACGTCTGAGATGTGGTTCCGGTCGGCCCTACAGCTGATTCCGGAGTGTCCGCCAAGTGGTTCCGGCGTAGCTGAAAGGTGATGTTGGCGTGACCTGCAGGTGGTTCCAGCCAGCCCGGCAGGTCATTACGGAGTGTCTGCTGAATGGTTCTGGCGTAGCCGGCAGGTGATTTTGGCGTGTCCAGCAGGTAGTTCCGGCGAGCTCGGCAGGTTGTGCCGGCGTGTCCGGGACATGGTTCTGGCACGTCTGAGAGATGGTTCCGGCATGACCGGCAGGTGATTCCGGAGTGTCCGGCATGTGGTTCTGGCACCTCTGAGAGGTGGTTCCGGCATGCCCGGCAGGTGGTTACGGAGTGTCTGCCGAGTGGTTCTGGCGTAGCCGGCAGGTGATTCTGGGGTGTCCAGCAGGTGGTTCCAGCGAGTCGAGTAGGTGGTTCCGGCGTGCTCGGCAGGTGGTTCAGGCGGGTCTGGCAGGTGGTTTCGGTCTGTTCGGGGTGTGGTTCCGGCATCTCAGGCACATGGTTCTGGCACGTCTGATAGGTGGTTCCGGCCGGCCCGACAGGTGTTTCCATGGTGTCCGCCAATTGGTTCTGGCATAGCTGGCAGGTGATGTTGGCGTGACCGGCAGGTGGTTCCAGCCAGCCCGGCAGGTGATTCCGAAGAGTTCACCAAATGGTTGCGGCGTAGCCGGCAAGTGATTTTCGCGTGTCCAGCAGGTGGTTTTGGCGAGTCGAGCAGGTGGTTCTGGCGTGCTCGGCAGGTGCTTCCGGTGTCATTGGCATGTGGTTCCGGCATGTCTGAGAGGTGGTTCCGCCATGCCCGGCAGCTGATTCCGGAGTGTTCGCCAAGTGGTTCTGGCATAGCCGGCAGGTGATTTTGCATGTCCGGCAATGGTTCCGGCGAGTCGAGCCGGTGCTTCTGGCGTGTCCAGCAGGTGGTTCCGGTCTTTCCGGCAGGTGGTTCTGGCGTGTCCGGCACGAGGTTCTGGCACGTCTGAGAGTTGGTTCCGGCATGCCCGACAGGTGATTTCGGAGTGTCCGCCACGTGGTTGTGGCGTACCGGGCAGGTGATTTTGGCGTGTCTGGCAGGTGTTTCTTGCAAGTCGAGCATGTGGCTCAGGCATGATCAGCAGGTGCTTCCGGCGTGTCCTGCACGTGGTTCTGGTGTGTCTGAGAGCTGGTTCTGGCATGTCCGGCAGATGATGCTGGAGTGTCCACCAAGTGGTTGTGGCATACCCGGCAGGTGATTTTAGCGTGTCAGGTAGGTGGTTCCGGCGAGTCGAGTAGGTGGTTCCGGGGTGCTCGGCAGGTGGTTCAGTCGGGTCTGGCAGGTGGTTTCGGTCTGTTCGGGGTGTGGTTCCGGCATCTCAGGCACATGGTTCTGGCACGTCTGAGAGGTGGCTCCGCCCGGCACGACAGGTGTTTCCGGAGTGTCCGCCAAGTGGTTCTGGCGTAGCTGAAAGGTGATGTTGGCGTGACCGGCAGGTGGTTCCAGCCAGCCCGGCAGGTGATTCCGGAGTGTCTGCCGCGTGGTTCTGGCGTAGCCGGCAGGTGATTTTGGCGTGTCCAGCAGGTGGTTCCGGCGAGCTCGGCAGGTGGTACCGGCGTGTCCGGAACATGGTTCTGGCACGTCTGAGAGATGGTTCCGGCATGCCAGGCAGGTGATTCCGGAGTGTCCGGCATGTGGTTCTGGCACCTCTGAGAGGTGGTTCCGGAATGCCTGGCATGTGATTCCGGAGTGTCTGTCGAGTGGTTCTGGCGTAGCCGGCAGTTGATTTTGGCGTGTCCACTAGGTGGTTGTGGGGAGTGGATCAGCTGGTTCCGGCATACTCGGCAGGTTGTACCGGCGTGTCCAGAACATGGTTCTGGCAAGTCTGAGAGGTGGTTCCGGACCGCCCGACAGGTGATTCCGGAGTGTCCGCCAAGTGGTTCTGGCATAGCTGAAAGGTGATGTTGGCGTGACCGGCAGGTGGTTCCATCCAGCCCGGCAGGTGATTCCGGAGTGTCTGTCGAGTGGTTCTGGCGTAGCCGGCAGGTGATTTTGGCGTGTCCAGCAGGTGGTTCCGGCGAGCTCGGCAGGTGGTACCGGCGTGTCCGGAACATGGTTCTGGCACCTCTGAGAGGTGGTTCCGGCATGCCCGGCAGGTGGTTCCGGAGTGTCTGCCGAGTGGTTCTGGCGTAGCCGGCAGGTGATTCTGGCGTGTCCAGCAGGTGGTTCTGGGGAGTGGATCAGGTGGTTCCGGCATACTCGGCAGGTGGTACCGGCGTGTCCGGAACATGGTTCTCGCAAGTCTGAGAGGTGGTTCTGGCATGCCAGACAGGTGATTCCGGAGTGTTCGCCAAGTGGTTCTGGCGTAGCCGGCAGGTCATTTTGCATGTCCGGCGGTGGTTCCGGCGAGTCGAGCCGGTGGTTCCGGCGTAGCCGGCCGTTGATTTTGGCGTGTCCACTAGGTGGTTCTGGGGAGTGGAGCAGCTGGTTCCGGCATACTCGGCAGGTGGTACCGCCGTGTCCAGAACACGGTTCTGGCAAGTCTGAGAGGTGGTTCCGGCACGCCCGACAGGTGATTCTGGAGCGTCCGCCAAGTTTTTCTGGCGTACCCGGCAGGTGATTTTGGCATGTCCGACAGGTGTTTCTTGCGAGTCGAGCAGGTGGCTCAGGCATGCTCAGCTGGTGCTTCTGGCGTCCCTGGCACGTGGTTCTGGTGTCTCTGAGAGCTGGTTCTGGCATGTCCGGCAGATGATTCCGGAGTGTCCACCAAGTGGTTCTGGTAGACCTGGCAGGTGATTTTGGCGTGTCAGGAAGGTGGTTCCGGCTAGTTGAGCAGGTGGATCAGGCATGCTCGCCAGGGGGTTCAGGCGGGTCTGGCAGGTGGTTTCGGTGTGTTCGGGGAGTGGTTCCGGCATCTCAGGCACATGGTTCTCGCACGTCTGAGAGGTGGTTCCGGCCGGCCCGACAGGTATTTCCGGAGTGTCCGCCAAGTGGTTCTGGCGTAGCTGAAAGGTGATGTTGGCGTGACCGGCACGTGGTTCCAGCCAGCCCCGCAGGTGATTCCGCAGTGTCTGCCGCGTGGTTCTGGCGTAGCCGACAGGTGATTTTTTCGCGTCCAGCAGGTGGTTCCGGCGAGCTCGGCAGGTGGTACCGGCGTGTCCGAAACATGGTTCTGGCACGTCTGAGAGATGGTTCCGGCATGCCCGGCAGGTGATTCCGGAGTGTCCGGCATGTGGTTCTGGCACCTCTGAGAGGTGGTTCCGGCATGCTCGGCAGGTGATACCAGAGTGTCCGGCATTTGGTTTTGGCACCTCTGAGAGGTGGTTCCGGAATGCCTGGCATGTGATTCCGGAGTGTCTGCCGAGTGGTTCTGGCGTATCCGGCAGTTGATTTTGGCGTGTCCACTATGTGGTTCTGGGGAGTGGAGCGGCTGGTTCCAGCATACTCGGCAGGTGGTACCGGCGTGTCCAGAACATGGTTATGGCAAGTCTGAGAGGTGGTTCCGGCACGCCCGACAGTTGATTCCACAGCGTCCGCCAAGTGTTTCTGACGTACCCGGCAGGTGATTTTGGCATGTCCGACAGGTGTTTCTTGCGAGTCGAGCAGGTGGCTCAGGCATGCTCAGCTGGTGCTTCCGGCGTCTCTGGCACGTGCTTCTGGTGTGTCTGAGAGCTGGTTCCGGCACGTCCGGCAGATGATTCCGGAGTGTCCACCAAGTGGTTCTGGTATACCTGGCAGGTGATTTTGGCGTGTCAGGAAGGTGGTTCAGGCTAGTTGAGCAGGTGGATCAGGCGTGCTCGCTAGGGGGTTCAGGCGGGTCTGGCAGGTGGTTTCGGTCTGTTCGGGGAGTGGTTCCGGCATCTCAGGCACATGGTTCTGGCACGTCTGAGAGGTGGTTCAAGCCAGCCCGGCAGGTGATTCCGGAGTGTCTGCCGCGTGGTTCTGGCGTAGCCGGCAGGTGATTTTGGCGTGTCCAGCAGTTGGTTCCGGCGAGCTCGGCTGGTGGTACCGGCGTGTCCGGAACATGGTTATGGCACGTCTGAGAGATGGTTCCGGCATGCCCGGCAGGTGATTCCGGAGTGTCCGGCATGTGGTTCTGGCACCTCTGAGAGGTGGTTCCGGCATGCCCGGCAGGTGGTTCCGGAGTGTCTGCCGAGTGGTTCTGGCGTAGCCGGCAGGTGATTCTGGCGTGTCCAGCGGGTGGTTCTGGGGAGTGTATCAGGTGGTTCCGGCATACTCGGCAGGTTGTAACGGCGTGTCCGGAACATGCTTCTGGCAAGTCTGAGAGGTGGTTCCGGCATGCCCGACAGGTGATTCCGGAGTGTTGGCCAAGTGGTTCTGGCGTCGCGGGCAGGTCATTTTGCATGTCCGGCGGTGGTTCCGGCGACTCGAGCCAGTGGTTACGGCGTGTCCAGCAGGTCGCTCCGGTCTGTCCGGCAGGTGGTTCTGGCGTGTCCGGCACGAGGTTCTGGCACGACTGAGATTTGGTTCTGGCATGCCCGGCAGGTGATTCCGGAGTGTCCGGCATGTGGTTCTGGCACCTCTGAGAGGTGGTTACGGCATGCCCGGCAGGTGATACCGGAGTGTTCACCAAGTGTTTCTGGCGTAGCCGACAGGTGATTTTGCATGTCCGGCAATGGTTCCGGCGAGTCGAGCCGGTGGTTCCGGAATGTCCGGCAGGTGGTTCCGGCATGTCCGGCAGGTGGTTCCGGCATGTCCAGCACGTGGTTCCAGCATGCCCGGCAGGTGATTCCGGAGTGTCCGGCATGTGGTTCTGGCACCTCTGAGAGGTGGTTCCGGCATGCCCGGCAGGTGATACCGGAGTCTCCGGCATTTGGTTCTGGCACCTCTGAGAGGTGGTTCCGGAATGCCTGGCCTGTGATTCCGGAGTGTCTGCCGAGTGGTTCTGGTGTAGCCGGCAGTTGATTTTGGCGTGTCCACTAGGTGGTTCTGGGGAGTGGATCAGCTGGTTCCGGCATACTCAGCAGGTGGTACCGGTGTGTCCGGAACATGGTTCTGGCAAGTCTGAGAGGTGGTTCCGGCACGCCCGACAGGTGATTCCGGAGCGTCCGCCAAGTGTTTCTGGCGTACCCGGCAGGTGATTTTGGCATGTCCGACAGGTGTATCTTGCGAGTCGAGCAGGTGGCTGAGGCATGCTCAGCTGGTGCTTCCGGCGTCTCTGGCACGTGGTTCTGGTGTGTCTGAGAGCTGGTTCTGGCATGTCCGGCAGATGATTCCGGAGTGTCCACCAAGTGGTTCTTGTATACCTGGCAGGTTATTTTGGCATGTCAGAAAGTTGGTTCCGGCTAGTTGAGCAGGTGGATCAGGCGTGCTTGCCAGTGGGTTCACGCGGGTCTGGCAGGTGGTTTCGGTCTGTTCGGGGAGTCGTTCCGGCATCTCAGGCTCATGGTTCTGGCACGTCTGAGAGGTGGTTCCCGCCGGCCCGACAGGTGTTTCCATGGTGTCCGCCAAGTGGTTCTGGCATAGCTGGCAGGTGATGTTGGCGTGACCAGCACTTGGTTCCAGCCAGCCCGGCAGGTGATTCCGGAGTGTCTGCCGTGTGGTTTTGGCGTAGCTGGCAGGTGATTTTGGCGTGTCCAGCAGGTGGTTCCGGCGAGCTCGGTAGGTGGTACCAGCGTGTCCGAAACATGGTTCTGGCACGTCTGAGAGATGGTTCCGGCATGCGCAGCAGGTGATTCCGGAGTGTCCGGCATGTGGTTCTGGCACCTCTGAGAGGTGGTTCCGGCATGCCCGGCAGGTGGTTCCGGAGTGTCTGCCGAGTGGTTCTGGCGTAGTCGGCAGGTGAGTCTGGCGTGTCCAGCAGGTGGTTCTGGCTAGTGGATCAGGTGGTTCCGGCATACTCGGCAGGTGGTACCGGCGTGTCCGGAACATGGTTCTGGCAAGTCTGAGAGGCGGTTCCGGCATGCCCGACAGGTGATTCCGGAGTGTTCGCCAAGTGGTTCTGGCGTAGCCGGCAGGTCATTTTGCATGTCCGGCGGTGGTTCCGGCGACTCGAGCTGGTGGTTCCAGCGTGCTCGGCAGGTGGTTCAGGCGGGTCTGGCAGGTGGTTTCGGTCTGTTCGGGGTGTGGTTCCGGCATCTCAGGCACATGGTTCTGGCACGTCTGATAGGTGGTTCCGGCCGGCCCGACAGGTGTTTCCATGGTGTCCGCCAAGTGGTTCTGGCATAGCTGGCAGGTGATGTTGGCGTGACCGGCAGGTGGTTCCAGCCAGCCCGGCAGGTGATTCCGAAGTGTTCACCAAATGGTTGTGGCCTAGCCGGCAGGTGATTTCGGTGTGTCCAGCAGGTGGTTTTGGCGAGTCGAGCAGGTGGTTCTGGCGTGCCGGCTGGTGATACCGGAGTCTCCGGCATTTGGTTCTGGCACCTCTGAGAGGTGGTTCCGGAATGCCTGGCATGTGATTCCGGAGTTTCTGCCGAGTGGTTCTGGCATAGTCGGCAGGTGATTTTGGCGTGTCCAGAAGGTGGTTTTGGCAAGTCGAGCAGGTGGTTCTGGCGTGCTCGGCAGGTGCTTCCGGTGTCATTGGCATCTGGTTCCGGCATGTCTGAGAGCTGGTTCCGCCATGCCCGGCAGGTGATTCCGGAGTGTTCGCCAAGTGGTTCTGGCGTAGCCGGCAGGTGATTTTGCATGTCCGGCAATGGTTCCGGTGAGTCGAGCCGGTGGTTCCGGCATGTCCGGCAGGTGGTTCCGGCATGCCCGGCAGGTGATTCCGGAGTGTCTGGCATGTGGTTCTGGCACCTCTGAGAGGTGGTTCCGGCATGCCCGGCAGGTGATACCAGAGTGTTCGCCAAGTGGTTCTGGCGTAGCCGGCAGGTGATTTTGCATGTCCGGCAATGGTTCCGGCGAGTCGAGCCGGTGGTTCCGGCATGTCCGGCAGGTGGTTCCGGCATGCCCGGCAGGTGATTCCGGAGTGTCTGGCATGTGGTTCTGGCACCTCTGAGAGGTGGTTCCGGCATGCCCGGCAGGTGGTTCCGGAGTGTCTGCCGAGTGGTTCTGGCGTAGCCGGCAGGTGATTCTGGCGTGTCCAGCAGGTTGTTCTGGGGAGTGGATCAGGTGGTTCCGGCATACTCGGCAGGTGGTACCGGTGTGTCCGGAACATGGTTCTGGCAAGTCTGAGAGGTGGTTCTGGCATGCCCGACAGGTGATTCCGGAGTGTTCACCAAGTGGTTCTCGCGTAGCCGGCAGGTCATTTTGCATGTCCGGCGGTGGTTCCGGCGAGTCGAGCCGGTGGTTCCAGCGTGTCCAGCAGGTGGTTCCGGTCTCTCCGGCAGGTGGTTCTGGCGTCTCCGGCACGAGGTTCTGGCACGTCTGAGAGTTGGTTCCGTCATGCCCGACAGGTGATTCCAGAGTGTCCGCCAGGTGGTTCTGGCGTACCCGACAGGTGATTTTGGCATGTCCGACAGGTGTTTCTTGCAAGTCGAGCAGGTGGCTCAGGCATGCTCAGCTGGTGCTTCTGGCGTCTCTGGCACGTGGTTCTGGTGTGTCTGAGAGCTGGTTCTGGCATGTCCGGCAGATGATTCCGGAGTGTCCACCAAGTGGTTCTGGTGGACCTGGCAGGTGATTTTGGCGTGTCAGGAAGGTGGTTCCGGCTAGTTGAGCAGGTGGATCAGGCATGCTCGCCAGGGCGTTCAGGCGGGTCTGGCAGGTGGTTTCGGTCTGTTCGGGGAGTGGTTCCGGCATCTCAGGCTCATGGTTCTGGCACGTCTGAGATGTGGTTCCGGTCGGCCCTACAGCTGATTCCGGAGTGTCCGCCAAGTGGTTCCGGCGTAGCTGAAAGGTGATGTTGGCGTGACTGGCAGGTGGTTCCAGCCAGCCCGGCAGGTCATTACGGAGTGTCTGCTGAATGGTTCTGGCGTAGCCGGCAGGTGATTTTGGCGTGTCCAGCAGGTAGTTCCGGCGAGCTTGGCAGGTTGTACCGGCGTGTCCGGGACATGGTTCTGGCACGTCTGAGAGATGGTTCCGGCATGCCCGGCAGGTGATTCCGGAGTGTCCGGCATGTGGTTCTGGCACCTCTGAGAGGTGGTTCCGGCATGCCCGGCAGGTGGTTACGGAGTGTCTGCCGAGTGGTTCTGGCGTAGCCGGCAGGTGATTCTGGGGTGTCCAGCAGGTGGTTCTGGGGAGTGAATCAGGTGGTTCCGGCATACTCGGCAGGTGGTACTGGCGTGTCCGGAACATGGTTCTGGCAAGTCTGAGAGGTGGTTCCGGCAGGCCCGACAGGTGATTCCGGAGTGTTCGCCAAGTGGTTGAGGCGTACCCGGCAGGTGATTTTAGCGTGTCAGGTAGGTGGTTCCAGCGAGTCGAGTAGGTGGTTCCGGCGTGCTCGGCAGGTGGTTCAGGCGGGTCTGGCAGGTGGTTTCGGTCTGTTCGGGGTGTGGTTCCGGCATCTCAGGCACATGGTTCTGGCACGTCTGATAGGTGGTTCCGGCCGGCCCGACAGGTGTTTCCATGGTGTCCGCCAATTGGTTCTGGCATAGCTGGCAGGTGATGTTGGCGTGACCGGCAGGTGGTTCCAGCCAGCCCGGAGGGTGATTCCGGAGTGTCTGCCGCGTGGTTCTGGCGTAGCTGGCAGGTGATTTTGACGTGTCCAGCAGGTGGTTCCGGCGAGTTCGGCAGGTGGTACCGGCGTGTCCGGAACATGGTTCTGGCATGTCTGAGAGATGGTTCCGGCATGCCCGGCAGGTGATTCTGGAGTGTCCGGCATGTGGTTCTGGCACCTCTGAGAGGTGGTTCCGGCATGCCCGGCAGGTGGTTCCGGAGTGTCTGCCGAGTGGTTCTGGCGTAGCCGGCAGGTGATTCTGGCGTGTCCAGCAGGTTGTTCTGGGGAGTGGATCAGGTGGTTCCGGCATACTCGGCAGGTGGTACTGGTGTGTCCGGAACATGGTTCTGGCAAGTCTGAGAGGTGGTTCTGGCATGCCCGACAGGTGATTCCGGAGTGTTCGCCAAGTGGTTCTGGCGTAGCCGGCAGGTCATTTTGCATGTCCGGCGGTGGTTCCGGCGAGTCGAGCCGGTGGTTCCAGCGTGTCCAGCAGGTGGTTCCGGTCTCTCCGGCAGGTGGTTCTGGCGTCTCCGGCACGAGGTTCTGGCACGTCTGAGAGTTGGTTCCGGCATGCCCGACAGGTGATTCCAGAGTGTCCGCCAGGTGGTTCTGGCGTACCCGGCAGGTGATTTTGGCATGTCTGGCAGGTGTTTCTTGCAAGTCGAGCATTTGGCTCAGGCATGATCAGCAGGTGCTTCCGGCGTGTCCGGCCCGTGGTTCTGGTGTGTCTGAGAGCTGGTTCTGGCATGTCCGGCAGATGATTCCGGAGTGTCCACCAAGTGGTTGTGGCATACCCGGCAGGTGATTTTAGCGTGTCAGGTAGGTGGTTGCGGCGAGTCGAGTAGGTGGTTCCGGCGTGCTCGGCAGGTGGTTCAGGCGGGTCTGGCAGGTGTTTTCGGACTGTTCGGGGTGTGTTTCCGGCATCTCAGGCACATGGTTCTGGCACGTCTGATAGGTGGTTCCGGCCGGGCCGACAGGTGTTTCCATGGTGTCCGCCAAGTGGTTCTGGCATAGCTGGCAGGTGATGTTGGCGTGACCGGCAGGTGGTTCCAGCCAGCCCGGCAGGTGATTCCGAAGATTTCACCAAATGGTTGTGGCGTAGCCGGCAGGTGATTTTGGCGTGTCCAGCAGGTGGTTTTGGCGAGTCGAGCAGGTGGTTCTGGCGTGCTCGGCAGGTGCTTCCGGTGTCATTGGCATGTGGTTCCGGCATGTCTGAAAGGTGGTTCCGCCATGCCCGGCAGGTGATTCCGGAGTGTTTGCCAAGTGGTTCTGGCATAGCCGGCAGGTGATTTTGCATGTCCGGCAATGGTTCCGGCGAGTCGAGCCGGTGGTTCCGGAACGTCCGGCAGGTGGTTCCGACATGTCCGGCAAGTGGTTCCAGCATGTTTAGCACCTGGTTCCAGCATGCCCGGCAGGTGATTCCGGAGTGTCCGGCATGTGGTACTGGCACCTCTGAGAGGTGGTTCCGGCATGCCCGGCAGGTGATACCGGAGTGTCCGGCATTTGGTTCTGGCACCTCTGAGAGGTGGTTCCGGAATGCCTGGCATGTGATTCCGGAGTGTCTGCCGAGTGGTACTGGCGTAGCCGGCAGTTGATTTTGGCGTGTCCACTAGGTGGTTCTGGGGAGTGGAGCAGCTGGTTCCAGCATACTCGGCAGGTGGTACCGGCGTGTCCAGAACATGGTTCTGGCAAGTCTGAGAGGTGGTTCCGGCACGCCCGACAGGTGATTCCGGAGCGTCCGCCAAGTGTTTCTGGCGTACCCGACAGGTGATTTTGGCATGTCCGACAGGTGTTTCTTGCGAGTCGAGCAGGTGGCTCAGGCATGCTCAGCTGTTGCTTCCGGCGTCTCTGGCACGTGGTTCTGGTGTGTCTGAGAGCTGGTTCTGGCATGTCCGGCAGATGATTCCGGAGTGTCCACCAAGTGGTTCTGGTAGACCTGGCAGGTGATTTTGGCGTGTCAGGAAGGTGGTTCCGGCTAGTTGAGCAGGTGGATCAGGCATGCTCGCCAGGGGGTTCAGGCGGGTCTGGCAGGTGGTTTCGGTCTGTTCGGGGAGTGGTTCCGGCATCTCAGGCTCATGGTTCTGGCACGTCTGAGATGTGGTTCCGGTCGGCCCTACAGCTGATTCCGGAGTGTCCGCCAAGTGGTTCCGGCGTAGCTGAAAGGTGATGTTGGCGTGACCGGCAGGTGGTTCCAGCCAGCCCGGCAGGTCATTACGGAGTGTCTGCTGAATGGTTCTGGCGTAGCCGGCAGCTCATTTTGGCGTGTCCAGCAGGTAGTTCCGGCGAGCTCGGCAGGTTGTGCCGGCGTGTCCGGGACATGGTTCTGGCACGTCTGAGAGATGGTTCCGGCATGACCGGCAGGTGATTCCGGAGTGTCCGGCATGTGGTTCTGGCACCTCTGAGAGGTGGTTCCGGCATGCCCGGCAGGTGGTTACGGAGTGTCTGCCGAGTGGTTCTGGCGTAGCCGGCAGGTGATTCTGGGGTGTCCAGCAGGTGGTTCTGGGGAGTGAATCAGGTGGTTCCGGCATACTCGGCAGGTGGTACCGGCGTGTCCGGAACATGGTTCTGGCAAGTCTGAGAGGTGGTTCCGGCAGGCCCGACAGGTGATTCCGGAGTGTTCGCCAAGTGGTTCTGGCGTACCCGGCAGGTGATTTTAGCGTGTCAGGTAGGTGGTTCCAGCGAGTCGAGTAGGTGGTTCCGGCGTGCTCGGCAGGTGGTTCAGGCGGGTCTGGCAGGTGGTTTCGGTCTGTTCGGGGTGTGGTTCCGGCATCTCAGGCACATGGTTCTGGCACGTCTGATAGGTGGTTCCGGCCGGCCCGACAGGTGTTTCCATGGTGTCCGCCAATTGGTTCTGGCATAGCTGGCAGGTGATGTTGGCGTGACCGGCAGGTGGTTCCAGCCAGCCCGGCAGGTGATTCCGAAGAGTTCACCAAATGGTTGCGGCGTAGCCGGCAAGTGATTTTCGCGTGTCCAGCAGGTGGTTTTGGCGAGTCGAGCAGGTGGTTCCGCCGTGCTCGGCAGGTGCTTCCGGTGTCATTGGCATGTGGTTCCGGCATGTCTGAGAGGTGGTTCCGCCATGCCCGGCAGCTGATTCCGGAGTGTTCGCCAAGTGGTTCTGGCATAGCCGGCAGGTGATTTTGCATGTCCGGCAATGGTTCCGGCGAGTCGAGCCGGTGCTTCTGGCGTGTCCAGCAGGTGGTTCCGGTCTTTCCGGCAGGTGGTTCTGGCGTGTCCGGCACGAGGTTCTGGCACGTCTGAGAGTTGGTTCCGGCATGCCCGACAGGTGATTTCGGAGTGTCCGCCACGTGGTTGTGGCGTACCGGGCAGGTGATTTTGGCGTGTCTGGCAGGTGTTTCTTGCAAGTCGAGCATGTGGCTCAGGCATGATCAGCAGGTGCTTCCGGCGTGTCCTGCACGTGGTTCTGGTGTGTCTGAGAGCTGGTTCTGGCATGTCCGGCAGATGATTCTGGAGTGTCCACCAAGTGGTTGTGGCATACCCGGCAGGTGATTTTAGCGTGTCAGGTAGGTGGTTCCGGCGAGTCGAGTAGGTGGTTCCGGGGTGCTCGGCAGGTGGTTCAGTCAGGTCTGGCAGGTGGTTTCGGTCTGTTCGGGGTGTGGTTCCGGCATCTCAGGCACATGGTTCTGGCACGTCTGAGAGGTGGTTCCGGCCGGCACGACAGGTGTTTCTGGAGTGTCCGCCAAGTGGTTCTGGCGTAGCTGAAAGGTGATGTTGGCGTGACCGGCAGGTGGTTCCAGCCAGCCCGGCAGGTGATTCCGGAGTGTCTGCCGCGTGGTTCTGGCGTAGCCGGCAGGTGATTTTGGCGTGTCCAGCAGGTGGTTCCGGCGAGCTCGGCAGGTGGTACCGGCGTGTCCGGAACATGGTTCTGGCACGTCTGAGAGATGGTTCCGGCATGCCAGGCAGGTGATTCCGGAGTGTCCGGCATGTGGTTCTGGCACCTCTGAGAGGTGGTTCCGGAATGCCTGGCATGTGATTCCGGAGTGTCTGTCGAGTGGTTCTGGCGTAGCCGGCAGTTGATTTTGGCGTGTCCACTAGGTGGTTGTGGGGAGTGGATCAGCTGGTTCCGGCATACTCGGCAGGTTGTACCGGCGTGTCCAGAACATGGTTCTGGCAAGTCTGAGAGGTGGTTCCGGACCGCCCGACAGGTGATTCCGGAGTGTCCGCCAAGTGGTTCTGGCATAGCTGAAAGGTGATGTTGGCGTGACCGGCAGGTGGTTCCATCCAGCCCGGCAGGTGATTCCGGAGTGTCTGTCGAGTGGTTCTGGCGTAGCCGGCAGGTGATTTTGGCGTGTCCAGCAGGTGGTTCCGGCGAGCTCGGCAGGTGGTACCGGCGTGTCCGGAACATGGTTCTGGCACCTCTGAGAGGTGGTTCCGGCATGCCCGGCAGGTGGTTCCGGAGTGTCTGCCGAGTGGTTCTGGCGTAGCCGGCAGGTGATTCTGGCGTGTCCAGCAGGTGGTTCTGGGGAGTGGATCAGGTGGTTCCGGCATACTCGGCAGGTGGTACCGGCGTGTCCGGAACATGGTTCTCGCAAGTCTGAGAGGTGGTTCTGGCATGCCAGACAGGTGATTCCGGAGTGTTCGCCAAGTGGTTCTGGCGTAGCCGGCAGGTCATTTTGCATGTCCGGCGGTGGTTCCGGCGAGTCGAGCCGGTGGTTCCGGCGTAGCCGGCCGTTGATTTTGGCGTGTCCACTAGGTGGTTCTGGGGAGTGGAGCAGCTGGTTCCGGCATACTCGGCAGGTGGTACCGCCGTGTCCAGAACACGGTTCTGGCAAGTCTGAGAGGTGGTTCCGGCACGCCCGACAGGTGATTCTGGAGCGTCCGCCAAGTTTTTCTGGCGTACCCGGCAGGTGATTTTGGCATGTCCGACAGGTGTTTCTTGCGAGTCGAGCAGGTGGCTCAGGCATGCTCAGCTGGTGCTTCTGGCGTCCCTGGCACGTGGTTCTGGTGTCTCTGAGAGCTGGTTCTGGCATGTCCGGCAGATGATTCCGGAGTGTCCACCAAGTGGTTCTGGTAGACCTGGCAGGTGATTTTGGCGTGTCAGGAAGGTGGTTCCGGCTAGTTGAGCAGGTGGATCAGGCATGCTCGCCAGGGGGTTCAGGCGGGTCTGGCAGGTGGTTTCGGTGTGTTCGGGGAGTGGTTCCGGCATCTCAGGCACATGGTTCTCGCACGTCTGAGAGGTGGTTCCGGCCGGCCCGACAGGTATTTCCGGAGTGTCCGCCAAGTGGTTCTGGCGTAGCTGAAAGGTGATGTTGGCGTGACCGGCACGTGGTTCCAGCCAGCCCCGCAGGTGATTCCGCAGTGTCTGCCGCGTGGTTCTGGCGTAGCCGACAGGTGATTTTTTCGCGTCCAGCAGGTGGTTCCGGCGAGCTCGGCAGGTGGTACCGGCGTGTCCGAAACATGGTTCTGGCACGTCTGAGAGATGGTTCCGGCATGCCCGGCAGGTGATTCCGGAGTGTCCGGCATGTGGTTCTGGCACCTCTGAGAGGTGGTTCCGGCATGCTCGGCAGGTGATACCGGAGTGTCCGGCATTTGGTTTTGGCACCTCTGAGAGGTGGTTCCGGAATGCCTGGCATGTGATTCCGGAGTGTCTGCCGAGTAGTTCTGGCGTATCCGGCAGTTGATTTTGGCGTGTCCACTATGTGGTTCTGGGGAGTGGAGCGGCTGGTTCCAGCATACTCGGCAGGTGGTACCGGCGTGTCCAGAACATGGTTATGGCAAGTCTGAGAGGTGGTTCCGGCACGCCCGACAGTTGATTCCACAGCGTCCGCCAAGTGTTTCTGACGTACCCGGCAGGTGATTTTGGCATGTCCGACAGGTGTTTCTTGCGAGTCGAGCAGGTGGCTCAGGCATGCTCAGCTGGTGCTTCCGGCGTCTCTGGCACGTGCTTCTGGTGTGTCTGAGAGCTGGTTCCGGCACGTCCGGCAGATGATTCCGGAGTGTCCACCAAGTGGTTCTGGTATACCTGGCAGGTGATTTTGGCGTGTCAGGAAGGTGGTTCAGGCTAGTTGAGCAGGTGGATCAGGCGTGCTCGCTAGGGGGTTCAGGCGGGTCTGGCAGGTGGTTTCGGTCTGTTCGGGGAGTGGTTCCGGCATCTCAGGCACATGGTTCTGGCACGTCTGAGAGGTGGTTCAAGCCAGCCCGGCAGGTGATTCCGGAGTGTCTGCCGCGTGGTTCTGGCGTAGCCGGCAGGTGATTTTGGCGTGTCCAGCAGGTGGTTCCGGCGAGCTCGGCTGGTGGTACCGGCGTGTCCGGAACATGGTTATGGCACGTCTGAGAGATGGTTCCGGCATGCCCGGCAGGTGATTCCGGAGTGTCCGGCATGTGGTTCTGGCACCTCTGAGAGGTGGTTCCGGCATGCCCGGCAGGTGGTTCCGGAGTGTCTGCCGAGTGGTTCTGGCGTAGCCGGCAGGTGATTCTGGCGTGTCCAGCGGGTGGTTCTGGGGAGTGTATCAGGTGGTTCCGGCATACTCGGCAGGTTGTAACGGCGTGTCCGGAACATGCTTCTGGCAAGTCTGAGAGGTGGTTCCGGCATGCCCGACAGGTGATTCCGGAGTGTTGTCCAAGTGGTTCTGGCGTCGCGGGCAGGTCATTTTGCATGTCCGGCGGTGGTTCCGGCGACTCGAGCCAGTGGTTACGGCATGTCCAGCAGGTCGCTCCGGTCTGTCCGGCAGGTGGTTCTGGCGTGTCCGGCACGAGGTTCTGGCACGACTGAGATTTGGTTCTGGCATGCCCGGCAGGTGATTCCGGAGTGTCCGGCATGTGGTTCTGGCACCTCTGAGAGGTGGTTACGGCATGCCCGGCAGGTGATACCGGAGTGTTCACCAAGTGTTTCTGGCGTAGCCGACAGGTGATTTTGCATGTCCGGCAATGGTTCCGGCGAGTCGAGCCGGTGGTTCCGGAATGTCCGGCAGGTGGTTCCGGCATGTCCGGCAGGTGGTTCCGGCATGTCCAGCACGTGGTTCCAGCATGCCCGGCAGGTGATTCCGGAGTGTCCGGCATGTGGTTCTGGCACCTCTGAGAGGTGGTTCCGGCATGCCCGGCAGGTGATACCGGAGTCTCCGGCATTTGGTTCTGGCACCTCTGAGAGGTGGTTCCGGAATGCCTGGCCTGTGATTCCGGAGTGTCTGCCGAGTGGTTCTGGTGTAGCCGGCAGTTGATTTTGGCGTGTCCACTAGGTGGTTCTGGGGAGTGGATCAGCTGGTTCCGGCATACTCAGCAGGTGGTACCGGTGTGTCCAGAACATGGTTCTGGCAAGTCTGAGAGGTGGTTCCGGCACGCCCGACAGGTGATTCCGGAGCGTCCGCCAAGTGTTTCTGGCGTACCCGACAGGTGATTTTGGCATGTCCGACAGGTGTTTCTTGCGAGTCGAGCAGGTGGCTCAGGCATGCTCAGCTGTTGCTTCCGGCGTCTCTGGCACGTGGTTCTGGTGTGTCTGAGAGCTGGTTCTGGCATGTCCGGCAGATGATTCCGGAGTGTCCACCAAGTGGTTCTGGTAGACCTGGCAGGTGATTTTGGCGTGTCAGGAAGGTGGTTCCGGCTAGTTGAGCAGGTGGATCAGGCATGCTCGCCAGGGGGTTCAGGCGGGTCTGGCAGGTGGTTTCGGTCTGTTCGGGGAGTGGTTCCGGCATCTCAGGCTCATGGTTCTGGCACGTCTGAGATGTGGTTCCGGTCGGCCCTACAGCTGATTCCGGAGTGTCCGCCAAGTGGTTCCGGCGTAGCTGAAAGGTGATGTTGGCGTGACCGGCAGGTGGTTCCAGCCAGCCCGGCAGGTCATTACGGAGTGTCTGCTGAATGGTTCTGGCGTAGCCGGCAGCTCATTTTGGCGTGTCCAGCAGGTAGTTCCGGCGAGCTCGGCAGGTTGTGCCGGCGTGTCCGGGACATGGTTCTGGCACGTCTGAGAGATGGTTCCGGCATGACCGGCAGGTGATTCCGGAGTGTCCGGCATGTGGTTCTGGCACCTCTGAGAGGTGGTTCCGGCATGCCCGGCAGGTGGTTACGGAGTGTCTGCCGAGTGGTTCTGGCGTAGCCGGCAGGTGATTCTGGGGTGTCCAGCAGGTGGTTCTGGGGAGTGAATCAGGTGGTTCCGGCATACTCGGCAGGTGGTACCGGCGTGTCCGGAACATGGTTCTGGCAAGTCTGAGAGGTGGTTCCGGCAGGCCCGACAGGTGATTCCGGAGTGTTCGCCAAGTGGTTCTGGCGTACCCGGCAGGTGATTTTAGCGTGTCAGGTAGGTGGTTCCAGCGAGTCGAGTAGGTGGTTCCGGCGTGCTCGGCAGGTGGTTCAGGCGGGTCTGGCAGGTGGTTTCGGTCTGTTCGGGGTGTGGTTCCGGCATCTCAGGCACATGGTTCTGGCACGTCTGATAGGTGGTTCCGGCCGGCCCGACAGGTGTTTCCATGGTGTCCGCCAATTGGTTCTGGCATAGCTGGCAGGTGATGTTGGCGTGACCGGCAGGTGGTTCCAGCCAGCCCGGCAGGTGATTCCGAAGAGTTCACCAAATGGTTGCGGCGTAGCCGGCAAGTGATTTTCGCGTGTCCAGCAGGTGGTTTTGGCGAGTCGAGCAGGTGGTTCCGCCGTGCTCGGCAGGTGCTTCCGGTGTCATTGGCATGTGGTTCCGGCATGTCTGAGAGGTGGTTCCGCCATGCCCGGCAGCTGATTCCGGAGTGTTCGCCAAGTGGTTCTGGCATAGCCGGCAGGTGATTTTGCATGTCCGGCAATGGTTCCGGCGAGTCGAGCCGGTGCTTCTGGCGTGTCCAGCAGGTGGTTCCGGTCTTTCCGGCAGGTGGTTCTGGCGTGTCCGGCACGAGGTTCTGGCACGTCTGAGAGTTGGTTCCGGCATGCCCGACAGGTGATTTCGGAGTGTCCGCCACGTGGTTGTGGCGTACCGGGCAGGTGATTTTGGCGTGTCTGGCAGGTGTTTCTTGCAAGTCGAGCATGTGGCTCAGGCATGATCAGCAGGTGCTTCCGGCGTGTCCTGCACGTGGTTCTGGTGTGTCTGAGAGCTGGTTCTGGCATGTCCGGCAGATGATTCTGGAGTGTCCACCAAGTGGTTGTGGCATACCCGGCAGGTGATTTTAGCGTGTCAGGTAGGTGGTTCCGGCGAGTCGAGTAGGTGGTTCCGGGGTGCTCGGCAGGTGGTTCAGTCAGGTCTGGCAGGTGGTTTCGGTCTGTTCGGGGTGTGGTTCCGGCATCTCAGGCACATGGTTCTGGCACGTCTGAGAGGTGGTTCCGGCCGGCACGACAGGTGTTTCTGGAGTGTCCGCCAAGTGGTTCTGGCGTAGCTGAAAGGTGATGTTGGCGTGACCGGCAGGTGGTTCCAGCCAGCCCGGCAGGTGATTCCGGAGTGTCTGCCGCGTGGTTCTGGCGTAGCCGGCAGGTGATTTTGGCGTGTCCAGCAGGTGGTTCCGGCGAGCTCGGCAGGTGGTACCGGCGTGTCCGGAACATGGTTCTGGCACGTCTGAGAGATGGTTCCGGCATGCCAGGCAGGTGATTCCGGAGTGTCCGGCATGTGGTTCTGGCACCTCTGAGAGGTGGTTCCGGAATGCCTGGCATGTGATTCCGGAGTGTCTGTCGAGTGGTTCTGGCGTAGCCGGCAGTTGATTTTGGCGTGTCCACTAGGTGGTTGTGGGGAGTGGATCAGCTGGTTCCGGCATACTCGGCAGGTTGTACCGGCGTGTCCAGAACATGGTTCTGGCAAGTCTGAGAGGTGGTTCCGGACCGCCCGACAGGTGATTCCGGAGTGTCCGCCAAGTGGTTCTGGCATAGCTGAAAGGTGATGTTGGCGTGACCGGCAGGTGGTTCCATCCAGCCCGGCAGGTGATTCCGGAGTGTCTGTCGAGTGGTTCTGGCGTAGCCGGCAGGTGATTTTGGCGTGTCCAGCAGGTGGTTCCGGCGAGCTCGGCAGGTGGTACCGGCGTGTCCGGAACATGGTTCTGGCACCTCTGAGAGGTGGTTCCGGCATGCCCGGCAGGTGGTTCCGGAGTGTCTGCCGAGTGGTTCTGGCGTAGCCGGCAGGTGATTCTGGCGTGTCCAGCAGGTGGTTCTGGGGAGTGGATCAGGTGGTTCCGGCATACTCGGCAGGTGGTACCGGCGTGTCCGGAACATGGTTCTCGCAAGTCTGAGAGGTGGTTCTGGCATGCCAGACAGGTGATTCCGGAGTGTTCGCCAAGTGGTTCTGGCGTAGCCGGCAGGTCATTTTGCATGTCCGGCGGTGGTTCCGGCGAGTCGAGCCGGTGGTTCCGGCGTAGCCGGCCGTTGATTTTGGCGTGTCCACTAGGTGGTTCTGGGGAGTGGAGCAGCTGGTTCCGGCATACTCGGCAGGTGGTACCGCCGTGTCCAGAACACGGTTCTGGCAAGTCTGAGAGGTGGTTCCGGCACGCCCGACAGGTGATTCTGGAGCGTCCGCCAAGTTTTTCTGGCGTACCCGGCAGGTGATTTTGGCATGTCCGACAGGTGTTTCTTGCGAGTCGAGCAGGTGGCTCAGGCATGCTCAGCTGGTGCTTCTGGCGTCCCTGGCACGTGGTTCTGGTGTCTCTGAGAGCTGGTTCTGGCATGTCCGGCAGATGATTCCGGAGTGTCCACCAAGTGGTTCTGGTAGACATGGCAGGTGATTTTGGCGTGTCAGGAAGGTGGTTCCGGCTAGTTGAGCAGGTGGATCAGGCATGCTCGCCAGGGGGTTCAGGCGGGTCTGGCAGGTGGTTTCGGTGTGTTCGGGGAGTGGTTCCGGCATCTCAGGCACATGGTTCTCGCACGTCTGAGAGGTGGTTCCGGCCGGCCCGACAGGTATTTCCGGAGTGTCCGCCAAGTGGTTCTGGCGTAGCTGAAAGGTGATGTTGGCGTGACCGGCACGTGGTTCCAGCCAGCCCCGCAGGTGATTCCGCAGTGTCTGCCGCGTGGTTCTGGCGTAGCCGACAGGTGATTTTTTCGCGTCCAGCAGGTGGTTCCGGCGAGCTCGGCAGGTGGTACCGGCGTGTCCGAAACATGGTTCTGGCACGTCTGAGAGATGGTTCCGGCATGCCCGGCAGGTGATTCCGGAGTGTCCGGCATGTGGTTCTGGCACCTCTGAGAGGTGGTTCCGGCATGCTCGGCAGGTGATACCGGAGTGTCCGGCATTTGGTTTTGGCACCTCTGAGAGGTGGTTCCGGAATGCCTGGCATGTGATTCCGGAGTGTCTGCCGAGTGGTTCTGGCGTATCCGGCAGTTGATTTTGGCGTGTCCACTATGTGGTTCTGGGGAGTGGAGCGGCTGGTTCCAGCATACTCGGCAGGTGGTACCGGCGTGTCCAGAACATGGTTATGGCAAGTCTGAGAGGTGGTTCCGGCACGCCCGACAGTTGATTCCACAGCGTCCGCCAAGTGTTTCTGACGTACCCGGCAGGTGATTTTGGCATGTCCGACAGGTGTTTCTTGCGAGTCGAGCAGGTGGCTCAGGCATGCTCAGCTGGTGCTTCCGGCGTCTCTGGCACGTGCTTCTGGTGTGTCTGAGAGCTGGTTCCGGCACGTCCGTCAGATGATTCCGGAGTGTCCACCAAGTGGTTCTGGTATACCTGGCAGGTGATTTTGGCGTGTCAGGAAGGTGGTTCAGGCTAGTTGAGCAGGTGGATCAGGCGTGCTCGCTAGGGGGTTCAGGCGGGTCTGGCAGGTGGTTTCGGTCTGTTCGGGGAGTGGTTCCGGCATCTCAGGCACATGGTTCTGGCACGTCTGAGAGGTGGTTCAAGCCAGCCCGGCAGGTGATTCCGGAGTGTCTGCCGCGTGGTTCTGGCGTAGCCGGCAGGTGATTTTGGCGTGTCCAGCAGGTGGTTCCGGCGAGCTCGGCTGGTGGTACCGGCGTGTCCGGAACATGGTTATGGCACGTCTGAGAGATGGTTCCGGCATGCCCGGCAGGTGATTCCGGAGTGTCCGGCATGTGGTTCTGGCACCTCTGAGAGGTGGTTCCGGCATGCCCGGCAGGTGGTTCCGGAGTGTCTGCCGAGTGGTTCTGGCGTAGCCGGCAGGTGATTCTGGCGTGTCCAGCGGGTGGTTCTGGGGAGTGTATCAGGTGGTTCCGGCATACTCGGCAGGTTGTAACGGCGTGTCCGGAACATGCTTCTGGCAAGTCTGAGAGGTGGTTCCGGCATGCCCGACAGGTGATTCCGGAGTGTTGTCCAAGTGGTTCTGGCGTCGCGGGCAGGTCATTTTGCATGTCCGGCGGTGGTTCCGGCGACTCGAGCCAGTGGTTACGGCGTGTCCAGCAGGTCGCTCCGGTCTGTCCGGCAGGTGGTTCTGGCGTGTCCGGCACGAGGTTCTGGCACGACTGAGATTTGGTTCTGGCATGCCCGGCAGGTGATTCCGGAGTGTCCGGCATGTGGTTCTGGCACCTCTGAGAGGTGGTTACGGCATGCCCGGCAGGTGATACCGGAGTGTTCACCAAGTGTTTCTGGCGTAGCCGACAGGTGATTTTGCATGTCCGGCAATGGTTCCGGCGAGTCGAGCCGGTGGTTCCGGAATGTCCGGCAGGTGGTTCCGGCATGTCCGGCAGGTGGTTCCGGCATGTCCAGCACGTGGTTCCAGCATGCCCGGCAGGTGATTCCGGAGTGTCCGGCATGTGGTTCTGGCACCTCTGAGAGGTGGTTCCGGCATGCCCGGCAGGTGATACCGGAGTCTCCGGCATTTGGTTCTGGCACCTCTGAGAGGTGGTTCCGGAATGCCTGGCCTGTGATTCCGGAGTGTCTGCCGAGTGGTTCTGGTGTAGCCGGCAGTTGATTTTGGCGTGTCCACTAGGTGGTTCTGGGGAGTGGATCAGCTGGTTCCGGCATACTCAGCAGGTGGTACCGGTGTGTCCGGAACATGGTTCTGGCAAGTCTGAGAGGTGGTTCCGGCACGCCCGACAGGTGATTCCGGAGCGTCCGCCAAGTGTTTCTGGCGTACCCGGCAGGTGATTTTGGCATGTCCGACAGGTGTATCTTGCGAGTCGAGCAGGTGGCTGAGGCATGCTCAGCTGGTGCTTCCGGCGTCTCTGGCACGTGGTTCTGGTGTGTCTGAGAGCTGGTTCTGGCATGTCCGGCAGATGATTCCGGAGTGTCCACCAAGTGGTTCTTGTATACCTGGCAGGTTATTTTGGCATGTCAGAAAGTTGGTTCCGGCTAGTTGAGCAGGTGGATCAGGCGTGCTTTCCAGTGGGTTCGCGCGGGTCTGGCAGGTGGTTTCGGTCTGTTCGGGGAGTGGTTCCGGCATCTCAGGCTCATGGTTCTGGCACGTCTGAGAGGTGGTTCCCGCCGGCCCGACAGGTGTTTCCATGGTGTCCGCCAAGTGGTTCTGGCATAGCTGGCAGGTGATGTTGGCGTGACCAGCACTTGGTTCCAGCCAGCCCGGCAGGTGATTCCGGAGTGTCTGCCGTGTGGTTTTGGCGTAGCTGGCAGGTGATTTTGGCGTGTCCAGCAGGTGGTTCCGGCGAGCTCGGTAGGTGGTACCAGCGTGTCCGAAACATGGTTCTGGCACGTCTGAGAGATGGTTCCGGCATGCGCAGCAGGTGATTCCGGAGTGTCCGGCATGTGGTTCTGGCACCTCTGAGAGGTGGTTCCGGCATGCCCGGCAGGTGGTTCCGGAGTGTCTGCCGAGTGGTTCTGGCGTAGTCGGCAGGTGAGTCTGGCGTGTCCAGCAGGTGGTTCTGGCTAGTGGATCAGGTGGTTCCGGCATACTCGGCAGGTGGTACCGGCGTGTCCGGAACATGGTTCTGGCAAGTCTGAGAGGCGGTTCCGGCATGCCCGACAGGTGATTCCGGAGTGTTCGCCAAGTGGTTCTGGCGTAGCCGGCAGGTCATTTTGCATGTCCGGCGGTGGTTCCGGCGACTCGAGCTGGTGGTTCCGGCGTGCTCGGCAGGTGGTTCAGGCGGGTCTGGCAGGTGGTTTCGGTCTGTTCGGGGTGTGGTTCCGGCATCTCAGGCACATGGTTCTGGCACGTCTGATAGGTGGTTCCGGCCGGCCCGACAGGTGTTTCCATGGTGTCCGCCAAGTGGTTCTGGCATAGCTGGCAGGTGATGTTGGCGTGACCGGCAGGTGGTTCCAGCCAGCCCGGCAGGTGATTCCGAAGTGTTCACCAAATGGTTGTGGCCTAGCCGGCAGGTGATTTCGGTGTGTCCAGCAGGTGGTTTTGGCGAGTCGAGCAGGTGGTTCTGGCGTGCCGGCTGGTGATACCGGAGTCTCCGGCATTTGGTTCTGGCACCTCTGAGAGGTGGTTCCGGAATGCCTGGCATGTGATTCCGGAGTTTCTGCCGAGTGGTTCTGGCATAGTCGGCAGGTGATTTTGGCGTGTCCAGAAGGTGGTTTTGGCAAGTCGAGCAGGTGGTTCTGGCGTGCTCGGCAGGTGCTTCCGGTGTCATTGGCATCTGGTTCCGGCATGTCTGAGAGCTGGTTCCGCCATGCCCGGCAGGTGATTCCGGAGTGTTCGCCAAGTGGTTCTGGCGTAGCCGGCAGGTGATTTTGCATGTCCGGCAATGGTTCCGGTGAGTCGAGCCGGTGGTTCCGGCATGTCCGGCAGGTGGTTCCGGCATGCCCGGCAGGTGATTCCGGAGTGTCTGGCATGTGGTTCTGGCACCTCTGAGAGGTGGTTCCGGCATGCCCGGCAGGTGATACCAGAGTGTTCGCCAAGTGGTTCTGGCGTAGCCGGCAGGTGATTTTGCATGTCCGGCAATGGTTCCGGCGAGTCGAGCCGGTGGTTCCGGCATGTCCGGCAGGTGGTTCCGGCATGCCCGGCAGGTGATTCCGGAGTGTCTGGCATGTGGTTCTGGCACCTCTGAGAGGTGGTTCCGGCATGCCCGGCAGGTGGTTCCGGAGTGTCTGCCGAGTGGTTCTGGCGTAGCCGGCAGGTGATTCTGGCGTGTCCAGCAGGTTGTTCTGGGGAGTGGATCAGGTGGTTCCGGCATACTCGGCAGGTGGTACCGGTGTGTCCGGAACATGGTTCTGGCAAGTCTGAGAGGTGGTTCTGGCATGCCCGACAGGTGATTCCGGAGTGTTCACCAAGTGGTTCTAGCGTAGCCGGCAGGTCATTTTGCATGTCCGGCGGTGGTTCCTGCGAGTCGAGCCGGTGGTTCCAGCGTGTCCAGCAGGTGGTTCCGGTCTCTCCGGCAGGTGGTTCTGGCGTCTCCGACACGAGGTTCTGGCACGTCTGAGAGTTGGTTCCGTCATGCCCGACAGGTGATTCCAGAGTGTCCGCCAGGTGGTTCTGGCGTACCCGACAGGTGATTTTGGCATGTCCGACAGGTGTTTCTTGCAAGTCGAGCAGGTGGCTCAGGCATGCTCAGCTGGTGCTTCTGGCGTCTCTGGCACATGGTTCTGGTGTGTCTGAGAGCTGGTTCTGGCATGTCCGGCAGATGATTCCGGAGTGTCCACCAAGTGGTTCTGGTAGACCTGGCAGGTGATTTTGGCGTGTCAGGAAGGTGGTTCCGGCTAGTTGAGCAGGTGGATCAGGCATGCTCGCCAGGGGGTTCAGGCGGGTCTGGCAGGTGGTTTCGGTCTGTTTGGGGAGTGGTTCCGGCATCTCAGGCTCATGGTTCTGGCACGTCTGAGATGTGGTTCCGGTCGGCCCTACAGCTGATTCCGGAGTGTCCGCCAAGTGGTTCCGGCGTAGCTGAAAGGTGATGTTGGCGTGACCGGAAGGTGGTTCCAGCCAGCCCGGCAGGTCATTACGGAGTGTCTGCTGAATGGTTCTGGCGTAGCCGGCAGGTGATTTTGGCGTGTCCAGCAGGTAGTTCCGGCGAGCTTGGCAGGTTGTACCGGCGTGTCCGGGACATGGTTCTGGCACGTCTGAGAGATGGTTCCGGCATGCCCGGCAGGTGATTCCGGAGTGTCCGGCATGTGGTTCTGGCACCTCTGAGAGGTGGTTCCGGCATGCCCGGCAGGTGGTTACGGAGTGTCTGCCGAGTGGTTCTGGCGTAGCCGGCAGGTGATTCTGGGGTGTCCAGCAGGTGGTTCTGGGGAGTGAATCAGGTGGTTCCGGCATACTCGGCAGGTGGTACTGGCGTGTCCGGAACATGGTTCTGGCAAGTCTGAGAGGTGGTTCCGGCAGGCCCGACAGGTGATTCCGGAGTGTTCGCCAAGTGGTTGAGGCGTACCCGGCAGGTGATTTTAGCGTGTCAGGTAGGTGGTTCCAGCGAGTCGAGTAGGTGGTTCCGGCGTGCTCGGCAGGTGGTTCAGGCGGGTCTGGCAGGTGGTTTCGGTCTGTTCGGGGTGTGGTTCCGGCATCTCAGGCACATGGTTCTGGCACGTCTGATAGGTGGTTCCGGCCGGCCCGACAGGTGTTTCCATGGTGTCCGCCAATTGGTTCTGGCATAGCTGGCAGGTGATGTTGGCGTGACCGGCAGGTGGTTCCAGCCAGCCCGGAGGGTGATTCCGGAGTGTCTGCCGCGTGGTTCTGGCGTAGCTGGCAGGTGATTTTGACGTGTCCAGCAGGTGGTTCCGGCGAGTTCGGCAGGTGGTACCGGCGTGTCCGGAACATGGTTCTGGCATGTCTGAGAGATGGTTCCGGCATGCCCGGCAGGTGATTCTGGAGTGTCCGGCATGTGGTTCTGGCACCTCTGAGAGGTGGTTCCGGCATGCCCGGCAGGTGGTTCCGGAGTGTCTGCCGAGTGGTTCTGGCGTAGCCGGCAGGTGATTCTGGCGTGTCCAGCAGGTTGTTCTGGGGAGTGGATCAGGTGGTTCCGGCATACTCGGCAGGTGGTACTGGTGTGTCCGGAACATGGTTCTGGCAAGTCTGAGAGGTGGTTCTGGCATGCCCGACAGGTGATTCCGGAGTGTTCGCCAAGTGGTTCTGGCGTAGCCGGCAGGTCATTTTGCATGTCCGGCGGTGGTTCCGGCGAGTCGAGCCGGTGGTTCCAGCGTGTCCAGCAGGTGGTTCCGGTCTCTCCGGCAGGTGGTTCTGGCGTCTCCGGCACGAGGTTCTGGCACGTCTGAGAGTTGGTTCCGGCATGCCCGACAGGTGATTCCAGAGTGTCCGCCAGGTGGTTCTGGCGTACCCGGCAGGTGATTTTGGCATGTCTGGCAGGTGTTTCTTGCAAGTCGAGCATTTGGCTCAGGCATGATCAGCAGGTGCTTCCGGCGTGTCCGGCCCGTGGTTCTGGTGTGTCTGAGAGCTGGTTCTGGCATGTCCGGCAGATGATTCCGGAGTGTCCACCAAGTGGTTGTGGCATACCCGGCAGGTGATTTTAGCGTGTCAGGTAGGTGGTTGCGGCGAGTCGAGTAGGTGGTTCCGGCGTGCTCGGCAGGTGGTTCAGGCGGGTCTGGCAGGTGTTTTCGGACTGTTCGGGGTGTGTTTCCGGCATCTCAGGCACATGGTTCTGGCACGTCTGATAGGTGGTTCCGGCCGGGCCGACAGGTGTTTCCATGGTGTCCGCCAAGTGGTTCTGGCATAGCTGGCAGGTGATGTTGGCGTGACCGGCAGGTGGTTCCAGCCAGCCCGGCAGGTGATTCCGAAGATTTCACCAAATGGTTGTGGCGTAGCCGGCAGGTGATTTTGGCGTGTCCAGCAGGTGGTTTTGGCGAGTCGAGCAGGTGGTTCTGGCGTGCTCGGCAGGTGCTTCCGGTGTCATTGGCATGTGGTTCCGGCATGTCTGAAAGGTGGTTCCGCCATGCCCGGCAGGTGATTCCGGAGTGTTCGCCAAGTGGTTCTGGCATAGCCGGCAGGTGATTTTGCATGTCCGGCAATGGTTCCGGCGAGTCGAGCCGGTGGTTCCGGAACGTCCGGCAGGTGGTTCCGACATGTCCGGCAAGTGGTTCCAGCATGTTTAGCACCTGGTTCCAGCATGCCCGGCAGGTGATTCCGGAGTGTCCGGCATGTGGTACTGGCACCTCTGAGAGGTGGTTCCGGCATGCCCGGCAGGTGATACCGGAGTGTCCGGCATTTGGTTCTGGCACCTCTGAGAGGTGGTTCCGGAATGCCTGGCATGTGATTCCGGAGTGTCTGCCGAGTGGTACTGGCGTAGCCGGCAGTTGATTTTGGCGTGTCCACTAGGTGGTTCTGGGGAGTGGAGCAGCTGGTTCCAGCATACTCGGCAGGTGGTACCGGCGTGTCCAGAACATGGTTCTGGCAAGTCTGAGAGGTGGTTCCGGCACGCCCGACAGGTGATTCCGGAGCGTCCGCCAAGTGTTTCTGGCGTACCCGACAGGTGATTTTGGCATGTCCGACAGGTGTTTCTTGCGAGTCGAGCAGGTGGCTCAGGCATGCTCAGCTGTTGCTTCCGGCGTCTCTGGCACGTGGTTCTGGTGTGTCTGAGAGCTGGTTCTGGCATGTCCGGCAGATGATTCCGGAGTGTCCACCAAGTGGTTCTGGTAGACCTGGCAGGTGATTTTGGCGTGTCAGGAAGGTGGTTCCGGCTAGTTGAGCAGGTGGATCAGGCATGCTCGCCAGGGGGTTCAGGCGGGTCTGGCAGGTGGTTTCGGTCTGTTCGGGGAGTGGTTCCGGCATCTCAGGCTCATGGTTCTGGCACGTCTGAGATGTGGTTCCGGTCGGCCCTACAGCTGATTCCGGAGTGTCCGCCAAGTGGTTCCGGCGTAGCTGAAAGGTGATGTTGGCGTGACCGGCAGGTGGTTCCAGCCAGCCCGGCAGGTCATTACGGAGTGTCTGCTGAATGGTTCTGGCGTAGCCGGCAGGTGATTTTGGCGTGTCCAGCAGGTAGTTCCGGCGAGCTCGGCAGGTTGTGCCGGCGTGTCCGGGACATGGTTCTGGCACGTCTGAGAGATGGTTCCGGCATGACCGGCAGGTGATTCCGGAGTGTCCGGCATGTGGTTCTGGCACCTCTGAGAGGTGGTTCCGGCATGCCCGGCAGGTGGTTACGGAGTGTCTGCCGAGTGGTTCTGGCGTAGCCGGCAGGTGATTCTGGGGTGTCCAGCAGGTGGTTCTGGGGAGTGAATCAGGTGGTTCCGGCATACTCGGCAGGTGGTACCGGCGTGTCCGGAACATGGTTCTGGCAAGTCTGAGAGGTGGTTCCGGCAGGCCCGACAGGTGATTCCGGAGTGTTCGCCAAGTGGTTCTGGCGTACCCGGCAGGTGATTTTAGCGTGTCAGGTAGGTGGTTCCAGCGAGTCGAGTAGGTGGTTCCGGCGTGCTCGGCAGGTGGTTCAGGCGGGTCTGGCAGGTGGTTTCGGTCTGTTCGGGGTGTGGTTCCGGCATCTCAGGCACATGGTTCTGGCACGTCTGATAGGTGGTTCCGGCCGGCCCGACAGGTGTTTCCATGGTGTCCGCCAATTGGTTCTGGCATAGCTGGCAGGTGATGTTGGCGTGACCGGCAGGTGGTTCCAGCCAGCCCGGCAGGTGATTCCGAAGAGTTCACCAAATGGTTGCGGCGTAGCCGGCAAGTGATTTTCGCGTGTCCAGCAGGTGGTTTTGGCGAGTCGAGCAGGTGGTTCCGCCGTGCTCGGCAGGTGCTTCCGGTGTCATTGGCATGTGGTTCCGGCATGTCTGAGAGGTGGTTCCGCCATGCCCGGCAGCTGATTCCGGAGTGTTCGCCAAGTGGTTCTGGCATAGCCGGCAGGTGATTTTGCATGTCCGGCAATGGTTCCGGCGAGTCGAGCCGGTGCTTCTGGCGTGTCCAGCAGGTGGTTCCGGTCTTTCCGGCAGGTGGTTCTGGCGTGTCCGGCACGAGGTTCTGGCACGTCTGAGAGTTGGTTCCGGCATGCCCGACAGGTGATTTCGGAGTGTCCGCCACGTGGTTGTGGCATACCGGGCAGGTGATTTTGGCGTGTCTGGCAGGTGTTTCTTGCAAGTCGAGCATGTGGCTCAGGCATGATCAGCAGGTGCTTCCGGCGTGTCCTGCACGTGGTTCTGGTGTGTCTGAGAGCTGGTTCTGGCATGTCCGGCAGATGATTCTGGAGTGTCCACCAAGTGGTTGTGGCATACCCGGCAGGTGATTTTAGCGTGTCAGGTAGGTGGTTCCGGCGAGTCGAGTAGGTGGTTCCGGGGTGCTCGGCAGGTGGTTCAGTCAGGTCTGGCAGGTGGTTTCGGTCTGTTCGGGGTGTGGTTCCGGCATCTCAGGCACATGGTTCTGGCACGTCTGAGAGGTGGTTCCGGCCGGCACGACAGGTGTTTCTGGAGTGTCCGCCAAGTGGTTCTGGCGTAGCTGAAAGGTGATGTTGGCGTGACCGGCAGGTGGTTCCAGCCAGCCCGGCAGGTGATTCCGGAGTGTCTGCCGCGTGGTTCTGGCGTAGCCGGCAGGTGATTTTGGCGTGTCCAGCAGGTGGTTCCGGCGAGCTCGGCAGGTGGTACCGGCGTGTCCGGAACATGGTTCTGGCACGTCTGAGAGATGGTTCCGGCATGCCAGGCAGGTGATTCCGGAGTGTCCGGCATGTGGTTCTGGCACCTCTGAGAGGTGGTTCCGGAATGCCTGGCATGTGATTCCGGAGTGTCTGTCGAGTGGTTCTGGCGTAGCCGGCAGTTGATTTTGGCGTGTCCACTAGGTGGTTGTGGGGAGTGGATCAGCTGGTTCCGGCATACTCGGCAGGTTGTACCGGCGTGTCCAGAACATGGTTCTGGCAAGTCTGAGAGGTGGTTCCGGACCGCCCGACAGGTGATTCCGGAGTGTCCGCCAAGTGGTTCTGGCATAGCTGAAAGGTGATGTTGGCGTGACCGGCAGGTGGTTCCATCCAGCCCGGCAGGTGATTCCGGAGTGTCTGTCGAGTGGTTCTGGCGTAGCCGGCAGGTGATTTTGGCGTGTCCAGCAGGTGGTTCCGGCGAGCTCGGCAGGTGGTACCGGCGTGTCCGGAACATGGTTCTGGCACCTCTGAGAGGTGGTTCCGGCATGCCCGGCAGGTGGTTCCGGAGTGTCTGCCGAGTGGTTCTGGCGTAGCCGGCAGGTGATTCTGGCGTGTCCAGCAGGTGGTTCTGGGGAGTGGATCAGGTGGTTCCGGCATACTCGGCAGGTGGTACCGGCGTGTCCGGAACATGGTTCTCGCAAGTCTGAGAGGTGGTTCTGGCATGCCAGACAGGTGATTCCGGAGTGTTCGCCAAGTGGTTCTGGCGTAGCCGGCAGGTCATTTTGCATGTCCGGCGGTGGTTCCGGCGAGTCGAGCCGGTGGTTCCGGCGTAGCCGGCCGTTGATTTTGGCGTGTCCACTAGGTGGTTCTGGGGAGTGGAGCAGCTGGTTCCGGCATACTCGGCAGGTGGTACCGCCGTGTCCAGAACACGGTTCTGGCAAGTCTGAGAGGTGGTTCCGGCACGCCCGACAGGTGATTCTGGAGCGTCCGCCAAGTTTTTCTGGCGTACCCGGCAGGTGATTTTGGCATGTCCGACAGGTGTTTCTTGCGAGTCGAGCAGGTGGCTCAGGCATGCTCAGCTGGTGCTTCTGGCGTCCCTGGCACGTGGTTCTGGTGTCTCTGAGAGCTGGTTCTGGCATGTCCGGCAGATGATTCCGGAGTGTCCACCAAGTGGTTCTGGTAGACATGGCAGGTGATTTTGGCGTGTCAGGAAGGTGGTTCCGGCTAGTTGAGCAGGTGGATCAGGCATGCTCGCCAGGGGGTTCAGGCGGGTCTGGCAGGTGGTTTCGGTGTGTTCGGGGAGTGGTTCCGGCATCTCAGGCACATGGTTCTCGCACGTCTGAGAGGTGGTTCCGGCCGGCCCGACAGGTATTTCCGGAGTGTCCGCCAAGTGGTTCTGGCGTAGCTGAAAGGTGATGTTGGCGTGACCGGCACGTGGTTCCAGCCAGCCCCGCAGGTGATTCCGCAGTGTCTGCCGCGTGGTTCTGGCGTAGCCGACAGGTGATTTTTTCGCGTCCAGCAGGTGGTTCCGGCGAGCTCGGCAGGTGGTACCGGCGTGTCCGAAACATGGTTCTGGCACGTCTGAGAGATGGTTCCGGCATGCCCGGCAGGTGATTCCGGAGTGTCCGGCATGTGGTTCTGGCACCTCTGAGAGGTGGTTCCGGCATGCTCGGCAGGTGATACCGGAGTGTCCGGCATTTGGTTTTGGCACCTCTGAGAGGTGGTTCCGGAATGCCTGGCATGTGATTCCGGAGTGTCTGCCGAGTAGTTCTGGCGTATCCGGCAGTTGATTTTGGCGTGTCCACTATGTGGTTCTGGGGAGTGGAGCGGCTGGTTCCAGCATACTCGGCAGGTGGTACCGGCGTGTCCAGAACATGGTTATGGCAAGTCTGAGAGGTGGTTCCGGCACGCCCGACAGTTGATTCCACAGCGTCCGCCAAGTGTTTCTGACGTACCCGGCAGGTGATTTTGGCATGTCCGACAGGTGTTTCTTGCGAGTCGAGCAGGTGGCTCAGGCATGCTCAGCTGGTGCTTCCGGCGTCTCTGGCACGTGCTTCTGGTGTGTCTGAGAGCTGGTTCCGGCACGTCCGGCAGATGATTCCGGAGTGTCCACCAAGTGGTTCTGGTATACCTGGCAGGTGATTTTGGCGTGTCAGGAAGGTGGTTCAGGCTAGTTGAGCAGGTGGATCAGGCGTGCTCGCTAGGGGGTTCAGGCGGGTCTGGCAGGTGGTTTCGGTCTGTTCGGGGAGTGGTTCCGGCATCTCAGGCACATGGTTCTGGCACGTCTGAGAGGTGGTTCAAGCCAGCCCGGCAGGTGATTCCGGAGTGTCTGCCGCGTGGTTCTGGCGTAGCCGGCAGGTGATTTTGGCGTGTCCAGCAGGTGGTTCCGGCGAGCTCGGCTGGTGGTACCGGCGTGTCCGGAACATGGTTATGGCACGTCTGAGAGATGGTTCCGGCATGCCCGGCAGGTGATTCCGGAGTGTCCGGCATGTGGTTCTGGCACCTCTGAGAGGTGGTTCCGGCATGCCCGGCAGGTGGTTCCGGAGTGTCTGCCGAGTGGTTCTGGCGTAGCCGGCAGGTGATTCTGGCGTGTCCAGCGGGTGGTTCTGGGGAGTGTATCAGGTGGTTCCGGCATACTCGGCAGGTTGTAACGGCGTGTCCGGAACATGCTTCTGGCAAGTCTGAGAGGTGGTTCCGGCATGCCCGACAGGTGATTCCGGAGTGTTGGCCAAGTGGTTCTGGCGTCGCGGGCAGGTCATTTTGCATGTCCGGCGGTGGTTCCGGCGACTCGAGCCAGTGGTTACGGCGTGTCCAGCAGGTCGCTCCGGTCTGTCCGGCAGGTGGTTCTGGCGTGTCCGGCACGAGGTTCTGGCACGACTGAGATTTGGTTCTGGCATGCCCGGCAGGTGATTCCGGAGTGTCCGGCATGTGGTTCTGGCACCTCTGAGAGGTGGTTACGGCATGCCCGGCAGGTGATACCGGAGTGTTCACCAAGTGTTTCTGGCGTAGCCGACAGGTGATTTTGCATGTCCGGCAATGGTTCCGGCGAGTCGAGCCGGTGGTTCCGGAATGTCCGGCAGGTGGTTCCGGCATGTCCGGCAGGTGGTTCCGGCATGTCCAGCACGTGGTTCCAGCATGCCCGGCAGGTGATTCCGGAGTGTCCGGCATGTGGTTCTGGCACCTCTGAGAGGTGGTTCCGGCATGCCCGGCAGGTGATACCGGAGTCTCCGGCATTTGGTTCTGGCACCTCTGAGAGGTGGTTCCGGAATGCCTGGCCTGTGATTCCGGAGTGTCTGCCGAGTGGTTCTGGTGTAGCCGGCAGTTGATTTTGGCGTGTCCACTAGGTGGTTCTGGGGAGTGGATCAGCTGGTTCCGGCATACTCAGCAGGTGGTACCGGTGTGTCCGGAACATGGTTCTGGCAAGTCTGAGAGGTGGTCCCGGCACGCCCGACAGGTGATTCCGGAGCGTCCGCCAAGTGTTTCTGGCGTACCCGGCAGGTGATTTTGGCATGTACGACAGGTGTATCTTGCGAGTCGAGCAGGTGGCTGAGGCATGCTCAGCTGGTGCTTCCGGCGTCTCTGGCACGTGGTTCTGGTGTGTCTGAGAGCTGGTTCTGGCATGTCCGGCAGATGATTCCGGAGTGTCCACCAAGTGGTTCTTGTATACCTGGCAGGTGATTTTGGCATGTCAGAAAGTTGGTTCCGGCTAGTTGAGCAGGTGGATCAGGCGTGCTCGCCAGGGGGTTCAGGCGGGTCTGGCAGGTGGTTTCGGTCTGTTCGGGGAGTCGTTCCGGCATCTCAGGCTCATGGTTCTGGCACGTCTGAGAGGTGGTTCCCGCCGGCCCGACAGGTGTTTCCATGGTGTCCGCCAAGTGGTTCTGGCATAGCTGGCAGGTGATGTTGGCGTGACCAGCACTTGGTTCCAGCCAGCCCGGCAGGTGATTCCGGAGTGTCTGCCGTGTGGTTTTGGCGTAGCTGGCAGGTGATTTTGGCGTGTCCAGCAGGTGGTTCCGGCGAGCTCGGTAGGTGGTACCAGCGTGTCCGAAACATGGTTCTGGCACGTCTGAGAGATGGTTCCGGCATGCGCAGCAGGTGATTCCGGAGTGTCCGGCATGTGGTTCTGGCACCTCTGAGAGGTGGTTCCGGCATGCCCGGCAGGTGGTTCCGGAGTGTCTGCCGAGTGGTTCTGGCGTAGTCGGCAGGTGAGTCTGGCGTGTCCAGCAGGTGGTTCTGGCTAGTGGATCAGGTGGTTCCGGCATACTCGGCAGGTGGTACCGGCGTGTCCGGAACATGGTTCTGGCAAGTCTGAGAGGCGGTTCCGGCATGCCCGACAGGTGATTCCGGAGTGTTCGCCAAGTGGTTCTGGCGTAGCCGGCAGGTCATTTTGCATGTCCGGCGGTGGTTCCGGCGACTCGAGCTGGTGGTTCCGGCGTGCTCGGCAGGTGGTTCAGGCGGGTCTGGCAGGTGGTTTCGGTCTGTTCGGGGTGTGGTTCCGGCATCTCAGGCACATGGTTCTGGCACGTCTGATAGGTGGTTCCGGCCGGCCCGACAGGTGTTTCCATGGTGTCCGCCAAGTGGTTCTGGCATAGCTGGCAGGTGATGTTGGCGTGACCGGCAGGTGGTTCCAGCCAGCCCGGCAGGTGATTCCGAAGTGTTCACCAAATGGTTGTGGCCTAGCCGGCAGGTGATTTCGGTGTGTCCAGCAGGTGGTTTTGGCGAGTCGAGCAGGTGGTTCTGGCGTGCCGGCTGGTGATACCGGAGTCTCCAGCATTTGGTTCTGGCACCTCTGAGAGGTGGTTCCGGAATGCCTGGCATGTGATTCCGGAGTTTCTGCCGAGTGGTTCTGGCATAGTCGGCAGGTGATTTTGGCGTGTCCAGAAGGTGGTTTTGGCAAGTCGAGCAGGTGGTTCTGGCGTGCTCGGCAGGTGCTTCCGGTGTCATTGGCATCTGGTTCCGGCATGTCTGAGAGCTGGTTCCGCCATGCCCGGCAGGTGATTCCGGAGTGTTCGCCAAGTGGTTCTGGCGTAGCCGGCAGGTGATTTTGCATGTCCGGCAATGGTTCCGGTGAGTCGAGCCGGTGGTTCCGGCATGTCCGGCAGGTGGTTCCGGCATGCCCGGCAGGTGATTCCGGAGTGTCTGGCATGTGGTTCTGGCACCTCTGAGAGGTGGTTCCGGCATGCCCGGCAGGTGATACCAGAGTGTTCGCCAAGTGGTTCTGGCGTAGCCGGCAGGTGATTTTGCATGTCCGGCAATGGTTCCGGCGAGTCGAGCCGGTGGTTCCGGCATGTCCGGCAGGTGGTTCCGGCATGCCCGGCAGGTGATTCCGCAGTGTCTGGCATGTGGTTCTGGCACCTCTGAGAGGTGGTTCCGGCATGCCCGGCAGGTGGTTCCGGAGTGTCTGCCGAGTGGTTCTGGCGTAGCCAGCAGGTGATTCTGGCGTGTCCAGCAGGTTGTTCTGGGGAGTGGATCAGGTGGTTCCGGCATACTCGGCAGGTGGTACCGGTGTGTCCGGAACATGGTTCTGGCAAGTCTGAGAGGTGGTTCTGGCATGCCCAACAGGTGATTCCGGAGTGTTCACCAAGTGGTTCTAGCGTAGCCGGCAGGTCATTTTGCATGTCCGGCGGTGGTTCCTGCGAGTCGAGCCGGTGGTTCCAGCGTGTCCAGCAGGTGGTTCCGGTCTCTCCGGCAGGTGGTTCTGGCGTCTCCGGCACGAGGTTCTGGCACGTCTGAGAGTTGGTTCCGTCATGCCCGACAGGTGATTCCAGAGTGTCCGCCAGGTGGTTCTGGCGTACCCGACAGGTGATTTTGGCATGTCCGACAGGTGTTTCTTGCAAGTCGAGCAGGTGGCTCAGGCATGCTCAGCTGGTGCTTCTGGCGTCTCTGGCACGTGGTTCTGGTGTGTCTGAGAGCTGGTTCTGGCATGTCCGGCAGATGATTCCGGAGTGTCCACCAAGTGGTTCTGGTGGACCTGGCAGGTGATTTTGGCGTGTCAGGAAGGTGGTTCCGGCTAGTTGAGCAGGTGGATCAGGCATGCTCGCCAGGGGGTTCAGGCGGGTCTGGCAGGTGGTTTCGGTCTGTTCGGGGAGTGGTTCCGGCATCTCAGGCTCATGGTTCTGGCACGTCTGAGATGTGGTTCCGGTCGGCCCTACAGCTGATTCCGGAGTGTCCGCCAAGTGGTTCCGGTGTAGCTGAAAGGTGATGTTGGCGTGACCGGCAGGTGGTTCCAGCCAGCCCGGCAGGTCATTATGGAGTGTCTGCTGAATGGTTCTGGCGTAGCCGGCAGGTGATTTTGGCGTGTCCAGCAGGTAGTTCCGGCGAGCTTGGCAGGTTGTACCGGCGTGTCCGGGACATGGTTCTGGCACGTCTGAGAGATGGTTCCGGCATGCCCGGCAGGTGATTCCGGAGTGTCCGGCATGTGGTTCTGGCACCTCTGAGAGGTGGTTCCGGCATGCCCGGCAGGTGGTTACGGAGTGTCTGCCGAGTGGTTCTGGCGTAGCCGGCAGGTGATTCTGGGGTGTCCAGCAGGTGGTTCTGGGGAGTGAATCAGGTGGTTCCGGCATACTCGGCAGGTGGTACTGGCGTGTCCGGAACATGGTTCTGGCAAGTCTGAGAGGTGGTTCCGGCAGGCCCGACAGGTGATTCCGGAGTGTTCGCCAAGTGGTTGAGGCGTACCCGGCAGGTGATTTTAGCGTGTCAGGTAGGTGGTTCCAGCGAGTCGAGTAGGTGGTTCCGGCGTGCTCGGCAGGTGGTTCAGGCGGGTCTGGCAGGTGGTTTCGGTCTGTTCGGGGTGTGGTTCCGGCATCTCAGGCACATGGTTCTGGCACGTCTGATAGGTGGTTCCGGCCGGCCCGACAGGTGTTTCCATGGTGTCCGCCAATTGGTTCTGGCATAGCTGGCAGGTGATGTTGGCGTGACCGGCAGGTGGTTCCAGCCAGCCCGGAGGGTGATTCCGGAGTGTCTGCCGCGTGGTTCTGGCGTAGCTGGCAGGTGATTTTGACGTGTCCAGCAGGTGGTTCCGGCGAGTTCGGCAGGTGGTACCGGCGTGTCCGGAACATGGTTCTGGCATGTCTGAGAGATGGTTCCGGCATGCCCGGCAGGTGATTCTGGAGTGTCCGGCATGTGGTTCTGGCACCTCTGAGAGGTGGTTCCGGCATGCCCGGCAGGTGGTTCCGGAGTGTCTGCCGAGTGGTTCTGGCGTAGCCGGCAGGTGATTCTGGCGTGTCCAGCAGGTTGTTCTGGGGAGTGGATCAGGTGGTTCCGGCATACTCGGCAGGTGGTACTGGTGTGTCCGGAACATGGTTCTGGCAAGTCTGAGAGGTGGTTCTGGCATGCCCGACAGGTGATTCCGGAGTGTTCGCCAAGTGGTTCTGGCGTAGCCGGCAGGTCATTTTGCATGTCCGGCGGTGGTTCCGGCGAGTCGAGCCGGTGGTTCCAGCGTGTCCAGCAGGTGGTTCCGGTCTCTCCGGCAGGTGGTTCTGGCGTCTCCGGCACGAGGTTCTGGCACGTCTGAGAGTTGGTTCCGGCATGCCCGACAGGTGATTCCAGAGTGTCCGCCAGGTGGTTCTGGCGTACCCGGCAGGTGATTTTGGCATGTCTGGCAGGTGTTTCTTGCAAGTCGAGCATTTGGCTCAGGCATGATCAGCAGGTGCTTCCGGCGTGTCCGGCCCGTGGTTCTGGTGTGTCTGAGAGCTGGTTCTGGCATGTCCGGCAGATGATTCCGGAGTGTCCACCAAGTGGTTGTGGCATACCCGGCAGGTGATTTTAGCGTGTCAGGTAGGTGGTTGCGGCGAGTCGAGTAGGTGGTTCCGGCGTGCTCGGCAGGTGGTTCAGGCGGGTCTGGCAGGTGTTTTCGGACTGTTCGGGGTGTGTTTCCGGCATCTCAGGCACATGGTTCTGGCACGTCTGATAGGTGGTTCCGGCCGGGCCGACAGGTGTTTCCATGGTGTTCGCCAAGTGGTTCTGGCATAGCTGGCAGGTGATGTTGGCGTGACCGGCAGGTGGTTCCAGCCAGCCCGGCAGGTGATTCCGAAGATTTCACCAAATGGTTGTGGCGTAGCCGGCAGGTGATTTTGGCGTGTCCAGCAGGTGGTTTTGGCGAGTCGAGCAGGTGGTTCTGGCGTGCTCGGCAGGTGCTTCCGGTGTCATTGGCATGTGGTTCCGGCATGTCTGAAAGGTGGTTCCGCCATGCCCGGCAGGTGATTCCGGAGTGTTCGCCAAGTGGTTCTGGCATAGCCGGCAGGTGATTTTGCATGTCCGGCAATGGTTCCGGCGAGTCGAGCCGGTGGTTCCGGAACGTCCCTCAGGTGGTTCCGACATGTCCGGCAAGTGGTTCCAGCATGTTTAGCACCTGGTTCCAGCATGCCCGGCAGGTGATTCCGGAGTGTCCGGCATGTGGTACTGGCACCTCTGAGAGGTGGTTCCGGCATGCCCGGCAGGTGATACCGGAGTGTCCGGCATTTGGTTCTGGCACCTCTGAGAGGTGGTTCCGGAATGCCTGGCATGTGATTCCGGAGTGTCTGCCGAGTGGTACTGGCGTAGCCGGCAGTTGATTTTGGCGTGTCCACTAGGTGGTTCTGGGGAGTGGAGCAGCTGGTTCCAGCATACTCGGCAGGTGGTACCGGCGTGTCCAGAACATGGTTCTGGCAAGTCTGAGAGGTGGTTCCGGCACGCCCGACAGGTGATTCCGGAGCGTCCGCCAAGTGTTTCTGGCGTACCCGACAGGTGATTTTGGCATGTCCGACAGGTGTTTCTTGCGAGTCGAGCAGGTGGCTCAGGCATGCTCAGCTGTTGCTTCCGGCGTCTCTGGCACGTGGTTCTGGTGTGTCTGAGAGCTGGTTCTGGCATGTCCGGCAGATGATTCCGGAGTGTCCACCAAGTGGTTCTGGTAGACCTGGCAGGTGATTTTGGCGTGTCAGGAAGGTGGTTCCGGCTAGTTGAGCAGGTGGATCAGGCATGCTCGCCAGGGGGTTCAGGCGGGTCTGGCAGGTGGTTTCGGTCTGTTCGGGGAGTGGTTCCGGCATCTCAGGCTCATGGTTCTGGCACGTCTGAGATGTGGTTCCGGTCGGCCCTACAGCTGATTCCGGAGTGTCCGCCAAGTGGTTCCGGCGTAGCTGAAAGGTGATGTTGGCGTGACCGGCAGGTGGTTCCAGCCAGCCCGGCAGGTCATTACGGAGTGTCTGCTGAATGGTTCTGGCGTAGCCGGCAGGTGATTTTGGCGTGTCCAGCAGGTAGTTCCGGGGAGCTCGGCAGGTTGTGCCGGCGTGTCCGGGACATGGTTCTGGCACGTCTGAGAGATGGTTCCGGCATGACCGGCAGGTGATTCCGGAGTGTCCGGCATGTGGTTCTGGCACCTCTGAGAGGTGGTTCCGGCATGCCCGGCAGGTGGTTACGGAGTGTCTGCCGAGTGGTTCTGGCGTAGCCGGCAGGTGATTCTGGGGTGTCCAGCAGGTGGTTCTGGGGAGTGAATCAGGTGGTTCCGGCATACTCGGCAGGTGGTACCGGCGTGTCCGGAACATGGTTCTGGCAAGTCTGAGAGGTGGTTCCGGCAGGCCCGACAGGTGATTCCGGAGTGTTCGCCAAGTGGTTCTGGCGTACCCGGCAGGTGATTTTAGCGTGTCAGGTAGGTGGTTCCAGCGAGTCGAGTAGGTGGTTCCGGCGTGCTCGGCAGGTGGTTCAGGCGGGTCTGGCAGGTGGTTTCGGTCTGTTCGGGGTGTGGTTCCGGCATCTCAGGCACATGGTTCTGGCACGTCTGATAGGTGGTTCCGGCCGGCCCGACAGGTGTTTCCATGGTGTCCGCCAATTGGTTCTGGCATAGCTGGCAGGTGATGTTGGCGTGACCGGCAGGTGGTTCCAGCCAGCCCGGCAGGTGATTCCGAAGAGTTCACCAAATGGTTGCGGCGTAGCCGGCAAGTGATTTTCGCGTGTCCAGCAGGTGGTTTTGGCGAGTCGAGCAGGTGGTTCCGCCGTGCTCGGCAGGTGCTTCCGGTGTCATTGGCATGTGGTTCCGGCATGTCTGAGAGGTGGTTCCGCCATGCCCGGCAGCTGATTCCGGAGTGTTCGCCAAGTGGTTCTGGCATAGCCGGCAGGTGATTTTGCATGTCCGGCAATGGTTCCGGCGAGTCGAGCCGGTGCTTCTGGCGTGTCCAGCAGGTGGTTCCGGTCTTTCCGGCAGGTGGTTCTGGCGTGTCCGGCACGAGGTTCTGGCACGTCTGAGAGTTGGTTCCGGCATGCCCGACAGGTGATTTCGGAGTGTCCGCCACGTGGTTGTGGCGTACCGGGCAGGTGATTTTGGCGTGTCTGGCAGGTGTTTCTTGCAAGTCGAGCATGTGGCTCAGGCATGATCAGCAGGTGCTTCCGGCGTGTCCTGCACGTGGTTCTGGTGTGTCTGAGAGCTGGTTCTGGCATGTCCGGCAGATGATGCTGGATTGTCCACCAAGTGGTTGTGGCATACCCGGCAGGTGATTTTAGCGTGTCAGGTAGGTGGTTCCGGCGAGTCGAGTAGGTGGTTCCGGGGTGCTCGGCAGGTGGTTCAGTCAGGTCTGGCAGGTGGTTTCGGTCTGTTCGGGGTGTGGTTCCGGCATCTCAGGCACATGGTTCTGGCACGTCTGAGAGGTGGTTCCGGCCGGCACGACAGGTGTTTCTGGAGTGTCCGCCAAGTGGTTCTGGCGTAGCTGAAAGGTGATGTTGGCGTGACCGGCAGGTGGTTCCAGCCAGCCCGGCAGGTGATTCCGGAGTGTCTGCCGCGTGGTTCTGGCGTAGCCGGCAGGTGATTTTGGCGTGTCCAGCAGGTGGTTCCGGCGAGCTCGGCAGGTGGTACCGGCGTGTCCGGAACATGGTTCTGGCACGTCTGAGAGATGGTTCCGGCATGCCAGGCAGGTGATTCCGGAGTGTCCGGCATGTGGTTCTGGCACCTCTGAGAGGTGGTTCCGGAATGCCTGGCATGTGATTCCGGAGTGTCTGTCGAGTGGTTCTGGTGTAGCCGGCAGTTGATTTTGGCGTGTCCACTAGGTGGTTGTGGGGAGTGGATCAGCTGGTTCCGGCATACTCGGCAGGTTGTACCGGCGTGTCCAGAACATGGTTCTGGCAAGTCTGAGAGGTGGTTCCGGACCGCCCGACAGGTGATTCCGGAGTGTCCGCCAAGTGGTTCTGGCATAGCTGAAAGGTGATGTTGGCGTGACCGGCAGGTGGTTCCATCCAGCCCGGCAGGTGATTCCGGAGTGTCTGTCGAGTGGTTCTGGCGTAGCCGGCAGGTGATTTTGGCGTGTCCAGCAGGTGGTTCCGGCGAGCTCGGCAGGTGGTACCGGCGTGTCCGGAACATGGTTCTGGCACCTCTGAGAGGTGGTTCCGGCATGCCCGGCAGGTGGTTCCGGAGTGTCTGCCGAGTGGTTCTGGCGTAGCCGGCAGGTGATTCTGGCGTGTCCAGCAGGTGGTTCTGGGGAGTGGATCAGGTGGTTCCGGCATACTCGGCAGGTGGTACCGGCGTGTCCGGAACATGGTTCTCGCAAGTCTGAGAGGTGGTTCTGGCATGCCAGACAGGTGATTCCGGAGTGTTCGCCAAGTGGTTCTGGCGTAGCCGGCAGGTCATTTTGCATGTCCGGCGGAGGTTCCGGCGAGTCGAGCCGGTGGTTCCGGCGTAGCCGGCCGTTGATTTTGGCGTGTCCACTAGGTGGTTCTGGGGAGTGGAGCAGCTGGTTCCGGCATACTCGGCAGGTGGTACCGCCGTGTCCAGAACACGGTTCTGGCAAGTCTGAGAGGTGGTTCCGGCACGCCCGACAGGTGATTCTGGAGCGTCCGCCAAGTTTTTCTGGCGTACCCGGCAGGTGATTTTGGCATGTCCGACAGGTGTTTCTTGCGAGTCGAGCAGGTGGCTCAGGCATGCTCAGCTGGTGCTTCTGGCGTCCCTGGCACGTGGTTCTGGTGTCTCTGAGAGCTGGTTCTGGCATGTCCGGCAGATGATTCCGGAGTGTCCACCAAGTGGTTCTGGTAGACATGGCAGGTGATTTTGGCGTGTCAGGAAGGTGGTTCCGGCTAGTTGAGCAGGTGGATCAGGCATGCTCGCCAGGGGGTTCAGGCGGGTCTGGCAGGTGGTTTCGGTGTGTTCGGGGAGTGGTTCCGGCATCTCAGGCACATGGTTCTCGCACGTCTGAGAGGTGGTTCCGGCCGGCCCGACAGGTATTTCCGGAGTGTCCGCCAAGTGGTTCTGGCGTAGCTGAAAGGTGATGTTGGCGTGACCGGCACGTGGTTCCAGCCAGCCCCGCAGGTGATTCCGCAGTGTCTGCCGCGTGGTTCTGGCGTAGCCGACAGGTGATTTTTTCGCGTCCAGCAGGTGGTTCCGGCGAGCTCGGCAGGTGGTACCGGCGTGTCCGAAACATGGTTCTGGCACGTCTGAGAGATGGTTCCGGCATGCCCGGCAGGTGATTCCGGAGTGTCCGGCATGTGGTTCTGGCACCTCTGAGAGGTGGTTCCGGCATGCTCGGCAGGTGATACCGGAGTGTCCGGCATTTGGTTTTGGCACCTCTGAGAGGTGGTTCCGGAATGCCTGGCATGTGATTCCGGAGTGTCTGCCGAGTGGTTCTGGCGTATCCGGCAGTTGATTTTGGCGTGTCCACTATGTGGTTCTGGGGAGTGGAGCGGCTGGTTCCAGCATACTCGGCAGGTGGTACCGGCGTGTCCAGAACATGGTTATGGCAAGTCTGAGAGGTGGTTCCGGCACGCCCGACAGTTGATTCCACAGCGTCCGCCAAGTGTTTCTGACGTACCCGGCAGGTGATTTTGGCATGTCCGACAGGTGTTTCTTGCGAGTCGAGCAGGTGGCTCAGGCATGCTCAGCTGGTGCTTCCGGCGTCTCTGGCACGTGCTTCTGGTGTGTCTGAGAGCTGGTTCCGGCACGTCCGGCAGATGATTCCGGAGTGTCCACCAAGTGGTTCTGGTATACCTGGCAGGTGATTTTGGCGTGTCAGGAAGGTGGTTCAGGCTAGTTGAGCAGGTGGATCAGGCGTGCTCGCTAGGGGCTTCAGGCGGGTCTGGCAGGTGGTTTCGGTCTGTTCGGGGAGTGGTTCCGGCATCTCAGGCACATGGTTCTGGCACGTCTGAGAGGTGGTTCAAGCCAGCCCGGCAGGTGATTCCGGAGTGTCCGCCGCGTGGTTCTGGCGTAGCCGGCAGGTGATTTTGGCGTGTCCAGCAGGTGGTTCCGGCGAGCTCGGCTGGTGGTACCGGCGTGTCCGGAACATGGTTATGGCACGTCTGAGAGATGGTTCCGGCATGCCCGGCAGGTGATTCCGGAGTGTCCGGCATGTGGTTCTGGCACCTCTGAGAGGTGGTTCCGGCATGCCCGGCAGGTGGTTCCGGAGTGTCTGCCGAGTGGTTCTGGCGTAGCCGGCAGGTGATTCTGGCGTGTCCAGCGGGTGGTTCTGGGGAGTGTATCAGGTGGTTCCGGCATACTCGGCAGGTTGTAACGGCGTGTCCGGAACATGCTTCTGGCAAGTCTGAGAGGTGGTTCCGGCATGCCCGACAGGTGATTCCGGAGTGTTGGCCAAGTGGTTCTGGCGTCGCGGGCAGGTCATTTTGCATGTCCGGCGGTGGTTCCGGCGACTCGAGCCAGTGGTTACGGCGTGTCCAGCAGGTCGCTCCGGTCTGTCCGGCAGGTGGTTCTGGCGTGTCCGGCACGAGGTTCTGGCACGACTGAGATTTGGTTCTGGCATGCCCGGCAGGTGATTCCGGAGTGTCCGGCATGTGGTTCTGGCACCTCTGAGAGGTGGTTACGGCATGCCCGGCAGGTGATACCGGAGTGTTCACCAAGTGTTTCTGGCGTAGCCGACAGGTGATTTTGCATGTCCGGCAATGGTTCCGGCGAGTCGAGCCGGTGGTTCCGGAATGTCCGGCAGGTGGTTCCGGCATGTCCGGCAGGTGGTTCCGGCATGTCCAGCACGTGGTTCCAGCATGCCCGGCAGGTGATTCCGGAGTGTCCGGCATGTGGTTCTGGCACCTCTGAGAGGTGGTTCCGGCATGCCCGGCAGGTGATACCGGAGTCTCCGGCATTTGGTTCTGGCACCTCTGAGAGGTGGTTCCGGAATGCCTGGCCTGTGATTCCGGAGTGTCTGCCGAGTGGTTCTGGTGTAGCCGGCAGTTGATTTTGGCGTGTCCACTAGGTGGTTCTGGGGAGTGGATCAGCTGGTTCCGGCATACTCAGCAGGTGGTACCGGTGTGTCCGGAACATGGTTCTGGCAAGTCTGAGAGGTGGTTCCGGCACGCCCGACAGGTGATTCCGGAGCGTCCGCCAAGTGTTTCTGGCGTACCCGGCAGGTGATTTTGGCATGTCCGACAGGTGTATCTTGCGAGTCGAGCAGGTGGCTGAGGCATGCTCAGCTGGTGCTTCCGGCGTCTCTGGCACGTGGTTCTGGTGTGTCTGAGAGCTGGTTCTGGCATGTCCGGCAGATGATTCCGGAGTGTCCACCAAGTGGTTCTTGTATACCTGGCAGGTGATTTTGGCATGTCAGAAAGTTGGTTCCGGCTAGTTGAGCAGGTGGATCAGGCGTGCTCGCCAGGGGGTTCAGGCGGGTCTGGCAGGTGGTTTCGGTCTGTTCGGGGAGTGGTTCCGGCATCTCAGGCTCATGGTTCTGGCACGTCTGAGAGGTGGTTCCCGCCGGCCCGACAGGTGTTTCCATGGTGTCCGCCAAGTGGTTCTGGCATAGCTGGCAGGTGATGTTGGCGTGACCAGCACTTGGTTCCAGCCAGCCCGGCAGGTGATTCCGGAGTGTCTGCCGTGTGGTTTTGGCGTAGCTGGCAGGTGATTTTGGCGTGTCCAGCAGGTGGTTCCGGCGAGCTCGGTAGGTGGTACCAGCGTGTCCGAAACATGGTTCTGGCACGTCTGAGAGATGGTTCCGGCATGCGCAGCAGGTGATTCCGGAGTGTCCGGCATGTGGTTCTGGCACCTCTGAGAGGTGGTTCCGGCATGCCCGGCAGGTGGTTCCGGAGTGTCTGCCGAGTGGTTCTGGCGTAGTCGGCAGGTGAGTCTGGCGTGTCCAGCAGGTGGTTCTGGCTAGTGGATCAGGTGGTTCCGGCATACTCGGCAGGTGGTACCGGCGTGTCCGGAACATGGTTCTGGCAAGTCTGAGAGGCGGTTCCGGCATGCCCGACAGGTGATTCCGGAGTGTTCGCCAAGTGGTTCTGGCGTAGCCGGCAGGTCATTTTGCATGTCCGGCGGTGGTTCCGGCGACTCGAGCTGGTGGTTCCGGCGTGCTCGGCAGGTGGTTCAGGCGGGTCTGGCAGGTGGTTTCGGTCTGTTCGGGGTGTGGTTCCGGCATCTCAGGCACATGGTTCTGGCACGTCTGATAGGTGGTTCCGGCCGGCCCGACAGGTGTTTCCATGGTGTCCGCCAAGTGGTTCTGGCATAGCTGGCAGGTGATGTTGGCGTGACCGGCAGGTGGTTCCAGCCAGCCCGGCAGGTGATTCCGAAGTGTTCACCAAATGGTTGTGGCCTAGCCGGCAGGTGATTTCGGTGTGTCCAGCAGGTGGTTTTGGCGAGTCGAGCAGGTGGTTCTGGCGTGCCGGCTGGTGATACCGGAGTCTCCGGCATTTGGTTCTGGCACCTCTGAGAGGTGGTTCCGGAATGCCTGGCATGTGATTCCGGAGTTTCTGCCGAGTGGTTCTGGCATAGTCGGCAGGTGATTTTGGCGTGTCCAGAAGGTGGTTTTGGCAAGTCGAGCAGGTGGTTCTGGCGTGCTCGGCAGGTGCTTCCGGTGTCATTGGCATCTGGTTCCGGCATGTCTGAGAGCTGGTTCCGCCATGCCCGGCAGGTGATTCCGGAGTGTTCGCCAAGTGGTTCTGGCGTAGCCGGCAGGTGATTTTGCATGTCCGGCAATGGTTCCGGTGAGTCGAGCCGGTGGTTCCGGCATGTCCGGCAGGTGGTTCCGGCATGCCCGGCAGGTGATTCCGGAGTGTCTGGCATGTGGTTCTGGCACCTCTGAGAGGTGGTTCCGGCATGCCCGGCAGGTGATACCAGAGTGTTCGCCAAGTGGTTCTGGCGTAGCCGGCAGGTGATTTTGCATGTCCGGCAATGGTTCCGGCGAGTCGAGCCGGTGGTTCCGGCATGTCCGGCAGGTGGTTCCGGCATGCCCGGCAGGTGATTCCGGAGTGTCTGGCATGTGGTTCTGGCACCTCTGAGAGGTGGTTCCGGCATGCCCGGCAGGTGGTTCCGGAGTGTCTGCCGAGTGGTTCTGGCGTAGCCGGCAGGTGATTCTGGCGTGTCCAGCAGGTTGTTCTGGGGAGTGGATCAGGTGGTTCCGGCATACTCGGCAGGTGGTACCGGTGTGTCCGGAACATGGTTCTGGCAAGTCTGAGAGGTGGTTCTGGCATGCCCGACAGGTGATTCCGGAGTGTTCACCAAGTGGTTCTAGCGTAGCCGGCAGGTCATTTTGCATGTCCGGCGGTGGTTCCTGCGAGTCGAGCCGGTGGTTCCAGCGTGTCCAGCAGGTGGTTCCGGTCTCTCCGGCAGGTGGTTCTGGCGTCTCCGGCACGAGGTTCTGGCACGTCTGAGAGTTGGTTCCGTCATGCCCGACAGGTGATTCCAGAGTGTCCGCCAGGTGGTTCTGGCGTACCCGACAGGTGATTTTGGCATGTCCGACAGGTGTTTCTTGCAAGTCGAGCAGGTGGCTCAGGCATGCTCAGCTGGTGCTTCTGGCGTCTCTGGCACGTGGTTCTGGTGTGTCTGAGAGCTGGTTCTGGCATGTCCGGCAGATGATTCCGGAGTGTCCACCAAGTGGTTCTGGTGGACCTGGCAGGTGATTTTGGCGTGTCAGGAAGGTGGTTCCGGCTAGTTGAGCAGGTGGATCAGGCATGCTCGCCAGGGGGTTCAGGCGGGTCTGGCAGGTGGTTTCGGTCTGTTCGGGGAGTGGTTCCGGCATCTCAGGCTCATGGTTCTGGCACGTCTGAGATGTGGTTCCGGTCGGCCCTACAGCTGATTCCGGAGTGTCCGCCAAGTGGTTCCGGCGTAGCTGAAAGGTGATGTTGGCGTGACCGGCAGGTGGTTCCAGCCAGCCCGGCAGGTCATTACGGAGTGTCTGCTGAATGGTTCTGGCGTAGCCGGCAGGTGATTTTGGCGTGTCCAGCAGGTAGTTCCGGCGAGCTTGGCAGGTTGTACGGGCGTGTCCGGGACATGGTTCTGGCACGTCTGAGAGATGGTTCCGGCATGCCCGGCAGGTGATTCCGGAGTGTCCGGCATGTGGTTCTGGCACCTCTGAGAGGTGGTTCCGGCATGCCCGGCAGGTGGTTACGGAGTGTCTGCCGAGTGGTTCTGGCGTAGCCGGCAGGTGATTCTGGGGTGTCCAGCAGGTGGTTCTGGGGAGTGAATCAGGTGGTTCCGGCATACTCGGCAGGTGGTACTGGCGTGTCCGGAACATGGTTCTGGCAAGTCTGAGAGGTGGTTCCGGCAGGCCCGACAGGTGATTCCGGAGTGTTCGCCAAGTGGTTGAGGCGTACCCGGCAGGTGATTTTAGCGTGTCAGGTAGGTGGTTCCAGCGAGTCGAGTAGGTGGTTCCGGCGTGCTCGGCAGGTGGTTCAGGCGGGTCTGGAAGGTGGTTTCGGTCTGTTCGGGGTGTGGTTCCGGCATCTCAGGCACATGGTTCTGGCACGTCTGATAGGTGGTTCCGGCCGGCCCGACAGGTGTTTCCATGGTGTCCGCCAATTGGTTCTGGCATAGCTGGCAGGTGATGTTGGCGTGACCGGCAGGTGGTTCCAGCCAGCCCGGAGGGTGATTCCGGAGTGTCTGCCGCGTGGTTCTGGCGTAGCTGGCAGGTGATTTTGACGTGTCCAGCAGGTGGTTCCGGCGAGTTCGGCAGGTGGTACCGGCGTGTCCGGAACATGGTTCTGGCATGTCTGAGAGATGGTTCCGGCATGCCCGGCAGGTGATTCCGGAGTGTCCGGCATGTGGTTCTGGCACCTCTGAGAGGTGGTTCCGGCATGCCCGGCAGGTGGTTCCGGAGTGTCTGCCGAGTGGTTCTGGCGTAGCCGGCAGGTGATTCTGGCGTGTCCAGCAGGTTGTTCTGGGGAGTGGATCAGGTGGTTCCGGCATACTCGGCAGGTGGTACTGGTGTGTCCGGAACATGGTTCTGGCAAGTCTGAGAGGTGGTTCTGGCATGCCCGACAGGTGATTCCGGAGTGTTCGCCAAGTGGTTCTGGCGTAGCCGGCAGGTCATTTTGCATGTCCGGCGGTGGTTCCGGCGAGTCGAGCCGGTGGTTCCAGCGTGTCCAGCAGGTGGTTCCGGTCTCTCCGGCAGGTGGTTCTGGCGTCTCCGGCACGAGGTTCTGGCACGTCTGAGAGTTGGTTCCGGCATGCCCGAGAGGTGATTCCAGAGTGTCCGCCAGGTGGTTCTGGCGTACCCGGCAGGTGATTTTGGCATGTCTGGCAGGTGTTTCTTGCAAGTCGAGCATTTGGCTCAGGCATGATCAGCAGGTGCTTCCGGCGTGTCCGGCCCGTGGTTCTGGTGTGTCTGAGAGCTGGTTCTGGCATGTCCGGCAGATGATTCCGGAGTGTCCACCAAGTGGTTGTGGCATACCCGGCAGGTGATTTTAGCGTGTCAGGTAGGTGGTTGCGGCGAGTCGAGTAGGTGGTTCCGGCGTGCTCGGCAGGTGGTTCAGGCGGGTCTGGCAGGTGTTTTCGGACTGTTCGGGGTGTGTTTCCGGCATCTCAGGCACATGGTTCTGGCACGTCTGATAGGTGGTTCCGGCCGGGCCGACAGGTGTTTCCATGGTGTCCGCCAAGTGGTTCTGGCATAGCTGGCAGGTGATGTTGGCGTGACCGGCAGGTGGTTCCAGCCAGCCCGGCAGGTGATTCCGAAGATTTCACCAAATGGTTGTGGCGTAGCCGGCAGGTGATTTTGGCGTGTCCAGCAGGTGGTTTTGGCGAGTCGAGCAGGTGGTTCTGGCGTGCTCGGCAGGTGCTTCCGGTGTCATTGGCATGTGGTTCCGGCATGTCTGAAAGGTGGTTCCGCCATGCCCGGCAGGTGATTCCGGAGTGTTTGCCAAGTGGTTCTGGCATAGCCGGCAGGTGATTTTGCATGTCCGGCAATGGTTCCGGCGAGTCGAGCCGGTGGTTCCGGAACGTCCGGCAGGTGGTTCCGACATGTCCGGCAAGTGGTTCCAGCATGTTTAGCACCTGGTTCCAGCATGCCCGGCAGGTGATTCCGGAGTGTCCGGCATGTGGTACTGGCACCTCTGAGAGGTGGTTCCGGCATGCCCGGCAGGTGATACCGGAGTGTCCGGCATTTGGTTCTGGCACCTCTGAGAGGTGGTTCCGGAATGCCTGGCATGTGATTCCGGAGTGTCTGCCGAGTGGTACTGGCGTAGCCGGCAGTTGATTTTGGCGTGTCCACTAGGTGGTTCTGGGGAGTGGAGCAGCTGGTTCCAGCATACTCGGCAGGTGGTACCGGCGTGTCCAGAACATGGTTCTGGCAAGTCTGAGAGGTGGTTCCGGCACGCCCGACAGGTGATTCCGGAGCATCCGCCAAGTGTTTCTGGCGTACCCGACAGGTGATTTTGGCATGTCCGACAGGTGTTTCTTGCGAGTCGAGCAGGTGGCTCAGGCATGCTCAGCTGGTGCTTCTGGCGTCCCTGGCACGTGGTTCTGGTGTCTCTGAGAGCTGGTTCTGGCATGTCCGGCAGATGATTCCGGAGTGTCCACCAAGTGGTTCTGGTAGACATGGCAGGTGATTTTGGCGTGTCAGGAAGGTGGTTCCGGCTAGTTGAGCAGGTGGATCAGGCATGCTCGCCAGGGGGTTCAGGCGGGTCTGGCAGGTGGTTTCGGTGTGTTCGGGGAGTGGTTCCGGCATCTCAGGCACATGGTTCTCGCACGTCTGAGAGGTGGTTCCGGCCGGCCCGACAGGTATTTCCGGAGTGTCCGCCAAGTGGTTCTGGCGTAGCTGAAAGGTGATGTTGGCGTGACCGGCACGTGGTTCCAGCCAGCCCCGCAGGTGATTCCGCAGTGTCTGCCGCGTGGTTCTGGCGTAGCCGACAGGTGATTTTTTCGCGTCCAGCAGGTGGTTCCGGCGAGCTCGGCAGGTGGTACCGGCGTGTCCGAAACATGGTTCTGGCACGTCTGAGAGATGGTTCCGGCATGCCCGGCAGGTGATTCCGGAGTGTCCGGCATGTGGTTCTGGCACCTCTGAGAGGTGGTTCCGGCATGCTCGGCAGGTGATACCGGAGTGTCCGGCATTTGGTTTTGGCACCTCTGAGAGGTGGTTCCGGAATGCCTGGCATGTGATTCCGGAGTGTCTGCCGAGTGGTTCTGGCGTATCCGGCAGTTGATTTTGGCGTGTCCACTATGTGGTTCTGGGGAGTGGAGCGGCTGGTTCCAGCATACTCGGCAGGTGGTACCGGCGTGTCCAGAACATGGTTATGGCAAGTCTGAGAGGTGGTTCCGGCACGCCCGACAGTTGATTCCACAGCGTCCGCCAAGTGTTTTTGACGTACCCGGCAGGTGATTTTGGCATGTCCGACAGGTGTTTCTTGCGAGTCGAGCAGGTGGCTCAGGCATGCTCAGCTGGTGCTTCCGGCGTCTCTGGCACGTGCTTCTGGTGTGTCTGAGAGCTGGTTCCGGCACGTCCGGCAGATGATTCCGGAGTGTCCACCAAGTGGTTCTGGTATACCTGGCAGGTGATTTTGGCGTGTCAGGAAGGTGGTTCAGGCTAGTTGAGCAGGTGGATCAGGCGTGCTCGCTAGGGGCTTCAGGCGGGTCTGGCAGGTGGTTTCGGTCTGTTCGGGGAGTGGTTCCGGCATCTCAGGCACATGGTTCTGGCACGTCTGAGAGGTGGTTCAAGCCAGCCCGGCAGGTGATTCCGGAGTGTCCGCCGCGTGGTTCTGGCGTAGCCGGCAGGTGATTTTGGCGTGTCCAGCAGGTGGTTCCGGCGAGCTCGGCTGGTGGTACCGGCGTGTCCGGAACATGGTTATGGCACGTCTGAGAGATGGTTCCGGCATGCCCGGCAGGTGATTCCGGAGTGTCCGGCATGTGGTTCTGGCACCTCTGAGAGGTGGTTCCGGCATGCCCGGCAGGTGGTTCCAGAGTGTCTGCCGAGTGGTTCTGGCGTAGCCGGCAGGTGATTCTGGCGTGTCCAGCGGGTGGTTCTGGGGAGTGTATCAGGTGGTTCCGGCATACTCGGCAGGTTGTAACGGCGTGTCCGGAACATGCTTCTGGCAAGTCTGAGAGGTGGTTCCGGCATGCCCGACAGGTGATTCCGGAGTGTTGGCCAAGTGGTTCTGGCGTCGCGGGCAGGTCATTTTGCATGTCCGGCGGTGGTTCCGGCGACTCGAGCCAGTGGTTACGGCGTGTCCAGCAGGTCGCTCCGGTCTGTCCGGCAGGTGGTTCTGGCGTGTCCGGCACGAGGTTCTGGCACGACTGAGATTTGGTTCTGGCATGCCCGGCAGGTGATTCCGGAGTGTCCGGCATGTGGTTCTGGCACCTCTGAGAGGTGGTTACGGCATGCCCGGCAGGTGATACCGGAGTGTTCACCAAGTGTTTCTGGCGTAGCCGACAGGTGATTTTGCATGTCCGGCAATGGTTCCGGCGAGTCGAGCCGGTGGTTCCGGAATGTCCGGCAGGTGGTTCCGGCATGTCCGGCAGGTGGTTCCGGCATGTCCAGCACGTGGTTCCAGCATGCCCGGCAGGTGATTCCGGAGTGTCCGGCATGTGGTTCTGGCAGCTCTGAGAGGTGGTTCCGGCATGCCCGGCAGGTGATACCGGAGTCTCCGGCATTTGGTTCTGGCACCTCTGAGAGGTGGTTCCGGAATGCCTGGCCTGTGATTCCGGAGTGTCTGCCGAGTGGTTCTGGTGTAGCCGGCAGTTGATTTTGGCGTGTCCACTAGGTGGTTCTGGGGAGTGGATCAGCTGGTTCCGGCATACTCAGCAGGTGGTACCGGTGTGTCCGGAACATGGTTCTGGCAAGTCTGAGAGGTGGTTCCGGCACGCCCGACAGGTGATTCCGGAGCGTCCGCCAAGTGTTTCTGGCGTACCCGGCAGGTGATTTTGGCATGTCCGACAGGTGTATCTTGCGAGTCGAGCAGGTGGCTGAGGCATGCTCAGCTGGTGCTTCCGGCGTCTCTGGCACGTGGTTCTGGTGTGTCTGAGAGCTGGTTCTGGCATGTCCGGCAGATGATTCCGGAGTGTCCACCAAGTGGTTCTTGTATACCTGGCAGGTGATTTTGGCATGTCAGAAAGTTGGTTCCGGCTAGTTGAGCAGGTGGATCAGGCGTGCTCGCCAGGGGGTTCAGGCGGGTCTGGCAGGTGGTTTCGGTCTGTTCGGGGAGTGGTTCCGGCATCTCAGGCTCATGGTTCTGGCACGTCTGAGAGGTGGTTCCCGCCGGCCCGACAGGTGTTTCCATGGTGTCCGCCAAGTGGTTCTGGCATAGCTGGCAGGTGATGTTGGCGTGACCAGCACTTGGTTCCAGCCAGCCCGGCAGGTGATTCCGGAGTGTCTGCCGTGTGGTTTTGGCGTAGCTGGCAGGTGATTTTGGCGTGTCCAGCAGGTGGTTCCGGTGAGCTCGGTAGGTGGTACCAGCGTGTCCGAAACATGGTTCTGGCACGTCTGAGAGATGGTTCCGGCATGCGCAGCAGGTGATTCCGGAGTGTCCGTCATGTGGTTCTGGCACCTCTGAGAGGTGGTTCCGGCATGCCCGGCAGGTGGTTCCGGAGTGTCTGCCGAGTGGTTCTGGCGTAGTCGGCAGGTGAGTCTGGCGTGTCCAGCAGGTGGTTCTGGCTAGTGGATCAGGTGGTTCCGGCATACTCGGCAGGTGGTACCGGCGTGTCCGGAACATGGTTCTGGCAAGTCTGAGAGGCGGTTCCGGCATGCCCGACAGGTGATTCCGGAGTGTTCGCCAAGTGGTTCTGGCGTAGCCGGCAGGTCATTTTGCATGTCCGGCGGTGGTTCCGGCGACTCGAGCTGGTGGTTCCGGCGTGCTCGGCAGGTGGTTCAGGCGGGTCTGGCAGGTGGTTTTGGTCTGTTCGGGGTGTGGTTCCGGCATCTCAGGCACATGGTTCTGGCACGTCTGATAGGTGGTTCCGGCCGGCCCGACAGGTGTTTCCATGGTGTCCGCCAAGTGGTTCTGGCATAGCTGGCAGGTGATGTTGGCGTGACCGGCAGGTGGTTCCAGCCAGCCCGGCAGGTGATTCCGAAGTGTTCACCAAATGGTTGTGGCCTAGCCGGCAGGTGATTTCGGTGTGTCCAGCAGGTGGTTTTGGCGAGTCGAGCAGGTGGTTCTGGCGTGCCGGCTGGTGATACCGGAGTCTCCGGCATTTGGTTCTGGCACCTCTGAGAGGTGGTTCCGGAATGCCTGGCATGTGATTCCGGAGTTTCTGCCGAGTGGTTCTGGCATAGTCGGCAGGTGATTTTGGCGTGTCCAGAAGGTGGTTTTGGCAAGTCGAGCAGGTGGTTCTGGCGTGCTCGGCAGGTGCTTCCGGTGTCATTGGCATCTGGTTCCGGCATGTCTGAGAGCTGGTTCCGCCATGCCCGGCAGGTGATTCCGGAGTGTTCGCCAAGTGGTTCTGGCGTAGCCGGCAGGTGATTTTGCATGTCCGGCAATGGTTCCGGTGAGTCGAGCCGGTGGTTCCGGCATGTCCGGCAGGTGGTTCCGGCATGCCCGGCAGGTGATTCCGGAGTGTCTGGCATGTGGTTCTGGCACCTCTGAGAGGTGGTTCCGGCATGCCCGGCAGGTGATACCAGAGTGTTCGCCAAGTGGTTCTGGCGTAGCCGGCAGGTGATTTTGCATGTCCGGCAATGGTTCCGGCGAGTCGAGCCGGTGGTTCCGGCATGTCCGGCAGGTGGTTCCGGCATGCCCGGCAGGTGATTCCGGAGTGTCTGGCATGTGGTTCTGGCACCTCTGAGAGGTGGTTCCGGCATGCCCGGCAGGTGGTTCCGGAGTGTCTGCCGAGTGGTTCTGGCGTAGCCGGCAGGTGATTCTGGCGTGTCCAGCAGGTTGTTCTGGGGAGTGGATCAGGTGGTTCCGGCATACTCGGCAGGTGGTACCGGTGTGTCCGGAACATGGTTCTGGCAAGTCTGAGAGGTGGTTCTGGCATGCCCGACAGGTGATTCCGGAGTGTTCACCAAGTGGTTCTAGCGTAGCCGGCAGGTCATTTTGCATGTCCGGCGGTGGTTCCTGCGAGTCGAGCCGGTGGTTCCAGCGTGTCCAGCAGGTGGTTCCGGTCTCTCCGGCAGGTGGTTCTGGCGTCTCCGGCACGAGGTTCTGGCACGTCTGAGAGTTGGTTCCGTCATGCCCGACAGGTGATTCCAGAGTGTCCGCCAGGTGGTTCTGGCGTACCCGACAGGTGATTTTGGCATGTCCGACAGGTGTTTCTTGCAAGTCGAGCAGGTGGCTCAGGCATGCTCAGCTGGTGCTTCTGGCGTCTCTGGCACGTGGTTCTGGTGTGTCTGAGAGCTGGTTCTGGCATGTCCGGCAGATGATTCCGGAGTGTCCACCAAGTGGTTCTGGTGGACCTGGCAGGTGATTTTGGCGTGTCAGGAAGGTGGTTCCGGCTAGTTGAGCAGGTGGATCAGGCATGCTCGCCAGGGGGTTCAGGCGGGTCTGGCAGGTGGTTTCGGTCTGTTCGGGGAGTGGTTCCGGCATCTCAGGCTCATGGTTCTGGCACGTCTGAGATGTGGTTCCGGTCGGCCCTACAGCTGATTCCGGAGTGTCCGCCAAGTGGTTCCGGCGTAGCTGAAAGGTGATGTTGGCGTGACCGGCAGGTGGTTCCAGCCAGCCCGGCAGGTCATTACGGAGTGTCTGCTGAATGGTTCTGGCGTAGCCGGCAGGTGATTTTGGCGTGTCCAGCAGGTAGTTCCGGCGAGCTTGGCAGGTTGTACCGGCGTGTCCGGGACATGGTTCTGGCACGTCTGAGAGATGGTTCCGGCATGCCCGGCAGGTGATTCCGGAGTGTCCGGCATGTGGTTCTGGCACGTCTGAGAGGTGGTTCCGGCATGCCCGGCAGGTGGTTACGGAGTGTCTGCCGAGTGGTTCTGGCGTAGCCGGCAGGTGATTCTGGGGTGTCCAGCAGGTGGTTCTGGGGAGTGAATCAGGTGGTTCCGGCATACTCGGCAGGTGGTACTGGCGTGTCCGGAACATGGTTCTGGCAAGTCTGAGAGGTGGTTCCGGCAGGCCCGACAGGTGATTCCGGAGTGTTCGCCAAGTGGTTGAGGCGTACCCGGCAGGTGATTTTAGCGTGTCAGGTAGGTGGTTCCAGCGAGTCGAGTAGGTGGTTCCGGCGTGCTCGGCAGGTGGTTCAGGCGGGTCTGGAAGGTGGTTTCGGTCTGTTCGGGGTGTGGTTCCGGCATCTCAGGCACATGGTTCTGGCACGTCTGATAGGTGGTTCCGGCCGGCCCGACAGGTGTTTCCATGGTGTCCGCCAATTGGTTCTGGCATAGCTGGCAGGTGATGTTGGCGTGACCGGCAGGTGGTTCCAGCCAGCCCGGAGGGTGATTCCGGAGTGTCTGCCGCGTGGTTCTGGCGTAGCTGGCAGGTGATTTTGACGTGTCCAGCAGGTGGTTCCGGCGAGTTCGGCAGGTGGTACCGGCGTGTCCGGAACATGGTTCTGGCATGTCTGAGAGATGGTTCCGGCATGCCCGGCAGGTGATTCTGGAGTGTCCGGCATGTGGTTCTGGCACCTCTGAGAGGTGGTTCCGGCATGCCCGGCAGGTGGTTCCGGAGTGTCTGCCGAGTGGTTCTGGCGTAGCCGGCAGGTGATTCTGGCGTGTCCAGCAGGTTGTTCTGGGGAGTGGATCAGGTGGTTCCGGCATACTCGGCAGGTGGTACTGGCGTGTCCGGAACATGGTTCTGGCAAGTCTGAGAGGTGGTTCCGGCAGGCCCGACAGGTGATTCCGGAGTGTTCGCCAAGTGGTTGAGGCGTACCCGGCAGGTGATTTTAGCGTGTCAGGTAGGTGGTTCCAGCGAGTCGAGTAGGTGGTTCCGGCGTGCTCGGCAGGTGGTTCAGGCGGGTCTGGAAGGTGGTTTCGGTCTGTTCGGGGTGTGGTTCCGGCATCTCAGGCACATGGTTCTGGCACGTCTGATAGGTGGTTCCGGCCGGCCCGACAGGTGTTTCCATGGTGTCCGCCAATTGGTTCTGGCATAGCTGGCAGGTGATGTTGGCGTGACCAGCAGGTGGTTCCAGCCAGCCCGGAGGGTGATTCCGGAGTGTCTGCCGCGTGGTTCTGGCGTAGCTGGCAGGTGATTTTGACGTGTCCAGCAGGTGGTTCCGGCGAGTTCGGCAGGTGGTACCGGCGTGTCCGGAACATGGTTCTGGCATGTCTGAGAGATGGTTCCGGCATGCCCGGCAGGTGATTCCGGAGTGTCCGGCATGTGGTTCTGGCACCTCTGAGAGGTGGTTCCGGCATGCCCGGCAGGTGGTTCCGGAGTGTCTGCCGAGTGGTTCTGGCGTAGCCGGCAGGTGATTCTGGCGTGTCCAGCAGGTTGTTCTGGGGAGTGGATCAGGTGGTTCCGGCATACTCGGCAGGTGGTACTGGTGTGTCCGGAACATGGTTCTGGCAAGTCTGAGAGGTGGTTCTGGCATGCCCGACAGGTGATTCCGGAGTGTTCGCCAAGTGGTTCTGGCGTAGCCGGCAGGTCATTTTGCATGTCCGGCGGTGGTTCCGGCGAGTCGAGCCGGTGGTTCCAGCGTGTCCAGCAGGTGGTTCCGGTCTCTCCGGCAGGTGGTTCTGGCGTCTCCGGCACGAGGTTCTGGCACGTCTGAGAGTTGGTTCCGGCATGCCCGAGAGGTGATTCCAGAGTGTCCGCCAGGTGGTTCTGGCGTACCCGGCAGGTGATTTTGGCATGTCTGGCAGGTGTTTCTTGCAAGTCGAGCATTTGGCTCAGGCATGATCAGCAGGTGCTTCCGGCGTGTCCGGCCCGTGGTTCTGGTGTGTCTGAGAGCTGGTTCTGGCATGTCCGGCAGATGATTCCGGAGTGTCCACCAAGTGGTTGTGGCATACCCGGCAGGTGATTTTAGCGTGTCAGGTAGGTGGTTGCGGCGAGTCGAGTAGGTGGTTCCGGCGTGCTCGGCAGGTGGTTCAGGCGGGTCTGGCAGGTGTTTTCGGACTGTTCGGGGTGTGTTTCCGGCATCTCAGGCACATGGTTCTGGCACGTCTGATAGGTGGTTCCGGCCGGGCCGACAGGTGTTTCCATGGTGTCCGCCAAGTGGTTCTGGCATAGCTGGCAGGTGATGTTGGCGTGACCGGCAGGTGGTTCCAGCCAGCCCGGCAGGTGATTCCGAAGATTTCACCAAATGGTTGTGGCGTAGCCGGCAGGTGATTTTGGCGTGTCCAGCAGGTGGTTTTGGCGAGTCGAGCCGGTGGTTCTGGCGTGCTCGGCAGGTGCTTCCGGTGTCATTGGCATGTGGTTCCGGCATGTCTGAAAGGTGGTTCCGCCATGCCCGGCAGGTGATTCCGGAGTGTTTGCCAAGTGGTTCTGGCATAGCCGGCAGGTGATTTTGCATGTCCGGCAATGGTTCCGGCGAGTCGAGCCGGTGGTTCCGGAACGTCCGGCAGGTGGTTCCGACATGTCCGGCAAGTGGTTCCAGCATGTTTAGCACCTGGTTCCAGCATGCCCGGCAGGTGATTCCGGAGTGTCCGGCATGTGGTACTGGCACCTCTGAGAGGTGGTTCCGGCATGCCCGGCAGGTGATACCGGAGTGTCCGGCATTTGGTTCTGGCACCTCTGAGAGGTGGTTCCGGAATGCCTGGCATGTGATTCCGGAGTGTCTGCCGAGTGGTACTGGCGTAGCCGGCAGTTGATTTTGGCGTGTCCACTAGGTGGTTCTGGGGAGTGGAGCAGCTGGTTCCAGCATACTCGGCAGGTGGTACCGGCGTGTCCAGAACATGGTTCTGGCAAGTCTGAGAGGTGGTTCCGGCACGCCCGACAGGTGATTCCGGAGCGTCCGCCAAGTGTTTCTGGCGTACCCGACAGGTGATTTTGGCATGTCCGACAGGTGTTTCTTGCGAGTCGAGCAGGTGGCTCAGGCATGCTCAGCTGTTGCTTCCGGCGTCTCTGGCACGTGGTTCTGGTGTGTCTGAGAGCTGGTTCTGGCATGTCCGGCAGATGATTCCGGAGTGTCCACCAAGTGGTTCTGGTAGACCTGGCAGGTGATTTTGGCGTGTCAGGAAGGTGGTTCCGGCTAGTTGAGCAGGTGGATCAGGCATGCTCGCCAGGGGGTTCAGGCGGGTCTGGCAGGTGGTTTCGGTCTGTTCGGGGAGTGGTTCCGGCATCTCAGGCTCATGGTTCTGGCACGTCTGAGATGTGGTTCCGGTCGGCCCTACAGCTGATTCCGGAGTGTCCGCCAAGTGGTTCCGGCGTAGCTGAAAGGTGATGTTGGCGTGACCGGCAGGTGGTTCCAGCCAGCCCGGCAGGTCATTACGGAGTGTCTGCTGAATGGTTCTGGCGTAGCCGGCAGGTGATTTTGGCGTGTCCAGCAGGTAGTTCCGGCGAGCTTGGCAGGTTGTACCGGCGTGTCCGGGACATGGTTCTGGCACGTCTGAGAGATGGTTCCGGCATGCCCGGCAGGTGATTCCGGAGTGTCCGGCATGTGGTTCTGGCACCTCTGAGAGGTGGTTCCGGCATGCCCGGCAGGTGGTTACGGAGTGTCTGCCGAGTGGTTCTGGCGTAGCCGGCAGGTGATTCTGGGGTGTCCAGCAGGTGGTTCTGGGGAGTGAATCAGGTGGTTCTGGCATACTCGGCAGGTGGTACTGGCGTGTCCGGAACATGGTTCTGGCAAGTCTGAGAGGTGGTTCCGGCAGGCCCGACAGGTGATTCCGGAGTGTTCGCCAAGTGGTTGAGGCGTACCCGGCAGGTGATTTTAGCGTGTCAGGTAGGTGGTTCCAGCGAGTCGAGTAGGTGGTTCCGGCGTGCTCGGCAGGTGGTTCAGGCGGGTCTGGCAGGTGGTTTCGGTCTGTTCGGGGTGTGGTTCCGGCATCTCAGGCACATGGTTCTGGCACGTCTGATAGGTGGTTCCGGCCGGCCCGACAGGTGTTTCCATGGTGTCCGCCAATTGGTTCTGGCATAGCTGGCAGGTGATGTTGGCGTGACCGGCAGGTGGTTCCAGCCAGCCCGGAGGGTGATTCCGGAGTGTCTGCCGCGTGGTTCTGGCGTAGCTGGCAGGTGATTTTGACGTGTCCAGCAGGTGGTTCCGGCGAGTTCGGCAGGTGGTACCGGCGTGTCCGGAACATGGTTCTGGCATGTCTGAGAGATGGTTCCGGCATGCCCGGCAGGTGATTCTGGAGTGTCCGGCATGTGGTTCTGGCACCTCTGAGAGGTGGTTCCGGCATGCCCGGCAGGTGGTTCCGGAGTGTCTGCCGAGTGGTTCTGGCGTAGCCGGCAGGTGATTCTGGCGTGTCCAGCAGGTTGTTCTGGGGAGTGGATCAGGTGGTTCCGGCATACTCGGCAGGTGGTACTGGTGTGTCCGGAACATGGTTCTGGCAAGTCTGAGAGGTGGTTCTGGCATGCCCGACAGGTGATTCCGGAGTGTTCGCCAAGTGGTTCTGGCGTAGCCGGCAGGTCATTTTGCATGTCCGGCGGTGGTTCCGGCGAGTCGAGCCGGTGGTTCCGGCGTAGCCGGCCGTTGATTTTGGCGTGTCCACTAGGTGGTTCTGGGGAGTGGAGCAGCTGGTTCCGGCATACTCGGCAGGTGGTACCGCCGTGTCCAGAACACGGTTCTGGCAAGTCTGAGAGGTGGTTCCGGCACGCCCGGCAGGTGATTCCGGAGTGTCCGGCATGTGGTTCTGGCACCTCTGAGAGGTGGTTCCGGCATGCCCGGCAGGTGGTTCTGGAGTGTCTGCCGATTGGTTCTGGCGTAGCCGGCAGGTGATTTTGCATGTCCGGCAATGGTTCCGGCGAGTCGAGCCGGTCGTTCCGGCATGTCCAGCAAGTGCTTCCAGCTTGCCCGGCAGGTGATTCCGGAGTGTCCAGCATGTGGTTCTGGCACCTCTGACAGGTGGTTCCGGCATGCCCGGCAGGAGATTCCGGAGAGTCCGCCACGTGGTTCTGGCGTACCCGGAGGTCGATTTTGGCGTGTCCGCTGGTGGTTCTGGGGAGTGCATCAGCTGCTTCCGGCATACTCGGCAGGTGGTACCGGCGTGTCCAGAACATGGTTCTGGCAAGTCTGAGAGGTGGTTCCGGCACGCCCGACAGGTGATTCCGGAGCGTCCGCCAAGTGTTTCTGGCGTACCCGGCAGGTGATTTTGGCATGTCCGACAGGTGTTTCTTGCGAGTCGAACAGGTGGCTCAGGCATTCTCAGCTGGTGCTTCCGGCGTCTCTGGCACGTGGTTCTGGTGTCTCTGAGAGCTGGTTCTGGCATGTCCGGCAGATGATTCCGGAGTGTCCACCAAGTGGTTGTGGTATACCTGGCAGGTGATTTTGACGTGTCAGGAAGGTGGTTCCGGCTTGTTGAGCAGGTGGATCAGGCGTGCTCGACAGTGGGTTCAGGCGGGTCTGGAAGTTGGTTTCGGTCTGTTCGGGGAGTGGTTCCAGCATCTCAGGCTCATGGTTCTGGCACGTCTGAGAGGTGGTTGCGGCCGGCCAGACAGGTGTTTCCATGGTGTCCGCCAAGTGGTTCCGGCACAGCTGGCAGGTGATGTTGGCGTGACCAGCAGGTGGTTCCAGCAAGCCCGGCAGGTGATTCCGAAGAGTTCACCAAATGGTTGTGGCGTAGCCGGCAGGTGATTTTGGCGAGTCCAGCAGGTGGTTTTGGCGAGTCGAGCAGGTGGTTCTGGCGTGCTCGGCAGGTGCTTCCGGTGTCATTGGCATGTGGTTCCGGCATGTCTGAGAGGTGGCTCCGGTATGCCCGGCAGGTGGTTCCGGAGAGTCTGCCGAGTGGTTCTGGAGCCAGCCCGGCAGGTGATTCCGAAGAGTTCACCAAATAGTTGTGGCGTAGCCGGCAGGTTATTTTGACGTGTCAGGAAGGTGGTTCCGGCTAGTTGAGCAGGTGGATCAGGCGTGCTCGCCAGTGGGTTCAGGAGGGTATGGCAGGTGGTTTCGGTCTTTTCGGGGAGTGGTTCCGGCATCTCAGGCACATGGTTCTGGCACGTCTGAGAGGTGGTTCCGGCCGGCCGGAGAGGTGTTTCCGGAGTGTCCGCCAAGTCGTTCCGGCGTAGCTGAAAGGTGATGTTGGCGTGACCGGCAGGTGGTTCCAGCCAGCCCGGCAGGTGATTCCGGAGTGTCTGCCGTGTGGTTCTGGCGTAGCTGGCAGGTGATTTTGGCGTGTCCAGCATGTGGTTCCGGCGAGCTCGGCAGGTGGTACCAGCATGTCCGGAACATGGTTCTGGCACGTCTGAGAGATGGTTCCGTCATGCCCGGCAGGTGATTCCGGAGTGTCCGTCATGTGGTTCTGGCACCTCTGAGAGCTGGTTCCGGCATGCCCGGCAGGTGATTCCGGAGTGTCCGGCATGTGGTTCTGGCACCTCTGAGAGGTGGTTCCGGCATGCCCGGCAGGTGGTTCCGGAGTGTCTGCCGAGTGGTTCTGGCGTAGCCGGCAAGTGATTTTGGCGTGTCCAGCAGGTGGTTTTGGAGAGTCGAGCAGGTGGTTCTGGCGTGATCGGCAGGTGCTTCCCGTGTCATTGGCATGTGGTTCCGGCATGTCTGAGAGGTGGTTCCGCCCTGCCCGGCAGGTGATTCCGGAGTGTTCGCCAAGAGGTTCTGGCGTAGCCGGCAGGTGATTTTGCATGTCCGGCAATGGTTCCGGCGAGTCGAGCCGGTGGTTCCGACATGTCCGGCAGGTGGTTCCGGCATGCCCGGCAGGTGATTCCGGAGTGTCCGGCATGTGGTTCTGGCACCTCTGAGAGGTGTTTCCGGCATGCCCGGCAGGCGATACCGGAGTGTCCGGCATTTGGTTCTCACACCTCTAAGAGGTGGTTCCGGAATGCCTGGCATGTGATTCCGGAGTGTCTGTCGAGTGGTTCTGGCGTAGCCGGCAGTTGATTTTGGCGTGTCCACTAGGTGGTTGTGGGGAGTGGATCAGCTGGTTCCGGCATACTCGGCAGGTTGTACCGGCGTGTCCAGAACATGGTTCTGGCAAGTCTGGGAGGTGGTTCCGGACCGCCCGACAGGTGATTCCGGAGTGTCCGCCAAGTGGTTCTGGCATAGCTGAAAGGTGATGTTGGCGTGACCGGCAGGTGGTTCCATCCAGCCCGGCAGGTGATTCCGGAGTGTCTGTCGAGTGGTTCTGGCATAGCCGGCAGGTGATTTTGGCGTGTCCAGCAGGTGGTTCCGGCGAGCTCGGCAGGTGGTACCGGCGTGTCCGAAACATGGTTCTGGCACATCTGAGAGATGGTTCCGGCATGCCCGGCTGGTGATTCCAGAGTGTCCGGCATGTGGTTCTGGCACCTCTGAGAGGTGGTTCCGGCATGCCCGGTAGGTGGTTCCGGAGTGTCTGCCGAGTGGTTCTGGCGTAGCCGGCAGGTGATTCTGGCGTGTCCAGCAGGTGGTTCTGGGGAGTTTATCAGGTGGTTCCGGCATACTCGGCAGGTGGTACCGGCGTGTCCGGAACATGGTTCTCGCAAGTCTGAGAGGTGGTTCCGGCATGCCAGACAGGTGATTCCGGGGTGTTCGCCAAGTGGTTCTGGCGTAGCCGGCAGGTCATTTTGCATGTCCGGCGGTGGTTCCGGCGAGTCGAGCCGGTGGTTCCAGCGTAGCCGGCCGTTGATTTTGGCGTGTCCACTAGGTGGTTCTGGGGAGTGGATCAGCTGGTTCCGGCATACTCGGCAGGTGGTACCGCCGTGTCCAGAACACAGTTCTGGCAAGTCTGAGAGGTGGTTCCGGCACGCCCGACAGGTGATTCCGGAGTGTACGCCAAGTGGTTCTGGCGTCGCGGGCAGGTCATTTTGCATTTCCGGCGGTGGTTCCGGCGACTCGAGCCAGTGGTTCCGGCGTGTCCAGCAGGTCGCTCCGGTCTGTCCGGCATGTGGTTCTGGCGTGTCCGGCACGAGGTTCTGGCACGTCTGAGAGTTGGTTCTGGCATGCCCGGCAGGTGATTCCGGAGTGTCCGGCATGTGGTTCTGGCACCTCTGAGAGGTGGTTACGGCATGCCCGGAAGGTGATACCGGAGTGTTCACCAAGTGTTTCTGGCGTAGCCGACAGGTGATTTTGCATGTCCGGCAATGGTTCCGGCGAGTCGAGCCGGTGGTTCCGGAATGTCCGGCAGGTGGTTCCGGCATGTCCGGCAGGTGGTTCCGGCATGTCCAGCACGTGGTTCCAGCATGCCCGGCAGGTGATTCCGGAGTGTCTGGCATGTGGTTCTGGCACCTCTGAGAGGTGGTTCCGGCATGCCCGGCAGGTGATACCGGAGTCTCCGGCATTTGGTTCTGGCACCTCTGAGAGGTGGTTCCGGAATGCCTGGCCTGTGATTCCGGAGTGTCTGCCGAGTGGTTCTGGTGTAGCCGGCAGTTGATTTTGGCGTGTCCACTAGGTGGTTCTGGGGAGTGGATCAGCTGGTTCCGGCATACTCGGCAGGTGGTACCCTTGTGTCCAGAACATGGTTTTGGCAAGTCTGAGAGGTGGTTCCGGCACGCCCGACAGTTGATTCCGGAGCGTCCGCCAAGTGTTTCTGGCGTACCCGGCAGGTGATTTTGGCATGTCCGACAGGTGTATCTTGCGAGTCGATCAGGTGGCTGAGGCATGCTCAGCTGGTGCTTCTGGCGTCTCTGGCACGTGGTTCTGGTGTGTCTGAGAGCTGGTTCTGGCATCTCCGGCAGATGATTCCGGAGTGGCCACCAAGTGGTTCTTGTATACCTGGCAGGTGATTTTGGCATGTCAGGAAGTTGGTTCCGGCTAGTTGATCAGGTGGATCAGGCGTGCTCGCCAGTGGGTTCACGCGGGTCTGGCAGGTTTTTTCGGTCTGTTCGGGGAGTGGTTCCGGCATCTCAGGCTCATGGTTCTGGCACGTCTGAGAGGTGGTTCCAGCCGGCCCGACAGGTGTTTCCATGGTGTCCGCCAAGTGGTTCTGGCATAGCTGGCAGGTGATGTTGGCGTGACAAGCACGTGGTTCCAGCCAGCACGGCAGGTGATTCCGGAGTGTCTGCCGTGTGGTTCTGGCGTAGCTTTCAGGTGATTTTGGCGTGTCCAGCAGGTAGTTCCGGCGAGCTCGGTAGGTGGTACCAGCGTGTCCGGAACATGGTTCTGGCACGTCTGAGAGATGGTTCCGGCATGCGCAGCAGGTGATTCCGGAGTGTCCGTCATGTGGTTCTGGCACCTCTGAGAGGTGGTTCCGGCATGCCCGGCAGGTGGTTCCGGAGTGTCTGCCGAGTGGTTCTGGCGTAGTCAGCTGGTGATTCTGGCGTGTCCAGCAGGTGGTTCTGGCTAGTGGATCAGGTGGTTCTTTCATACTCGGCAGGTGGTACCTGCGTGTCCGGAACATGGTTCTGGCAAGTCTGAGAGGCGGTTCCGGCATGCCCGACAGGTGATTCCGGAGTGTTCGCCAAGTGGTTCTGGCGTAGCCGGCAGGTCATTTTGCATGTCCGGCGGTGGTTCCAGCGACTCGAGCCGGTGGCTCCGGCGTGCTCGGCAGGTCGTTCAGGCGGGTCTGGCAGGTGGTTTCGGTCTGTTCGGGGTGTGGTTCCGGCATATCAGGCACATGGTTCTGGCACGTCTGATAGGTGGTTCCGGCCGGCCCGACAGTTGTTTCCATGGTGTCCGCCAAGTGGCTCTGGCATAGCTGGCAGGTGATGTTGGCGTGACCGGCAGGTGGTTCCAGCCAGCCCGGCAGGTGATTCCGAAGTGTTCACCAAATGGTTGTGGCCTAGCCGGCAGGTGATTTCGGCGTGTCCAGCAGGTGGTTTTGGGGAGTCGAGCAGGTGGTTCTGGCGTGCCGGCTGGTGATACCGGAGTCTCCGGCATTTGGTTCTGGCACCTCTAAGAGGTGTTTCCGGAATGCCTGGCATGTGATTCCGGAGTTTCTGCCGAGTGGTTATGGCATAGTCGGCAGGTGATTTTGGCGTGTCCAGAGGGTGGTTTTGGCGAGTCGAGCAGGTGGTTCTGGCGTGCTCGGCAGCTGCTTCCGGTGTCATTGGCATCTGGTTCCGGCATGTCTGAGAGGTGGTTCCGCCATGCCCGGCAGGTGATTCCGGAGTGTTCGCCAAGTGGTTCTGGCGTAGCCGGCAGGTGATTTTGCATGTCCGGCAATGGTTCCGGCGAGTCGAGCCGGTGGTTCCGGCATGTCCGGCAGGTGGTTCCGGCATGCCCGGCAGGTGATTCCGGAGTGTCTGGCATGTGGTTCTGGCACCTCTGAGAGGTGGTTCCGGCATGCCCGGCAGGTGATACCAGAGTGTTCGCCAAGTGGTTCTGGCGTAGCCGGCAGGTGATTTTGCATGTCCGGCAATGGTTCCGGCGTGTCGAGCCGGTGGTTCCGGAATGTCCGGCAGGTTTTTCCGGCATGTCCGGCAGGTGGTTCCGGCATGTCCAGCACGTGGTTCCAGCATGCCCGGCAGGTGATTCCGGAGTGTCCGGCATGTGGTTCTGGCACCTCTGAGAGGTGGTTCCGGCATGCCCGGCAGGTGATACCGGAGTGTCCGGCATTTGGTTCTGGCACCTCTGAGAAGTGGTTCCGGAATGCCTGGCCTGTGATTCCGGAGTGTCTGCCGAGTGGTTCTGGCATAGCCGGCAGTTGATTTTGGCGTGTCCACTAGGTGGTTCTGGGGAGTGGAGCAGCTGGTTCCGGCATACTCGGCAGGTGGTACCTGATTTTGGCGTGTCCAGCAGGTGGTTTCGGCGAGCTCGGCTGGTGGTACCGGCGTGTCCAGAACATGGTTCTGGCAAGTCTGAGAGGTGGTTCCGGCACGCCCGACAGGTGATTCTGGAGTGTAGGCCAAGTGTTTCTGGCGTACCCGGCAGGTGATTTTGGCATGTCCGACAGGTGTTTCTTGCGAGTCGAGCAGGTGGCTCTGGCATGCTCAGCTGGTGCTTCCGGCGTCTCTGGCACGTGGTTCTGGTGAGTCTGAGTGCTGGTTCTGGCATGTCCGGCAGATGATTCCGGAGTGTCCACCAAGTGGTTCTGGTATAACTGGCAGGTGATTTTGGCGTGTCAGGAAGGTGGTTCCGGCTAGGTGAGCAGGTGGATCAGGCGTGTTCGCCAGGGGGTTTAGGCGGGTCTAACAGGTGTTTTCGGTCTGTTCGGGGAGTGGTTCCGGCATCTCAGGCACATGGTTCTGGCACGTCTGATAGGTGGTACCGGCCGGCCCGACAGGTGTTTCCATGGTGTCCGCCAAGTGGTTCTGGCATAGCTGGCAGGTGATGTTGGCGTGACCGGCAGGCGGTTCCAGCCAGCCCGGCAGGTGATTCCGAAGAGTTCACCAAATGGTTGTGGCGTAGCCGGCAGGTGATTTTGGCGTGTCCAGCAGGTGGTTTTGGCGAATCGAGCAGGTGGTTCTGGCGTGCTCGGCAGGTGCTTCCGGTGTCATTGGCATGTGGTTCCGGCATGTCTGAGAGGTGGTTCCGGCATGCCCGGCAGGTGATTCTGGAGTGTTCGCCAAGTGGTTCTGGCGTAGCCGGCAGGTGATTTTGCGTGTCCGGCAATGGTTCCGGCGAGTCGAGCCGGTGGTTCCGGCATGTCCGGCAGGTGGTTCCGGCATGCCCGGCAGGTGATTGCGGAGTGTCCGGCATGTGGTTCTGGCACCTCTGAGAGGTGGTTCCGGCATGCCCGGCAGGTGATACCGGAGTCTCCGGCATTTGGATCTGGCACCTCTGAGAGGTGGTTCCGGAATGCCTGGCATGTGATTCCGGAGTTTCTGCCGAGTGCTTCTGGCGTAGCCGGCAGGTGATTTTGGCATGTCCAGAATGTGGTTTTGGCGAGTCGAGCAGGTGGTTCTGGCGTGCTCGGCAGGTGCTTCCGGTGTGATTGGCATGTGTTTCCGGCACGTCTGAGAGGTGGTTCCGCCATGCCCGGCAGGTGTTTCTGGAGTGTTCGCCAAGTGGTTCTGGCGTAGCCGGCAGGTGATTTTGCATGTCCGGCAATGGTTCCGGCGAGTCGAGCCGGTGGTTCCGGCATGTCCGGCAGGTGGTTCCGGCATGGCCGGCAGGTGATTCCGGAGTGTCCGGCATGTGGTTCTGGCACCTCTGAGAGGTGGTTCCGGCATGCCCGGCAGTTGGTTGCGGAGTGTCTGCCGAGCGGTTCTGGAGTAGCCGGCAGGTGATTCTGGCGTATCCAGCAGGTGGTTCTGGGGAGTGGATCAGGTGGTTCCGGCATACTCGGCAGGTGGTACCGGCGTGTCCAGAACATGGTTCTGGCAAGTCTGAGAGGTGGTTCCGGCACGCCCGACAGGTGATTCCGGAGCGTCCGCCAAGTGTTTCTGGCGTACCCGGCAGGTGTTTTTCGCCTGTCCGACAGGTGTATCTTGCGAGTCGAGCAGGTGGCTGAGGCATGCTCAGCTGGTGCTTCCGGCGTCTCTGGAACGTGGTTCTGGTCTGTCTGAGAGCTGGTTCTGGCATCTCCGGCAGATGATTCCGGAGTGTCCACCAAGTGGTTCTTGTATACCTGGCAGGTGATTTTGGCATGTCAGGAAGTTGGTTCCGGCTAGTTGAGCAGGTGGATCAGGCGTGCTCGCCAGGGGGTTCAGGCGCGTCTGGCAGGTGGTTTCGGTCTGTTCGGGGAGTGGTTCCGGCATGTCAGGCACATGGTTCTGGCACGTCTGAGAGGTGGTTGCGGCCGGCCGGAGAGGTGTTTCCGGAGTGTCCGCCAAGTCGTTCCGGCGTAGCTGAAAGGTGATGTTGGCGTGACCGGCAGGTGGTTCCAGCCAGCCCGGCAGGTGATTCCGGAGTGTCTGCCGTGTGGTTCTGGCGTAGCTGGCAGGTGATTTCGGCGTGTCCAGCATGTGGTTCCGGCGAGCTCGGCAGGTGGTACCAGCATGTCCGGAACATGGTTCTGGCACGTCTGAGAGATGGTTCCGTCATGCCCAGCAGGTGATTCCGCAGTGTCCGTCATGTGGTTCTGGCACCTCTTAGAGCTGGTTCCGGCATGCCCGGCAGGTGATTCCGGAGTGTCCGGCATGTGGTTCTGGCACCTCTGAGAGGTGGTTCCGGCATGCCCGGCAGGTGGTTCCGGAGTGTCTGCCGAGTGGTTCTGGAGTAGCCGGCAGGTGATTTTGGCGTGTCCAGCAGGTGGTTTTGGCGAGTCGAGCAGGTGGTTCTGGCGTGCTCGGCAGGTGCTTCCGGTGTCATTGGCATGTGGTTCCGGCATGTCTGAGAGGTGGTTCCGCCATGCCCGGCAGGTGTTTCTGGAGTGTTCGCCAAGTGGTTCTGGCGTAGCCGGCAGGTGATTTTGCATGTCCGGCAATGGTTCCGGCGAGTCGAGCCGGTGGTTCCGGCATGTCCGGCAGGTGGTTCCGGCATGCCCGGCAGGTGATTCCGGAGTGTCCGGCATGTGGTTCTGGCACCTCTGAGAGGTGGTTCCGGCATGCCCGGCAGGTGATACCGGAGTGTTCGCCAAGTGGTTCTGGCATAGCCGGCAGGTGATTTTGCATGTCCGGCAATGGTTCCGGCGAGTCGAGCCGGTGGTTCCTGCATGTCCGGCAGGTGGTTCCGGCATGCCCGGCAGGTGATTCCGGTGTGTCCGGCATGTGGTTCTGGTACATCTGAGAGGTGGTTCCGGCATGCCCGGCAGGTGATACCTGAGTGTCCGGCATTTGGTTCTGGCACCTCTCAGAGGTGGTTCCGGAATGCCTGGCATGTGATTCCGGAGTGTCTGCCGAGTGGTTCTGGCGTAGCCGGCAGTTGATTTTGGCGTGTCCACTAGGTGGTTCTGGGGAGTGGATCAGCTGGTTCCGGCATACTCGGCAGGTGGTACCGGCGTGTCCAGAACATGGTTCTGGCAAGTCTGAGAGGTGGTTCCGGCACGCCCGACAGGTGATTCCGGAGCGTCCGCCAAGTGTTTCTGGCGTACCCGGCAGGTGTTTTTCGCCTGTCCGACAGGTGTATCTTGCGAGTCGAGCAGGTGGCTGAGGCATGCTCAGCTGGTGCTTCCGGCGTCTCTGGAACGTGGTTCTGGTGTGTCTGAGAGCTGGTTCTGGCATCTCCGGCAGATGATTCCGGAGTGTCCACCAAGTGGTTCTTGTATACCTGGCAGGTGATTTTGGCATGTCAGGAAGTTGGTTCCGGCTAGTTGAGCAGGTGGATCAGGCGTGCTCGCCAGGGGGTTCAGGCGGGTCTGGCAGGTGGTTTCGGTCTGTTCGGGGAGTGGTTCCGGCATCTCAGGCACATGGTTCCGGCACGTCTGTGAGGTGGTTCCGGCCGGCCCGACAGGTGTTTCCATGGTGTCCGCCAGGTGGTTCTGGCATAGCTGGCAAGTGATGTTGGCGTGACCGGCAGGTGGTTCCAGCCAGCCCGGTAGGTGATTCCGGAGTGTTCGCCAAGTGGTTCTGGCGTAGCCGGCAGGTGATTTTGCATGTCCGGCAATGGTTCCGGCGAGTCGAGCCGGTGGTTCCGACATCTCCGGCAGGTGGTTCCGGCATGCCCGGCAGGTGATTCCGGAGTGTCCGGCATGTGGTTCTGGCACCTCTGAGAGGTGTTTCCGGCATGCCCGGCAGGTGATACCGGAGTGTCCGGCATTTGGTTCTCACACCTCTGAGAGGTGGTTCCGGAATGCCTGGCATGTGATTCCCGAGTGTCTGCCGAGTGGTTCTGGCGTAGCCGGCAGGTGATTTTGGCGTGTCCACTAGGTCGTTCTGGGGAGTGGATCAGCTGGTTCCGGCATACTCGGCAGGTGCTACCGGCGTGTCCAGAACATGGTTCTGGCAAGTCTGAGAGGTGGTTCCGGCACGCCCGACAGGTGATTCCGGAGCGTCCGCCAAGTGTTTCTGGTGTACCCTGCAGGTGATTTTGGCATGTCCGACAGGTGTATCTTGCGAGTCGAGCAGGTGGCTGAGGCATGCTCAGCTGGTGCTTCCGGCGTCTCTGGCACGTGGTTCTGGTGTGTCTGAGAGCTGGTTCTGGCATGTCCGGCAGATGATTCCGGAGTGTCCACCAAGTGGTTCTGGTATACCTGGCAGGTGATTTTGGCGTGTCAGGAAGTTGGTTCCGGCTATTTGAGCAGGTGGATGAGGCATGCTCGCCAGTGGGTTCAGGCGGGTCTGGCAGGTGGTTTCGGTGTGTTCGGGGAGTGGTTCCGGCATCTCCGGCTCATGGTTCTGTCAAGTCTGAGAGGTGGTTCCGGCCGGCCCGACAGGTGTTTCCATGGTGCCCGCCAAGTTTTTCTGGCATAGCTGGCAGATGATGTTGGCGTGACCAGCAGGTGGTTCCAGCAAGCCCGGCAGGTGATTCCGAAGAGTTCACCAAATGGTTGTGGCGTAGCCGGCAGGTGATTTTGGCTTGTCCAGCAGGTGGTTTTGGCGAGTCGAGCATGTGGTTCTGGCGTGCTCGGCAGGTGCTTCCGGTGTCATTGGCATGTGGTTCCAGCATGTCTGAGAGGTGGTTCCGGTATGCCCGGCAGGTGGTTCCGGAGTGTCTGCAGAGTGGTTCTGGAGCCAGCCCGGCAGGTGATTCCGAAGAGTTCAGTAAATGGTTGTGGCGTAGCCGGCAGGTGATTTTGGCGTGTCCAGCAGGTGGTTTTGGCGAGTCGAGCAGGTGGTTCTGTCGTGCTCGGCAGGTGCTTCCGGTGTCATTGGCATCTGGTTCCAGCATGTCTGAGAGGTGGTTCCGCCATGCCCGGCAGGTGATTCCGGAGTTTTCGCCAAGTGGTTCTGGCATAGCCGGCAGGTGATTTTGCATGTCCGGCAATGTTTCCGGCGACTCGAGCCGGTGGTTCCGGCATGTCCGGCAGGTGGTTCCGGCATGCCCGGCAGGTGATTCCGGAGTGTCCGGCATGTGGTTCTGGCACCTCTGAGAGGTGGTTCGGGCATGCCCGGCAGGTGGTTCCGGAGTGTCTGCCGTGTGGTTCTGGGATAGTCGGCAGGTGATTCTGGCGTGTCCAGCAGGTGGTTCTGGGGAGTGGATCAGGTGGTTCCGGCATACTCGGCAGGTGGTACCGGCGTGTCCGGAACATGCTTCTGGCATGTCTGAGAGGAGGTTCCGGCATGCCCGACAGGTGATTCCGGAGTGTTCGCCAAGTGGTTCTGGCGTAGCAGGCAGGTGATTTTGCATGTCCGGCAATTGTTCCGGCGAGTCCAGCCGGTGGTTCCGACATGTCCGGAAGGTGATTCTGGCATGCCCGGCAGGTGATTCCGGCGTGTCCGGCATGTGGTTCTGGCCCCTCTGAGAGGTGATTCCGGCATGCCCGGCAGGTGATACCGGAGTGTCCGGCATTTGGTTCTGGCACCTCTGAGAGGTGGTTCCGGAATGCCTGGCCTGTGATTCCGGAGTGTCTGCCGAGTGGTTCTGGCGTAGCCGGCAGTTGATTTTGGCGTGTCCACTAGGTGGTTCTGGGGAGTGGAGCAGCTGGTTCCGGAATACTCGGCAGGTGGTACCTGATTTTGGCGTGTCCAGCAGGTGGTTTCGGCGAGCTCGGCTGGTGGTACCGGCGTGTCCAGAACATGGTTCTGGCAAGTCTGAGAGGTGGTTCCGGCACGCCCGACAGGTGATTCTGGAGTGTAGGCCAAGTGTTTCTGGCGTACCCGGCAGGTGATTTTGGCATGTCCGACAGGTGTTTCTTGCGAGTCGAGCAGGTGGCTCAGGCATGCTCAGCTGGTGCTTCCGGCGTCTCTGGCACGTGGTTCTGGTGTGTCTGAGTGCTGGTTCTGGCATGTCCGGCAGATGATTCCGGAGTGTCCACCAAGTGGTTCTGGTAGACCTGGCAGGTGATTTTCGCGTGTCAGGAAGGTGGTTCCGGCTAGGTGAGCAGGTGGATCAGGCGTGCTCGCCAGGGGGTTCAGGCGCGTCTGGCAGGTGGTTTCGGTCTGTTCGGGGAGTGGTTCCGGCATGTCAGGCACATGGTTCTGGCACGTCTGAGAGGTGGTTGCGGCCGGCCGGAGAGGTGTTTCCGGAGTGTCCGCCAAGTCGTTCCGGCGTAGCTGAAAGGTGATGTTGGCGTGACCGGCAGGTGGTTCCAGCCAGCCCGGCAGGTGATTCCGGAGTGTCTGCCGTGTGGTTCTGGCGTAGCTGGCAGGTGATTTCAGCGTGTCCAGCATGTTCTTCCGGCGAGCTCGGCAGGTGGTACCAGCATGCCCGGAACATGGTTCTGGCACGTCTGAGAGATGGTTCCGTCATGCCCAGCAGGTGATTCCGCAGTGTCCGTCATGTGGTTCTGGCACCTCTGAGAGCTGGTTCCGGCATGCCCGGCAGGTGATTCCGGAGTGTCCGGCATGTGGTTCTGGCACCTCTGAGAGGTGGTTCCGGCATGCCCGGCAGGTGGTTCCGGAGTGTCTGCCGAGTGGTTCTGGAGTAGCCGGCAGGTGATTTTGGCGTGTCCAGCAGGTGGTTTTGGCGAGTCGAGCAGGTGGTTCTGGCGTGCTCGGCAGGTGCTTCCGGTGTCATTGGCATGTGGTTCCGGCATGTCTGAGAGGTGGTTCCGCCATGCCCGGCAGGTGTTTCTGGAGTGTTCGCCAAGTGGTTCTGGCGTAGCCGGCAGGTGATTTTGCATGTCCGGCAATGGTTCCGGCGAGTCGAGCCGGTGGTTCCGGCATGTCCGGCAGGTGGTTCCGGCATGCCCGGCAGGTGATTCCGGAGTGTCCGGCATGTGGTTCTGGCACCTCTGAGAGGTGGTTCCGGCATGCCCGGCAGGTGATACCGGAGTGTTCGCCAAGTGGTTCTGGCATAGCCGGCAGGTGATTTTGCATGTCCGGCAATGGTTCCGGCGAGTCGAGCCGGTGGTTCCTGCATGTCCGACAGGTGGTTCCGGCATGCCCGGCAGGTGATTCCGGTGTGTCCGGCATGTGGTTCTGGTACATCTGAGAGGTGGTTCCGGCATGCCCGGCAGGTGATACCTGAGTGTCCGGCATTTGGTTCTGGCACCTCTCAGAGGTGGTTCCGGAATGCCTGGCCTGTGATTCCGGAGTGTCTGCCGAGTGGTTCTGGCGTAGCCGGCAGTTGATTTTGGCGTGTCCACTAGGTGGTTCTGGGGAGTGGATCAGCTGGTTCCGGCATACTCGGCAGGTGGTACCGGCGTGTCCAGAACATGGTTCTGGCAAATCTGAGAGGTGGTTCCGGCACGCCCGACAGGTGATTCCGGAGCGTCCGCCAAGTGTTTCTGGCGTACCCGGCAGGTGTTTTTCGCCTGTCCGACAGGTGTATCTTGCGAGTCGAGCAGGTGGCTGAGGCATGCTCAGCTGGTGCTTCCGGCGTCTCTGGAACGTGGTTCTGGTGTGTCTGAGAGCTGGTTCTGGCATCTCCGGCAGATGATTCCGGAGTGTCCACCAAGTGGTTCTTGTATACCTGGCAGGTGATTTTGGCATGTCAGGAAGTTGGTTCCGGCTAGTTGAGCAGGTGGATCAGGCGTGCTCGCCAGGGGGTTCAGGCGGGTCTGGCAGGTGGTTTCGGTCTGTTCGGGGAGTGGTTCCGGCATCTCAGGCACATGGTTCCGGCACGTCTGTGAGGTGGTTCCGGCCGGCCCGACAGGTGTTTCCATGGTGTCCGCCAGGTGGTTCTGGCATAGCTGGCAAGTGATGTTGGCGTGACCGGCAGGTGGTTCCAGCCAGCCCGGTAGGTGATTCCGGAGTGTTCGCCAAGTGGTTCTGGCGTAGCCGGCAGGTGATTTTGCATGTCCGGCAATGGTTCCGGCGAGTCGAGCCGGTGGTTCCGACATCTCCGGCAGGTGGTTCCGGCATGCCCGGCAGGTGATTCCGGAGTGTCCGGCATGTGGTTCTGGCACCTCTGAGAGGTGTTTCCGGCATGCCCGGCAGGTGATACCGGAGTGTCCGGCATTTGGTTCTCACACCTCTGAGAGGTGGTTCCGGAATGCCTGGCATGTGATTCCCAAGTGTCTGCCGAGTGGTTCTGGCGTAGCCGGCAGGTGATTTTGGCGTGTCCACTAGGTCGTTCTGGGGAGTGGATCAGCTGGTTCCGGCATACTCGGCAGGTGCTACCGGCGTGTCCAGAACATGGTTCTGGCAAGTCTGAGAGGTGGTTCCGGCACGCCCGACAGGTGATTCCGGAGCGTCCGCCAAGTGTTTCTGGCGTACCCTGCAGGTGATTTTGGCATGTCCGACAGGTGTATCTTGCGAGTCGAGCAGGTGGCTGAGGCATGCTCAGCTGGTGCTTCCGGCGTCTCTGGCACGTGGTTCTGGTGTGTCTGAGAGCTGGTTCTGGCATGTCCGGCAGATGATTCCGGAGTGTCCACCAAGTGGTTCTGGTATACCTGGCAGGTGATTTTGGCGTGTCAGGAAGTTGGTTCCGGCTATTTGAGCAGGTGGATGAGGCATGCTCGCCAGTGGGTTCAGGCGGGTCTGGCAGGTGGTTTCGGTGTGTTCGGGGAGTGGTTCCGGCATCTCCGGCTCATGGTTCTGTCAAGTCTGAGAGGTGGTTCCGGCCGGCCCGACAGGTGTTTCCATGGTGCCCGCCAAGTTTTTCTGGCATAGCTGGCAGATGATGTTGGCGTGACCAGCAGGTGGTTCCAGCAAGCCCGGCAGGTGATTCCGAAGAGTTCACCAAATGGTTGTGGCGTAGCCGGCAGGTGATTTTGGCGTGTCCAGCAGGTGGTTTTGGCGAGTCGAGCATGTGGTTCTGGCGTGCTCGGCAGGTGCTTCCGGTGTCATTGGCATGTGGTTCCAGCATGTCTGAGAGGTGGTTCCGGTATGCCCGGCAGGTGGTTCTGGAGTGTCTGCAGAGTGGTTCTGGAGCCAGCCCGGCAGGTGATCCCGAAGAGTTCAGTAAATGGTTGTGGCGTAGCCGGCAGGTGATTTTGGCGTGTCCAGCAGGTGGTTTTGGCGACTCGAGCAGGTGGTTCTGTCGTGCTCGGCAGGTGCTTCCGGTGTCATTGGCATCTGGTTCCAGCATGTCTGAGAGGTGGTTCCGCCATGCCCGGCAGGTGATTCCGGAGTTTTCGCCAAGTGGTTCTGGCATAGCCGGCAGGTGATTTTGCATGTCCGGCAATGGTTCCGGCGACTCGAGCCGGTGGTTCTGGCATGTCCGGCAGGTGGTTCCGGCATGCCCGGCAGGTGATTCCGGAGTGTCCGGCATGTGGTTCTGGCACCTCTGAGAGGTGATTCCGGCATGCCCGGCAGGTGATACCGGAGTGTCCGGCATTTGGTTCTGGCACCTCTGAGAGGTGGTTCCGGAATGCCTGGCCTGTGATTCCGGAGTGTCTGTCGAGTGGTTCTGGCGTAGCCGGCAGTTGATTTTGGCGTGTCCACTAGGTGGTTCTGGGGAGTGGAGCAGCTGGTTCCGGAATACTCGGCAGGTGGTACCTGATTTTGGCGTGTCCAGCAGGTGGTTTCGGCGAGCTCGGCAGGTGGTACCGGCGTGTCCAGAACATGGTTCTGGCAAGTCTGAGAGGTGGTTCCGGCACGCCCGACAGGTGATTCTGGAGTGTAGGCCAAGTGTTTCTGGCGTACCCGGCAGGTGATTTTGGCATGTCCGACAGGTGTTTCTTGCGAGTCGAGCAGGTGGCTCAGGAATGCTCAGCTGGTGCTTCCGGCGTCTCTGGCACGTGGTTCTGGTGTGTCTGAGTGCTGGTTCTGGCATGTCGGGCAGATGATTCCGGAGTGTCCACCAAGTGGTTCTGGTAGACCTGGCAGGTGATTTTCGCGTGTCAGGAAGATGGTTCCAGCTAGGTGAGCAGGTGGATCAGGCGTGTTCGCCAGGGTGTTCAGGCGGGTCTAACAGGTGTTTTCGGTCTGTTCGGGGAGTGGTTCCGGCATCTCAGGCACATGGTTCTGGCACGTCTGAGAGGTGGTTCCGGCCGGCCCTACAGGTGTTTCCGGAGTGTCCGCCAAGTGGTTCTGGTGTAGCTGAAAGGTTATGTTTGCATGAACCGCAGGTGGTTCCAGCCAGCCCGGCAGGTGATTCCGGAGTGTCTGCCGAGTGGTTCTGGCGTAGCCGGCAGGTGATTTTGGCGTGTCCAGCAGGTGGTTCCGGGGAGCTCGGCAGGTGGTACCGGAGTGTCGGGAACATGGTTCTGGCACGTCTGAGAGATGGTTCCGGCATGCCCGGCAGGTGATTCCGGAGTGTCCGGCATGTGGTTCTGGCACCTCTGAGAGGTGGTTCCGGCATGCCCGGCAGGTGGTTCCGGAGTGTCTGCCGAGTGGTTCTGGCGTAGCCGGCAGGTGATTCTGGCGTGTCCAGCAGGTGGTTCTGGGGAGTGGATCAGGTGGTTCCGGCATACTCGGCAGGTGGTACCGGAGTGTCCTGAACATGGTTCTGGCAAGTCTGAGAGGTGGTTCCGGCATGCCCGACAGGTGATTCCGGAGTGTTCGCCAAGTGGTTCTGGCGTAGCCGGCAGGTCATTTTGCATGTCCGGCGGTGGTTCCGGCGAGTGGAGCCGGTGGTTCCGGCGTGTCGAGCAGGTGTTTCAGGTCTGTCCGGCAGGTGGTTCTGGCGTGTCCGGCACGAGGTTCTGGCACGTCTGAGGGTTGGTTCTGGCATGCCCGACAGGTGATTCCGGAGTGTCCATCACGTGGTTCTGGCGTACCCGGCAGGTGATTTTGGCGTGTCTGGCAGGTGTTTCTTGCAAGTCGAGCATTTGGCTCAGGCATGATCAGCAGGTGCTTCCGGCGTGTCTGGCACGTGGTTCTGGTGTGTCTGAGAGCTGGTTCTGACATGTCCGGCAGATGATTCCGGAGTGTCCACCAAGTGGTTGTGGCATACCCGGCAGGTGATTTTAGCGTGTCAGGTAGGTGGTTCCGGCGAGTCGAGTAGGTGGTTCAGGCGGGTCTGGCAGGTGGTTTCGGTCTGTTCGTGGTGTGGTTCCGGCATCTCAGGCACATGGTTCTGGCACGTCTGATAGGTGGTTCCGGCCGGCCCGACAGGTGATTCCGGAGTGTTCGCCAAGTGGTTCTGGCGTAGCCGGCAGGTCATTTTGCATGTCCGGCGGTGGTTCCGGCGACTCGAGCTGGTGGTTCCGGCGTGCTCGGCAGGTGGTTCAGGCGGGTCTGGCAGGTGGTTTTGGTCTGTTCGGGGTGTGGTTCCGGCATCTCAGGCACATGGTTCTGGCACGTCTGATAGGTGGTTCCGGCCGGCCCGACAGGTGTTTCCAAGGTGTCCGCCAAGTGGTTCTGGCATAGCTGGCAGGTGATGTTGGCGTGACCGGCAGGTGGTTCCAGCCAGCCCGGCAGGTGATTCCGAAGTGTTCACCAAATGGCTGTGGCATAGACGGAAGGTGATTTTGGCGTGTCCAGCAGGTGGTTTTGGTGAGTCGAGCAGGTGGTTCTGGCGTGCTCGGCAGGTGCTACCGGCGTGTCCAGAACATAGTTCCGGCATGTCTGAGAGGTGGTTCCGGAATGCCCGGCAGGTGGTTCCGGAGACTCTGCCGAGTGGTTCTGCAGCCAGCCCAGCAGGTGATTCCGAAGAGTTCACCAAATGGTTGTGGCGTAGCCGGCAGGTTATTTTGGAGTGTCAGGAAGGTGGTTCCGGCTAGTTGAGCAGGTTTATCAGGCCTGCTTGCCAGGGGGTTCAGGCGGGTCTGGCAGGTGGTTTCGGTCTTTTCGGGGTGTGGTTCCGGCATCTCAGGCACATGGTTCTGGCACGTCTGAGAGGTGGTTCCGGCCCGCCCGACAGGTGTTTCCATGGTGTCCGCCAAGTGGTTCTGGCATAGCTGGCAGGTGATGTTGGCTGACCGGCAGGTGGTTCCAGCCATCCCGACAGGTGATTCCGTAGAGTTCATCAAATTGTTGTGGCGTAGTCGGCAGGTGATTTTGGCGTGTCCAGCATGTGGTTTTGAAGAGTCGAGAAGGTGGTTCTGGCGTGCTCGGCAGGTGCTTCCGGTGTCATTGGCATGTGGTTCCGGCATGTATGAGAGGTGGTTCCGCCATGCCCGGCAGGTGTTTCTGGAGTGTTCGCCAAGTGGTTCTGGCGTAGCCGGCAGGTGATTTTGCATGTCCGGCAATGGTTCCGGAGAGTCGAGCCGGTGGTTCTGGCATGTCCGGCAGGTGGTTCCGGCATGCCCGGCAGGTGATTCCGGAGTGTCCGGCATGTGGTTCTGGCACCTCTGAGAGGTGGTTCCGGCATGCCCGGCAGGTGATACCGGAGTGTTCGCCAAGTGGTTCTGGCATAGCCGGCAGGTGATTTTGCATGTCCGGCAATGGTTCCGGCGAGTCGATCCGGTGGTTCCTGCATGTCCGGCAGGTGGTTCCGGCATGCCCGGCAGGTGATTCCGGTGTGTCCGGCATGTGGTTCTGGTACATCTGAGAGGTGGTTCCGGCATGCCCGGCAGGTGATACCTGAGTGTCCGGCATTTGGTTCTGGCACCTCTGAGATGTGGTTCCGGAATGTCTGGCATGTGATTCCCAAGTGTCCGCTGAGTGGTTGTGGCGTAGCCGGCCGGTGGTTCCGGCATGTCCGGAACATGGTTCTGGCAAGTCTGAGACATGGTTCCGCCATGCCCGGCAGGTGATTCCGGAGTGTCCGGCATGTGGTTCTGGCACCTCTGAGAGGTGGTTCCGGCATGCCCGGCAGTTGGTTGCGGAGTGTCTGCCGAGCGGTTCTGGAGTAGCCGGCAGGTGATTCTGGCGTATCCAGCAGGTGGTTCTGGGGAGTGGATCACGTGGTTCCGGCATACTCGGCAGGTGGTACCGGCGTGTCCGGAACATGGTTCTGGCAACTCTGAGAGGTGGTTCCGGCATGGCCGACAGGTGATTCCGGAGTGTTCGCCAAGTGGTTCTGGCGTAGACGGCAGGTCATTTTGCATGTCCGGCGGTGGTTCCGGCGAGTCGAGCCGGTGGTTCCGGCGTATCCAGCAGTTGTTTCCGGTCTGTCCGGCAGGTGGTTCTGGCGTGACCGGCACGAGGTTCTGGCACGTCTGAGATTTGGTTCCGCCATGCCCGACAGGTGATTCCGGAGTGTCCGCCACGTGGTTCTGGCATACCCGGCAGGTGATTTTGGCGTGTCTGGCAGGTGTTTTTTGCAAGTCGAGCATTTGGCTCAGGCATGCTCAGCAGGTGCTTCCGGCGTGTCTGGCACGTGGTTCTGGTGTGTCTGAGAGCTGGTTCTGGCATGTCCGGCAGATGATTCCGGAGTGTCCACCAAGTGGTTGTGGCATACCCGGCAGGTGATTTTAGCGTGTCAGGTAGGTGGTTCGGCGAGTCCAGTAGGTGGTTCTGGCGTGCTCGGCAGGTGGTTCAGGGGTGTCCGGCAGGTGGTTCCGGCGAGTCGATCCGGTGGTTCCGGCATGTCCGGCAGGTGGTTCCGGCATGCCCGGCAGGTGATTCCGGAGTGTCCGGCATGTGGTTCTGGCACCTCTGAGAGGTGGTTCCGGCATGCCCGGCAGGTGATACCGGAGTGTTCGCCAAGTGGTTCTGGCGTAGCCGGCAGGTGATTTTGCATGTCCGGCAATGGTTCCGGCGAGTCGAGCCGTGGTTCCGCAATGTCCGGCAGGTGGTTCCGGCATGTCTGGCAGGTGGTTCCGGCATGCCCAGCACGTGGTTCCAGCATGCCCGGCAGGTGATTCCGGAGTGTCCGGCATGTGGTTCTGGCACCTCTGAGAGGTGGTTCCGGCATGCCCGGCAGGTGATACCGGAGTGTCCGGCATTTGGTTCTGGCACCTCTGAGAGGTGGTTCCGGCATTCCCGGCAGTTGGTTGCGGAGTCTCTGCCGAGCGGTTCTGGAGTAGCCGGCAGGTGATTCTGGCGTATCCAGCAGGTGGTTCTGGGGAGTGGATCAGGTGGTTCCGGCATACTCGGCAGGTGGTACCGGAGTGTCCGGAACATGGTTCTGGCAACTCTGAGAGGTGGTTCCGGCATGGCCGACAGGTGATTCCGGAGTGTTCGCCAAGTGGTTCTGGCGTAGACGGCAGGTCATTTTGCATGTCCGACGGTGGTTCCGGCGAGTCGAGCCGGTGGTTCCGGTGTATCCAGCAGTTGTTTCCGGTCTGTCCGGCAGGTGGTTCTGGCGTGACCGGCACGAGGTTCTGGCACGTCTGAGATTTGGTTCCGCCATGCCCGACAGGTGATTCCGGAGTGTCCGCCACGTGGTTCTGGCGTACCCGGCAGGTGATTTTGGCGTGTCTGGCAGGTGTTTTTTGCAAGTCGAGCATTTGGCTCAGGCATGCTCAGCAGGTGCTTCCAGCGTGTCTGGCACGTGGTTCTGGTGTGTCTGAGAGCTGGTTCTGGCATGTCCGGCAGATGATTCCGGAGTGTCCACCAAGTGGTTGTGGCATACCCGGCAGGTGATTTTAGCGTGTCAGGTAGGTGGTTCGGCGAGTCCAGTAGGTGGTTCTGGCGTGCTCGGCAGCTGGTTCAGGCGTGTCCGGCAGGTGGTTCCGGCGAGTCGATCCGGTGGTTCCGGCATGTCCGGCAGGTGGTTCCGGCATGCCCGGCAGGTGATTCCGGAGTGTCCGGCATGTGGTTCTGGCACCTCTGAGAGGTGGTTCCGGCATGCCCGGCAGGTGATACCGGAGTGTTCGCCAAGTGGTTCTGGCGTAGCCGGCAGGTGATTTTGCATGTCCGGCAATGGTTCCGGCGAGTCGAGCCGTGGTTCCGCAATGTCCGGCAGGTGGTTCCGGCATGTCTGGCAGGTGGTTCCGGCATGTCCAGCACGTGGTTCCAGCATGCCCGGCAGGTGATTCCGGAGTGTCCGGCATGTGGTTCTGGCACCTCTGAGAGGTGGTTCCGGCATGCCCGGCAGGTGATACCTGAGTGTCCGGCATTTGGTTCTGGCACCTCTCAGAGGTGGTTCCGGAATGCCTCGCATGTGATTCCGGAGTGTCTGCCGAGTGGTTCTGGCGTAGCCGGCAGTTGATTTTGGCGTGTCCACTAGGTGGTTCTGGGGAGTGGATCAGCTGGTTCCGGCATACTCGGCAGGTGCTACCGGCGTGTCCAGAACATGGTTCTGGCAAGTCTGAGAGGTGGTTCCGTCACGCCCGACAGGTGATTCCGGAGCGTCCGCCAAGTGTTTCTGGCGTACCCGGCAGGTGTTTTTCGCCTGTCCGACAGGTGTATCTTGCGAGTCGAGCAGGTGGCTGAGGCATGCTCAGCTGGTGCTTCCGGCGTCTCTGGAACGTGGTTCTGGTGTGTCTGAGAGCTGGTTCTGGCATCTCCGGCAGATGATTCCGGAGTGTCCACCAAGTGGTTCTTGTATACCTGGCAGGTGATTTTGGCATGTCAGGAAGTTGGTTCCGGCTAGTTGAGCAGGTGGATCAGGCGTGCTCGCCAGGGGGTTCAGGCGGGTCTGGCAGGTGGTTTCGGTCTGTTCGGGGAGTGGTTCCGGCATCTCAGGCACATGGTTCCGGCACGTCTGTGAGGTGGTTCCGGCCGGCCCGACAGGTGTTTCCATGGTGTCCGCCAAGTGGTTCTGGCATAGCTGGCAAGTGATGTTGGCGTGACCGGCAGGTGGTTCCAGCCAGCCCGGCAGGTGATTCCGAAGAGTTCACCAAATGGTTGTGGCGTAGCCGGCAGGTGATTTTGGCGTGTCCAGCAGGTGGTTATGGTGAGTCGAGCAGGTGGTTCTGGCGTGCTCGGCAGGTGCTTCTGGTGCAATTGTCATGTGGTTCCGGCATGTCTGAGAGGTGGTTCCGGCATGCCCGGCAGGTGGTTCCGGAGTGTCTGCCGAGTGGTTCTGGAGCCAGGCCGGCAGGTGATTCCCAAGAGTTCACCAAATGATTGTGGCGTAGCCGGCAGGTGATTTTGGCGTGCCAGGAAGTTGGTTCCGGCAAGTTGAGCAGGTGGATCAGGCGTGCACGCCAGGGGGTTCAGGCGCGTCTGGCAGGTGGTTTCGGTCTGTTCGGGGAGTGGTTCCGGCATGTCAGGCACATGGTTCTGGCACGTCTGAGAGGTGGTTGCGGCCGGCCGGAGAGGTGTTTCCGGAGTGTCCGCCAAGTCGTTCCGGCGTAGCTGAAAGGTGATGTTGGCGTGACCGGCAGGTGGTTCCAGCCAGCCCGGCAGGTGATTCCGGAGTGTCTGCCGTGTGGTTCTGGCGTAGCTGGCAGGTGATTTCGGCGTGTCCAGCATGTGGTTCCGGCGAGCTCGGCAGGTGGTACCAGCATGTCCGGAACATGGTTCTGGCACGTCTGAGAGATGGTTCCGTCATGCCCAGCAGGTGATTCCGCAGTGTCCGTCATGTGGTTCTGGCACCTCTGAGAGCTGGTTCCGGCATGCCCGGCAGGTGATTCCGGAGTGTCCGGCATGTGGTTCTGGCACCTCTGAGAGGTGGTTCCGGCATGCCCGGCAGGTGGTTCCGGAGTGTCTGCCGAGTGGTTCTGGAGTAGCCGGCAGGTGATTTTGGCGTGTCCAGCAGGTGGTTTTGGCGAGTCGAGCAGGTGGTTCTGGCGTGCTCGGCAGGTGCTTCCGGTGTCATTGGCATGTGGTTCCGGCATGTCTGAGAGGTGGTTCCGCCATGCCCGGCAGGTGTTTCTGGAGTGTTCGCCAAGTGGTTCTGGCGTAGCCGGCAGGTGATTTTGCATGTCCGGCAATGGTTCCGGCGAGTCGAGCCGGTGGTTCCGGCATGTCCGGCAGGTGGTTCCGGCATGCCCGGCAGGTGATTCCGGAGTGTCCGGCATTTGGTTCTGGCACCTCTGAGAGGTGGTTCCGGAATGCCTGGCATGTGATTCCCAAGTGTCCGCTGAGTGGTTGTGGCGTAGACGGCCGGTGGTTCCGGCATGTCCGGAACATGGTTCTGGCAAGTCTGAGAGATGGTTCCACCATGCCCGGCAGGTGATTCCGGAGTGTCCGGCATGTGGTTCTGGCACCTCTGAGAGGTGGTTCCGGCATGCCCGGCAGTTGGTTGCGGAGTGTCTGCCGAGGGGTTCTGGAGTAGCCGGCAGGTGATTCTGGCGTATCCAGCAGGTGGTTCTGGGGAGTGGATCAGGTGGTTCCGGCATACTCGGCAGGTGGTACCGGCGTGTCCAGAACATGGTTCTGGCAAGTCTGAGAGGTGGTTCCGGCACGCCCGACAGGTGATTCCGGAGCGTCCGCCAAGTGTTTCTGGCGTACCCGGCAGGTGTTTTTCGCCTGTCCGACAGGTGTATCTTGCGAGTCGAGCAGGTGGCTGAGGCATGCTCAGCTGGTGCTTCCGGCGTCTCTGGAACGTGGTTCTGGTGTGTCTGAGAGCTGGTTCTGGCATCTCCGGCAGATGATTCCGGAGTGTCCACCAAGTGGTTCTTGTATACCTGGCAGGTGATTTTGGCATGTCAGGAAGTTGGTTCCGGCTAGTTGAGCAGGTGGATCAGGCGTGCTCGCCAGGGGGTTCAGGCGGGTCTGGCAGGTGGTTTCGGTCTGTTCGGGGAGTGGTTCCGGCATCTCAGGCACATGGTTCCGGCACGTCTGTGAGGTGGTTCCGGCCGGCCCGACAGGTGTTTCCATGGTGTCCGCCAAGAGGTTCTGGCATAGCTGGCAAGTGATGTTGGCGTGACCGGCAGGTGGTTCCAGCCAGCCCGGTAGGTGATTCCGGAGTGTTCGCCAAGTGGTTCTGGCGTAGCCGGCAGGTGATTTTGCATGTCCGGCAATGGTTCCGGCGAGTCGAGCCGGTGGTTCCGACATCTCCGGCAGGTGTTTCCGGCATGCCCGGCAGGTGATTCCGGAGTGTCCGGCATGTGGTTCTGGCACCTCTGAGAGGTGGTTCCGGCATGCCCGGCAGGTGATACCGGAGTGTCCGGCATTTGGTTCTCACACCTCTGAGAGGTGGTTCCGGAATGCCTGGCATGTGATTCCCGAGTGTCTGCCGAGTGGTTCTGGCGTAGCCGGCAGGTGATTTTGGCGTGTCCACTAGGTCGTTCTGGGGAGTGGATCAGCTGGTTCCGGCATACTCGGCAGGTGCTACCGGCGTGTCCAGAACATGGTTCTGGCAAGTCTGAGAGGTGGTTCCGGCACGCCCGACAGGTGATTCCGGAGCGTCCGCCAAGTGTTTCTGGCGTACCCTGCAGGTGATTTTGGCATGTCCGACAGGTGTATCTTGCGAGTCGAGCAGGTGGCTGAGGCATGCTCAGCTGGTGCTTCCGGCGTCTCTGGCACGTGGTTCTGGTGTGTCTGAGAGCTGGTTCTGGCATGTCCGGCAGATGATTCCGGAGTGTCCACCAAGTGGTTCTGGTAGACCTGGCAGGTGATTTTGGCGTGTCAGGAAGTTGGTTCCAGCTAGTTGAGCAGGTGGATCAGGCGTGCTCGCCAGGGGGTTCAGGCGGGTCTGGCAGGTGGTTTCGGTCTGTTCGGGGAGTGGTTCCGGCATCTCAGGCTCATGGTTCTGGCACGTCTGAGAGGTGGTTTCGGCTTGCCCGACAGGTGTTTCCCTGGTGTCTGCCAACTGGTTCTGGCATAGCTGGCAGGTGATGTTGGCGTGACCGGCAGGTGGTTCCAGCAAGCCCGGCATTTGATTCCGAAGAGTTCAACAAATGTTTGTGGCGTAGCCGGCAGGTTATTTTGGCGAGTCCAGCAGGTGGTTTTGGCGAGTCGAGCAGGTGGTTGTGGCGTGCTCGGCAGGTGCTTCCGGTGTCATTGGCATGTGGTTCCGGCATGTCTGAGAGGTGGTTCCGGCATGCCCGGCAGGTGGTTCCGGAGTGTCTGCCGACTGGTTCTGGAGCCAGGCCGGCAGGTGATTCCGAAGAGTTCACCAAATGGTTGTGGCGTAGCCGGCAGGAGATTTTGGCGTGTCCAGCAGGTGGTTTTGGCGAGTCGAGCAGGTGGTTCTGGCGTGCTCGGCAGGTGCTTCTGGTGCAATTGTCATGTGGTTCCGGCATGTCTGAGAGGTGGTTCCGGCATGCCCGGCAGGTGGTTCCGGAGTGTCTGCCGAGTGGTTCTGGAGCCAGGCCGGCAGGTGATTCCCAAGAGTTCACCAAATGGTTGTGGCGTAGCCGGCAGGTGATTTTGGCGTGCCAGGAAGTTGGTTCCGGCAAGTTGAGCAGGTGGATCAGGCGTGCTCGCCAGGGGGTTCAGGCGCGTCTGGCAGGTGGTTTCGGTCTGTTCGGGGAGTGGTTCCGGCATGTCAGGCACATGGTTCTGGCACGTCTGAGAGGTGGTTGCGGCCGGCCGGAGAGGTGTTTCCGGAGTGTCCGCCAAGTCGTTCCGGCGTAGCTGAAAGGTGATGTTGGCGTGACCGGCAGGTGGTTCCAGCCAGCCCGGCAGGTGATTCCGGAGTGTCTGCCGTGTGGTTCTGGCGTAGCTGGCAGGTGATTTCGGCGTGTCCAGCATGTGGTTCCGGCGAGCTCGGCAGGTGGTACCAGCATGTCCGGAACATGGTTCTGGCACGTCTGAGAGATGGTTCCGTCATGCCCAGCAGGTGATTCCGCAGTGTCCGTCATGTGGTTCTGGCACCTCTGAGAGCTGGTTCCGGCATGCCCAGCAGGTGATTCCGGAGTGTCCGGCATGTGGTTCTGGCACCTCTGAGAGGTGGTTCCGGCATGCCCGGCAGGTGGTTCCGGAGTGTCTGCCGAGTGGTTCTGGAGTAGCCGGCAGGTGATTTTGGCGTGTCCAGCAGGTGGTTTTGGCGAGTCGAGCAGGTGGTTCTGGCGTGCTCGGCAGGTGCTTCCGGTGTCATTGGCATGTGGTTCCGGCATGTCTGAGAGGTGGTTCCGCCATGCCCGGCAGGTGTTTCTGGAGTGTTCGCCAAGTGGTTCTGGCGTAGCCGGCAGGTGATTTTGCATGTCCGGCAATGGTTCCGGCGAGTCGAGCCGGTGGTTCCGGCATGTCCGGCAGGTGGTTCCGGCATGCCCGGCAGGTGATTCCGGAGTGTCCGGCATGTGGTTCTGGCACCTCTGAGAGGTGGTTCCGGCATGCCCGGCAGGTGATACCGGAGTGTTCGCCAAGTGGTTCTGGCATAGCCGGCAGGTGATTTTGCATGTCCGGCAATGGTTCCGGCGAGTCGAGCCGGTGGTTCCTGCATGTCCGGCAGGTGGTTCCGGCATGCCCGGCAGGTGATTCCGGTGTGTCCGGCATGTGGTTCTGGTACATCTGAGAGGTGGTTCCGGCATGCCCGGCAGGTGATACCTGAGTGTCCGGCATTTGGTTCTGGCACCTCTCAGAGGTGGTTCCGGAATGCCTGGCATTTTATTCCGGAGTGTCTGCCGAGTGGTTCTGGCGTAGCCGGCAGTTGATTTTGGCGTGTCCACTAGGTGGTTCTGGGGAGTGGATCAGCTGGTTCCGGCATACTCGGCAGGTGGTACCGGCGTGTCCAGAACATGGTTCTGGCAAGTCTGAGAGGTGGTTCCGGCACGCCCGACAGGTGATTCCGGAGCGTCCGCCAAGTGTTTCTGGCGTACCCGGCAGGTGTTTTTCGCCTGTCCGACAGGTGTATCTTGCGAGTCGAGCAGGTGGCTGAGGCATGCTCAGCTGGTGCTTCCGGCGTCTCTGGAACGTGGTTCTGGTGTGTCTGAGAGCTGGTTCTGGCATCTCCGGCAGATGATTCCGGAGTGTCCACCAAGTGGTTCTTGTATACCTGGCAGGTGATTTTGGCATGTCAGGAAGTTGGTTCTGGCTAGTTGAGCAGGTGGATCAGGCGTGCTCGCCAGGGGGTTCAGGCGGGTCTGGCAGGTGGTTTCGGTCTGTTCGGGGAGTGGTTCCGGCATCTCAGGCACATGGTTCCGGCACGTCTGTGAGGTGGTTCCGGCCGGCCCGACAGGTGTTTCCATGGTGTCCGCCAGGTGGTTCTGGCATAGCTGGCAAGTGATGTTGGCGTGACCGGCAGGTGGTTCCAGCCAGCCCGGTAGGTGATTCCGGAGTGTTCGCCAAGTGGTTCTGGCGTAGCCGGCAGGTGATTTTGCATGTCCGGCAATGGTTCCGGCGAGTCGAGCCGGTGGTTCCGACATCTCCGGCAGGTGGTTCCGGCATGCCCGGCAGGTGATTCCGGAGTGTCCGGCATGTGGTTCTGGCACCTCTGAGAGGTGGTTCCGGCATGCCCGGCAGGTGATACCGGAGTGTCCGGCATTTGGTTCTCACACCTCTGAGAGGTGGTTCCGGAATGCCTGGCATGTGATTCCCGAGTGTCTGCCGAGTGGTTCTGGCGTAGCCGGCAGGTGATTTTGGCGTGTCCACTAGGTCGTTCTGGGGAGTGGATCAGCTGGTTCCGGCATACTCGGCAGGTGCTACCGGCGTGTCCAGAACATGGTTCTGGCAAGTCTGAGAGGTGGTTCCGGCACGCCCGACAGGTGATTCCGGAGCGTCCGCCAAGTGTTTCTGGCGTACCCTGCAGGTGATTTTGGCATGTCCGACAGGTGTATCTTGCGAGTCGAGCAGGTGGCTGAGGCATGCTCAGCTGGTGCTTCCGGCGTCTCTGGCACGTGGTTCTGGTGTGTCTGAGAGCTGGTTCTGGCATGTCCGGCAGATGATTCCGGAGTGTCCACCAAGTGGTTCTGGTATACCTGGCAGGTGATTTTGGCGTGTCAGGAAGTTGGTTCCGGCTATTTGAGCAGGTGGATGAGGCATGCTCGCCAGTGGGTTCAGGCGGGTCTGGCAGGTGGTTTCGGTGTGTTCGGGGAGTGGTTCCGGCATCTCCGGCTCATGGTTCTGTCAAGTCTGAGAGGTGGTTCCGGCCGGCCCGACAGGTGTTTCCATGGTGCCCGCCAAGTTTTTCTGGCATAGCTGGCAGATGATGTTGGCGTGACCAGCAGGTGGTTCCAGCAAGCCCGGCAGGTGATTCCGAAGAGTTCACCAAATGGTTGTGGCGTAGCCGGCAGGTGATTTTGGCGTGTCCAGCAGGTGGTTTTGGCGAGTCGAGCATGTGGTTCTGGCGTGCTCGGCAGGTGCTTCCGGTGTCATTGGCATGTGGTTCCAGCATGTCTGAGAGGTGGTTCCGGTATGCCCGGCAGGTGGTTCCGGAGTGTCTGCAGAGTGGTTCTGGAGCCAGCCCGGCAGGTGATTCCGAAGAGTTCAGTAAATGGTTGTGGCGTAGCCGGCAGGTGATTTTGGCGTGTCCAGCAGGTGGTTTTGGCGAGTCGAGCAGGTGGTTCTGTCGTGCTCGGCAGGTGCTTCCGGTGTCATTGGCATCTGGTTCCAGCATGTCTGAGAGGTGGTTCCGCCATGCCCGGCAGGTGATTCCGGAGTTTTCGCCAAGTGGTTCTGGCATAGCCGGCAGGTGATTTTGCATGTCCGGCAATGGTTCCGGCGACTCGAGCCGGTGGTTCCGGCATGTCCGGCAGGTGGTTCCGGCATGCCCGGCAGGTGATTCCGGAGTGTCCGGCATGTGGTTCTGGCACCTCTGAGAGGTGGTTCCGGCATGCCCGGCAGGTGGTTCCGGAGTGTCTGCCGTGTGGTTCTGGGATAGTCGGCAGGTGATTCTGGCGTGTCCAGCAGGTGGTTCTGGGGAGTGGATCAGGTGGTTCCGGCATACTCGGCAGGTGGTACCGGCGTGTCCGGAACATGCTTCTGGCATGTCTGAGAGGAGGTTCCGGCATGCCCGACAGGTGATTCCGGAGTGTTCGCCAAGTGGTTCTGGCGTAGCAGGCAGGTGATTTTGCATGTCCGGCAATTGTTCCGGCGAGTCCAGCCGGTGGTTCCGACATGTCCGGCAGGTGATTCTGGCATGCCCGGCAGGTGATTCCGGAGTGTCCGGCATGTGGTTCTGGCACCTCTGAGAGGTGATTCCGGCATGCCCGGCAGGTGATACCGGAGTGTCCGGCATTTGGTTCTGGCACCTCTGAGAGGTGATTCCGGAATGCCTGGCCTGTGATTCCGGAGTGTCTGCCGAGTGGTTCTGGCGTAGCCGGCAGTTGATTTTGGCGTGTCCACTAGGTGGTTCTGGGGAGTGGAGCAGCTGGTTCCGGAATACTCGGCAGGTGGTACCTGATTTTGGCGTGTCCAGCAGGTGGTTTCGGCGAGCTCGGCAGGTGGTACCGGCGTGTCCAGAACATGGTTCTGGCAAGTCTGAGAGGTGGTTCCGGCACGCCCGACAGGTGATTCTGGAGTGTAGGCCAAGTGTTTCTGGCGTACCCGGCAGGTGATTTTGGCATGTCCGACAGGTGTTTCTTGCGAGTCGAGCAGGTGGCTCAGGCATGCTCAGCTGGTGCTTCCGGCGTCTCTGGCACGTGGTTCTGGTGTGTCTGAGTGCTGGTTCTGGCATGTCCGGCAGATGATTCCGGAGTGTCCACCAAGTGGTTCTGGTAGACCTGGCAGGTGATTTTCGCGTGTCAGGAAGGTGGTTCCGGCTAGGTGAGCAGGTGGATCAGGCGTGTTCGCCAGGGTGTTCAGGCGGGTCTAACAGGTGTTTTCGGTCTGTTCGGGGAGTGGTTCCGGCATCTCAGGCACATGGTTCTGGCACGTCTGAGAGGTGGTTCCGGCCGGCCCTACAGGTGTTTCCGGAGTGTCCGCCAAGTGGTTCTGGTGTAGCTGAAAGGTTATGTTTGCATGAACCGCAGGTGGTTCCAGCCAGCCCGGCAGGTGATTCCGGAGTGTCTGCCGAGTGGTTCTGGCGTAGCCGGCAGGTGATTTTGGCGTGTCCAGCAGGTGGTTCCGGGGAGCTCGGCAGGTGGTACCGGAGTGTCGGGAACATGGTTCTGGCACGTCTGAGAGATGGTTCCGGCATGCCCGGCAGGTGATTCCGGAGTGTCCGGCATGTGGTTCTGGCACCTCTGAGAGGTTGTTCTGGCATGCCCGGCAGGTGGTTCCGGAGTGTCTGCCGAGTGGTTCTGGCGTAGCCGGCAGGTGATTCTGGCGTATCCAGCAGGTGGTTCTGGGGAGTGGATCAGGTGGTTCCGGCATACTCGGCAGGTGGTACCGGAGTGTCCTGAACATGGTTCTGGCAAGTCTGAGAGGTGGTTCCGGCATGCCCGACAGGTGATTCCGGAGTGTTCGCCAAGTGGTTCTGGCGTAGCCGGCAGGTCATTTTGCATGTCCGGCGGTGGTTCCGGCGAGTGGAGCCGGTGGTTCCGGCGTGTCGAGCAGGTGTTTCAGGTCTGTCCGGCAGGTGGTTCTGGCGTGTCCGGCACGAGGTTCTGGCACGTCTGAGGGTTGGTTCTGGCATGCCCGACAGGTGATTCCGGAGTGTCCATCACGTGGTTCTGGCGTACCCGGCAGGTGATTTTGGCGTGTCTGGCAGGTGTTTCTTGCAAGTCGAGCATTTGGCTCAGGCATGATCAGCAGGTGCTTCCGGCGTGTCTGGCACGTGGTTCTGGTGTGTCTGAGAGCTGGTTCTGACATATCCGGCAGATGATTCCGGAGTGTCCACCAAGTGGTTGTGGCATACCCGGCAGGTGATTTTAGCGTGTCAGGTAGGTGGTTCCGGCGAGTCGAGTAGGTGGTTCCAGCGTGCTCGGCAGGTGGTTCAGGCGGGTCTGGCAGGTGGTTTCGGTCTGTTCGTGGTGTGGTTCCGGCATCTCAGGCACATGGTTCTGGCACGTCTGATAGGTGGTTCCGGCCGGCCCGACAGGTGTTTCCAAGGTGTCCGCCAAGTGGTTCTGGCATAGCTGGCAGGTGATGTTGGCGTGACCGGCAGGTGGTTCCAGCCAGCCCGGCAGGTGATTCCGAAGTGTTCACCAAATGGCTGTGGCATAGACGGAAGGTGATTTTGGCGTGTCCAGCAGGTGGTTTTGGTGAGTCGAGCAGGTGGTTCTGGCGTGCTCGGCAGGTGCTACCGGCGTGTCCAGAACATAGTTCCAGCATGTCTGAGAGGTGGTTCCGGAATGCCCGGCAGGTGGTTCTGGAGACTCTGCCGAGTGGTTCTGCAGCCAGCCCGGCAGGTGATTCCGAAGAGTTCACCAAATGGTTGTGGCGTAGCCGGCAGGTTATTTTGGCGTGTCAGGAAGGTGGTTCCGGCTAGTTGAGCAGGTGAATCAGGCCTGCTTGCCAGGGGGTTCAGGCGGGTCTGGCAGGTGGTTTCGGTCTTTTCGGGGTGTGGTTCCGGCATCTCAGGCACATGGTTCTGGCACGTCTGAGAGGTGGTTCCGGCCCGCCCGACAGATGTTTCCATGGTGTCCGCCAAGTGGTTCTGGCATAGCTGGCAGGTGATGTTGGCGTGACCGGCAGGTGGTTCCAGCCATCCCGACAGGTGATTCTGTAGAGTTCATCAAATTGTTGTGGCGTAGTCGGCAGGTGATTTTGGCGTGTCCAGCATGTGGTTTTGAAGAGTCGAGAAGGTGGTTCTGGCGTGCTCGGCAGGTGCTTCCGGTGTCATTGGCATGTGGTTCCGGCATGTATGAGAGGTGGTTCCGCCATGCCCGGCAGGTGTTTCTGGAGTGTTCGCCAAGTGGTTCTGGCGTAGCCGGCAGGTGATTTTGCATGTCCGGCAATGGTTCCGGAGAGTCGAGCCGGTGGTTCTGGCATGTCCGGCAGGTGGTTCCGGCATGCCCGGCAGGTGATTCCGGAGTGTCCGGCATGTGGTTCTGGCACCTCTGAGAGGTGGTTCCGGCATGCCCGGCAGGTGATACCGGAGTGTTCGCCAAGTGGTTCTGGCATAGCCGGCAGGTGATTTTGCATGTCCGGCAATGGTTCCGGCGAGTCGATCCGGTGGTTCCTGCATGTCCGGCAGGTGGTTCCGGCATGCCCGGCAGGTGATTCCGGTGTGTCCGGCATGTGGTTCTGGTACATCTGAGAGGTGGTTCCGGCATGCCCGGCAGGTGATACCTGAGTGTCCGGCATTTGGTTCTGGCACCTCTGAGAGGTGGTTCCGGAATGTCTGGCATGTGATTCCCAAGTGTCCGCTGAGTGGTTGTGGCGTAGCCGGCCGGTGGTTCCGGCATGTCCAGAACATGGTTCTGGCAAGTCTGAGACATGGTTCCGCCATGCCCGGCAGGTGATTCCGGAGTGTCCGGCATGTGGTTCTGGCACCTCTGAGAGGTGGTTCCGGCATGCCCGGCAGTTGGTTGCGGAGTGTCTGCCGAGCGGTTCTGGAGTAGCCGGCAGGTGATTCTGGCGTATCCAGCAGGTGGTTCTGGGGTGTGGATCACGTGGTTCCGGCATACTCGGCAGGTGGTACCGGCGTGTCCGGAACATGGTTCTGGCAACTCTGAGAGGTGGTTCCGGCATGGCCGACAGGTGATTCCGGAGTGTTCGCCAAGTGGTTCTGGCGTAGACGGCAGGTCATTTTGCATGTCCGGCGGTGGTTCCGGCGAGTCGAGCCGGTGGTTCCGGCGTATCCAGCAGTTGTTTCCGGTCTGTCCGGCAGGTGGTTCTGGCGTGACCGGCACGAGGTTCTGGCACGTCTGAGATTTGGTTCCGCCATGCCCGACAGGTGATTCCGGAGTGTCCGCCACGTGGTTCTGGCATACCCGGCAGGTGATTTTGGCGTGTCTGGCAGGTGTTTTTTGCAAGTCGAGCATTTGGCTCAGGCATGCTCAGCAGGTGCTTCCGGCGTGTCTGGCACGTGGTTCTGGTGTGTCTGAGAGCTGGTTCTGGCATGTCCGGCAGATGATTCCGGAGTGTCCACCAAGTGGTTGTGGCATACCCGGCAGGTGATTTTAGCGTGTCAGGTAGGTGGTTCGGCGAGTCCAGTAGGTGGTTCTGGCGTGCTCGGCAGGTGGTTCAGGGGTGTCCGGCAGGTGGTTCCGGCGAGTCGATCCGGTGGTTCCGGCATGTCCGGCAGGTGGTTCCGGCATGCCCGGCAGGTGATTCCGGAGTGTCCGGCATGTGGTTCTGGCACCTCTGAGAGGTGGTTCCGGCATGCCCGGCAGGTGATACCGGAGTGTTCGCCAAGTGGTTCTGGCGTAGCCGGCAGGTGATTTTGCATGTCCGGCAATGGTTCCGGCGAGTCGAGCCGTGGTTCCGCAATGTCCGGCAGGTGGTTCCGGCATGTCTGGCAGGTGGTTCCGGCATGCCCAGCACGTGGTTCCAGCATGCCCGGCAGGTGATTCCGGAGTGTCCGGCATGTGGTTCTGGCACCTCTGAGAGGTGGTTCCGGCATGCCCGGCAGGTGATACCGGAGTGTCCGGCATTTGGTTCTGGCACCTCTGAGAGGTGGTTCCGGCATTCCCGGCAGTTGGTTGCGGAGTCTCTGCCGAGCGGTTCTGGAGTAGCCGGCAGGTGATTCTGGCGTATCCAGCAGGTGGTTCTGGGGAGTGGATCAGGTGGTTCCGGCATACTCGGCAGGTGGTACCGGAGTGTCCGGAACATGGTTCTGGCAACTCTGAGAGGTGGTTCCGGCATGGCCGACAGGTGATTCCGGAGTGTTCGCCAAGTGGTTCTGGCGTAGACGGCAGGTCATTTTGCATGTCCGGCGGTGGTTCCGGCGAGTCGAGCCGGTGGTTCCGGTGTATCCAGCAGTTGTTTCCGGTCTGTCCGGCAGGTGGTTCTGGCGTGACCGGCACGAGGTTCTGGCACGTCTGAGATTTGGTTCCGCCATGCCCGACAGGTGATTCCGGAGTGTCCGCCACGTGGTTCTGGCGTACCCGGCAGGTGATTTTGGCGTGTCTGGCAGGTGTTTTTTGCAAGTCGAGCATTTGGCTCAGGCATGCTCAGCAGGTGCTTCCAGCGTGTCTGGCACGTGGTTCTGGTGTGTCTGAGAGCTGGTTCTGGCATGTCCGGCAGATGATTCCGGAGTGTCCACCAAGTGGTTGTGGCATACCCGGCAGGTGATTTTAGCGTGTCAGGTAGGTGGTTCGGCGAGTCCAGTAGGTGGTTCTGGCGTGCTCGGCAGCTGGTTCAGGCGTGTCCGGCAGGTGGTTCCGGCGAGTCGATCCGGTGGTTCCGGCATGTCCGGCAGGTGGTTCCGGCATGCCCGGCAGGTGATTCCGGAGTGTCCGGCATGTGGTTCTGGCACCTCTGAGAGGTGGTTCCGGCATGCCCGGCAGGTGATACCGGAGTGTTCGCCAAGTGGTTCTGGCGTAGCCGGCAGGTGATTTTGCATGTCCGGCAATGGTTCCGGCGAGTCGAGCCGTGGTTCCGCAATGTCCGGCAGGTGGTTCCGGCATGTCTGGCAGGTGGTTCCGGCATGTCCAGCACGTGGTTCCAGCATGCCCGGCAGGTGATTCCGGAGTGTCCGGCATGTGGTTCTGGCACCTCTGAGAGGTGGTTCCGGCATGCCCGGCAGGTGATACCTGAGTGTCCGGCATTTGGTTCTGGCACCTCTCAGAGGTGGTTCCGGAATGCCTCGCATGTGATTCCGGAGTGTCTGCCGAGTGGTTCTGGCGTAGCCGGCAGTTGATTTTGGCGTGTCCACTAGGTGGTTCTGGGGAGTGGATCAGCTGGTTCCGGCATACTCGGCAGGTGCTACCGGCGTGTCCAGAACATGGTTCTGGCAAGTCTGAGAGGTGGTTCCGTCACGCCCGACAGGTGATTCCGGAGCGTCCGCCAAGTGTTTCTGGCGTACCCGGCAGGTGTTTTTCGCCTGTCCGACAGGTGTATCTTGCGAGTCGAGCAGGTGGCTGAGGCATGCTCAGCTGGTGCTTCCGGCGTCTCTGGAACGTGGTTCTGGTGTGTCTGAGAGCTGGTTCTGGCATCTCCGGCAGATGATTCCGGAGTGTCCACCAAGTGGTTCTTGTATACCTGGCAGGTGATTTTGGCATGTCAGGAAGTTGGTTCCGGCTAGTTGAGCAGGTGGATCAGGCGTGCTCGCCAGGGGGTTCAGGCGGGTCTGGCAGGTGGTTTCGGTCTGTTCGGGGAGTGGTTCTGGCATCTCAGGCACATGGTTCCGGCACGTCTGTGAGGTGGTTCCGGCCGGCCCGACAGGTGTTTCCATGGTGTCCGCCAAGTGGTTCTGGCATAGCTGGCAAGTGATGTTGGCGTGACCGGCAGGTGGTTCCAGCCAGCCCGGCAGGTGATTCCGAAGAGTTCACCAAATGGTTGTGGCGTAGCCGGCAGGTGATTTTGGCGTGTCCAGCAGGTGGTTTTGGTGAGTCGAGCAGGTGGTTCTGGCGTGCTCGGCAGGTGCTTCCGGTGTCATTGGCATGTGGTTCCGGCATGTCTGAGATGTGGTTCCGCCATGCCCGGTAGGTGATTCCGGAGTGTTCGCCAAGTGGTTCCGGCGTAGCCGGTAGGTGATTTTGCATGTCCGGCAATGGTTCCGGCGAGTCGAGCCGGTGGTTCCGACATGTCCGGCAGGTGTTTCCGGCATGCCCGGCAGGTGATTCCGGAGTGTCCGGCATGTGGTTCTGGCACCTCTGAGAGGTGGTTCCGGCATGCCTGGCAGGTGATACCGGAGTGTCCGGCATTTGGTTCTCACACCTCTGAGAGGTGGTTCCGGAATGCCTGGCATGTGATTCCCGAGTGTCTGCCGAGTGGTTCTGGCGTAGCCGGCAGGTGATTTTGGCGTGTCCACTAGGTCGTTCTGGGGAGTGGATCAGCTGGTTCCGGCATACTCGGCAGGTGCTACCGGCGTGTCCAGAACATGGTTCTGGCAAGTCTGAGAGGTGGTTCCGGCACGCCCGACAGGTGATTCTGGAGCGTCCGCCAAGTGTTTCTGGCGTACCCGGCAGGTGACTTTGGCATGTCCGACAGGTGTATCTTGCGAGTCGAGCAGGTGGCTGAGGCATGCTCAGCTGGTGCTTCCGGCGTCTCTGGCACGTGGTTCTGGTGTGTCTGAGAGCTGGTTCTGGCATGTCCGGCAGATGATTCCGGAGTGTCCACCAAGTGGTTCTGGTAGACCTGGCAGGTGATTTTGGCGTGTCAGGAAGTTGGTTCCAGCTAGTTGAGCAGGTGGATCAGGCGTGCTCGCCAGGGGGTTCAGGCGGGTCTGGCAGGTGGTTTCGGTCTGTTCGGGGAGTGGTTCCGGCATCTCAGGCTCATGGTTCTGGCACGTCTGAGAGGTGTTTCCGGCTGGCCCGACAGGTGTTTCCGTGGTGTCTGCCAACTGGTTCTGGCATAGCTGGCAGGTGATGTTGGCGTGACCGGCAGGTGGTTCCAGCAAGCCCGGCATTTGATTCCGAAGAGTTCAACAAATGTTTGTGGCGTAGCCGGCAGGTTATTTTGGCGAGTCCAGCAGGTGGTTTTGGCGAGTCGAGCAGGTGGTTGTGGCGTGCTTGGCAGGTGCTTCCGGTGTCATTGGCATGTGGTTCCGGCATGTCTGAGAGGTGGTTCCGGAATGCCCGGCAGGTGGTTCCGGAGTGTCTGCCGACTGGTTCTGGAGCCAGGCCGGCAGGTGATTCCGAAGAGTTCACCAAATGGTTGTGGCGTAGCTGGCAGGAGATTTTGGCGTGTCCAGCAGGTGGTTTTGGCGAGTCGAGCAGGTGGTTCTGGCGTGCTCGGCAGTTGCTTCTGGTGCAATTGTCATGTGGTTCCGGCATGTCTGAGAGGTGGTTCCGGCATGCCCGGCAGGTGGTTCCGGAGTGTCTGCCGAGTGGTTCTGGAGCCAGGCTGGCAGGTGATTCCCAAGAGTTCACCAAATGGTTGTGGCGTAGCCGGCAGGTGATTTTGGCGTGCCAGGAAGTTGGTTCCGGCAAGTTGAGCAGGTGGATCAGGCGTGCTCGCTAGGGGGTTCAGGCGCGTCTGGCAGGTGGTTTCGGTCTGTTCGGGGAGTGGTTCCGGCATGTCAGGCACATGGTTCTGGCACGTCTGAGAGGTGGTTGCGGCCGGCCGGAGAGGTGTTTCCGGAGTGTCCGCCAAGTCGTTCCGGCGTAGCTGAAAGGTGATGTTGGCGTGACCGGCAGGTGGTTCCAGCCGGCCCGACAGGTGTTTCCGCAGTGTCCGCCAAGCGGTTCTGGCGTAGTTGGCAGGTGATTTTGGCATGACTGGCAGGTGGTTCCAGCAAGCCTGGCAGGTGATTCCAAAGTGTTCACCAACTGGTTGTGGCGTAGCCGGCAGGTGATTTTTGCGTGATCGGCAGGTGGTTCTGGCGAGTCGAGCAGGTGGTTCCGGCGTGCTCGGCTGGTGCTTCCGGGGTCATTGGCACGGGGTTCTGGCATGTCTGAGAGGTGGTTCCTGCATGCCCGGCAAGTGATTCCGGAGTGTTCGCCAAGTGGTTCTGGCATAGTCGGCAGGTGATTTTGGCATGTCCGGCAGGTGGTTCAGGCGAGTTGAGCAGGTGGTTCCAACGTGCTTGGCAGGTGCTTCCGGCGTCTCCGGCACGTGTTTCTGGCACATCTGACAGGTGGTTTCGGCATGCCCGAAAGGTGATTCCGGTCTGTCCGGTAGGTGGCTCCAGCCGGCACGGCATGTGGTTCTGGTACGTCTCAGAGGTGGTTGCGCATGCCCAACAGGTGATTCCAGACTGTCCGCCACATGGTTCTGGCACGTCTGAGAGGTGGTTCCGGCATGCCCGGCAGGTCATCCCAGAGAGTCCTCCAAGTGGTTCTGGCATATCACGCAGGTGATTTTGGCGTGTCAGGCACGTTGTTCCATTGTGCTTGGCAGGTGGTTCAGGCTTGGCCGGCAGGTGGTTCCAGACTGTCCAGGACGTGTTTCCAGCTTCTCCGGCAGGTGGTTCTGGTACGTCTGAGAGGTGGTTCCGCCATGGCTGGCAGGTGATTCCGGACCGTCCCCCAGGTGGTTCTGGCATAGCCAGCAGTTGATATTGGCCTGTCCGGCAGGTGGTTCCAGCGAGTCGAACAGGTGGCTCCGGCGTGCTCGGCAGGTGGTTCCGGTCTGTCCGGTAGGTCATTCCGGCGTGTCCGGCACGTGCTTCCTGCACGTCTGAGAGGTGGTTCCGGCATGCGCGACAGGTGGTTTCGGAGTGTCCGCCAGGTGGTTCTGGCGTACCCGGCAGGTGATTTTGGCGTGTCCGGCAGGTGTTTCTGGCGAGTCGAGCAGGTGGCTCCGGCATGCTCGACAGGTGCTTCCGGCGTCTCCGGCACGTGGTTCTGGTGTGTCTGAGAGCTGGTTCCGGCATGTCCGGCAGATGATTCCGGAGTGTCCGCCAAGTGGTTCTGGCATACCCGGCTGGTGATTTCGGCATGTCAGGTAGGTGGCTCCGGCGTGCTCGGCAGGTTGTTCAGACGGGTCTGGCAGGTGTTTTCCGTCTGTTCTGGGTGTGGTTCCAGCATCTCATGCACATGGTTCTGGCACGTCTGAGATGTGGTTCCGGCCGGCCCGACAGGTGTTTCCACAGTGTCCGCCAAGTGGTACTGGCGTAGTTGGCAGGTGATTTTGGCATGACCGGCAGGTGGTTCCAGCAAGCCCGGCAGGTGATTCCGAAGTGTTCGCCAACTGGTTGTGGCGTAGCCGGCAGGTGATTTTTGCGTGTCCGGCAGGTGGTTCTGGCGAGTCGAGCAGGTGGTTCCGGCGTGCTCGGCAGGTGCTTCCGGAGTCATTGGCACGTGGTTCTGGCATATCTGAGAGGTGGTTCCGGCATGCCCGGCAGGTGATTCCGGAGTGTTCGCCAAGTGTTTCCGGCGTAGCCGGCAGGTGATTTTGCATGTCCAGCGGTCGTTCCGGCGGGTCGAGCCGGTGGTTCCGGCGTGTCCGGCAGGTGGTTCCGGTCTGTCCGGCAGGTGGTTCTGTGGTGTCCGGCACGAGGTTCAGTCTGAGAGGCTGTGCCGGCATGCCCCTCACGTGATTCCGGCTTGTCCCCGAAGTGGTGCTGGTGTAGCGGGCAGGTGATTTTGGCGTGTCCGGCAGGTGGTTCAGGCGAGTTGAGCAGGTGGTTGCGACGTGCTCGGCAGGTGCTTCCGGCGTCTCCGGCACGTGTTTCTGGCACATCTGACTGGTGGTTCCGGCATGCCCAAAAGTTGATTCCGGTCTGTCCGGTAGGTGGTTCCGGCGTGCACGGCACGTGGTTCTGGTACGTGTCAGAGGTGGTTGCGTATGCCCAACAGGTGATACCGGACTTTGCGCCACGTGCTTCTGGCACGTCTGAGAGGTGGTTCCAACATGCCCGGCAGGTCATTTCGGAGAGTCGTCCAAGTGGTTCTGGCGTAGCCCGCAGGTGGGTCCGCCGTGCTCGGCAGGTGGTTCAGGCATGGCCGTCACGTGGTTCCAGTCTGTCCAGGACGTGTTTCCAGCTTCTCCGGCAGGTGGTTCTGGTACGTCTGAGAGGTGGTTCCGCCATGGCTGGCAGGTGATCCCGGACTGTCCCCCAGGTGGTTCTGGCATAGCCAGCAGTTGATATTGGCCTGTCCGGCAGGTGGTTCCAGCGAGTCGAACAGGTGGCTCCGGCGTTCTTGGCAGGTGGTTCCGGTCTGTCCGGTAGGTGTTTCCGGCGTGTCTGGCACGTGCCTCCGGCACGTCTGAGAGGTGGTTCCGTCATGCGCGGCAGGTGATTCCGTAGTGTCCGCCAGGTGGTTCTGGCGTACCCAGCAGGTGATTTTGGCGTGTCCGGCAGGTGTTTCTGGCGAGTCGAGCAGGTGGCTCCGGCATGCTCGGCAGGTGCTTCCGGCGTCTCCGGCACTTGGTTCTGGTGTGTCTGAGAGCTGGTTCCGGCATGTCCGGCAGATGATTCCGGAGTGTCCGCCAAGTGGTTCTGGCATACCCAGCAGGTGATTTTGGCGTGTCAGGGAGGTGGTACCGGTGATTCGAGCAGGTGGTTCCGGCGTGCTCAGCAGGTGGTTCAGGCGGTTCTGGCAGGTGGTATCCGTCTGTTCGGGGTGTGGTTCCAGCATCTCATGAACACGTTTCTGGCAAGTCTGAGATGTGGTTCCAACCGGCCCGACAGGTGTTTCCGCAGTGTCCGCCAAGCGGTTCTGGCGTAGCCGGCAGGTGATTTTGGCGTGTCCGGCAGGTGTTTCTGGCGAGTCGAGCAGGTGGCTCCGGCATGCTCGGCAGGTGCTTCCGGCGTCTCCGGCACGTGGTTCTGGTGTGTCTGAGAGCTGGTTCCGGCATGTCCGGCAGATGATTCCGGAGTGTCCGCCAAGTGGTTCTGGCATACCCGGCTGGTGATTTCGGCATGTCCGGTAGGTGGCTCCGGCGTGCTCGGCAGGTTGTTCAGACGGGTCTGGCAGGTGTTTTCCGTCTGTTCTGGGTGTGGTTCCAGCATCTCATGCACATGGTTCTGGCACGTCTGAGATGTGGTTCCGGCCGGCCCGACAGGTGTTTCCACAGTGTCCGCCAAGTGGTACTGGCGTAGTTGGCAGGTGATTTTGGCATGACCGGCAGGTGGTTCCAGCAAGCCCGGCAGGTGATTCCGAAGTGTTCCCCAACTGGTTGTGGCGTAGCCGGCAGGTGATTTTTGCGTGTCCGGCAGGTGGTTCTGGCGAGTCGAGCAGGTGGTTCCGGCGTGCTCGGCAGGTGCTTCCGGGGTCATTGGCACGTGGTTCTGGCATATCTGAGAGGTGGTTCCGGCATGCCCGGCAGGTGATTCCGGAGTGTTCGCCAAGTGTTTCCGGCGTAGCCGGCAGGTGATTTTGCATGTCCAGCGGTCGTTCCGGCGGGTCGAGCCGGTGGTTCCGGCGTGTCCGGCAGGTGGTTCTGGTCTGTCCGGCAGGTGGTTCTGTGGTGTCCGGCACGAGGTTCAGTCTGAGAGGCTGTGCCGGCATGCCCCTCACGTGATTCCGGCTTGTCCCCGAAGTGGTGCTGGTGTAGCGGGCAGGTGATTTTGGCGTGTCCGGCAGGTGGTTCAGGCGAGTTGAGCAGGTGGTTGCGACGTGCTCGGCAGGTGCTTCCGGCGTCTCCGGCACGTGTTTCTGGCACATCTGACTGGTGGTTCCGGCATGCCCAAAAGTTGATTCCGGTCTGTCCGGTAGGTGGTTCCGGCGTGCACGGCACGTGGTTCTGGTACGTGTCAGAGGTGGTTGCGTATGCCCAACAGGTGATTCCGGACTGTCCGCCACGTGCTTCTGGCACGTCTGAGAGGTGGTTCCAACATGCCCGGCAGGTCATTTCGGAGAGTCGTCCAAGTGGTTCTGGCGTAGCCCGCAGGTGATTTTGCCGTGTCCGGCAGGTGGTTCCGGCACGTCTGATAGGTGGTTCCGGCATGCGCAACAGGTGGTTTCGGAGTGTCCGCCAGGTGGTTCTGGCGTACCCGGCTGGTGATTTTGGCGTGTCCGGCAGTTGTTTCTGGCGAGTCGAGCAGGTGGCTCCGGCATGCTCGGCAGGTGCTTCCGGCGTCTCCGGCACGTGGTTCTGGTGTGTCTGAGAGCTGGTTCCGGCATGTCCGGCAGATGATTCCGGAGTGTCCGCCAAGTGGTTCTGGCATACCCGGTTGGTGATTTGGGCCTGTAAGGTAGGTGGTTCCGGCGAGTAGAGCAGGTGGCTCCGGCGTGCTCGGCAGGTTGTTCAGACGGGTCTGGCAGGTGTTTTCCGTCTGTTCAGGGTGTGGTTCCAGCATCTCATGCACATGGTTCTGTCACGTCTGAGATGTGGTTCCGGCCGGCCCGACAGGTGTTTCCACAGTGTCCGCCAAGTGGTACTGGCGTAGTTGGCAGGTGATTTTGGCATGACTGGCTGGTGGTTCCAGCAAGCCCGGCAGGTGATTCCGAAGTGTTCCCCAACTTGTTGTGGCGTAGCCGGCAGGTGATTTTTCCGTGATCGGCAGGTGGTTCTGGCGAGTTGAGCAGGTGGTTCCGGCGTGCTCGGCAGGTGCTTCCGGGGTCATTGGCACGTGGTTCTGGCATATCTGAGAGGTGGTTCCGGCATGCCCGGCAGGTGATTCCGGAGTGTTCGCCAAGTGTTTCCGGCGTAGCCGGCAGGTGATTTTGCATGTCCAGCGGTCGTTCCGGCGGGTCAAGCCGGTGGTTCCGGCGTGTCCGGCAGGTGGTTCCGGTCTGTCCGGCAGGTGGCTCTGTGGTGTCCGGCACGAGGTTCAGTCTGAGAGGCTGTGCCGGCATGCCCCTCACGTGATTCCGGCTTGTCCCCGAAGTGGTGCTGGTGTAGCGGGCAGGTGATTTTGGCGTGTCCGGCAGGTGTTTCTGGCGAGTCGAGCAGGTGGCTCCGGCATGCTCGGCAGGTGCTTCCGGCGTCTCCGGCACTTGGTTCTGGTGTGTCTGAGAGCTGGTTCCGGCATGTCCGGCAGATGATTCCGGAGTGTCCGCCAAGTGGTTCTGGCATACCCAGCAGGTGATTTTGGCGTGTCAGGGAGGTGGTACCGGTGAGTCGAGCAGGTGGTTCCGGCGTGCTCAGCAGGTGGTTCAGGCGGTTCTGGCAGGTGGTATCCGTCTGTTCGGGGTGTGGTTCCAGCATCTCATGAACACGTTTCTGGCACGTCTGAGATGTGGTTCCAGCCGGCCCGCCATTTGTTTCCGCAGTGTCCGCCAAGCGGTTCTGGCGTAGTTGGCAGGTGATTTTGGCATGACTGGCAGGTGGTTCCAGCAAGCCTGGCAGGTGATTCCAAAGTGTTCACCAACTGGTTGTGGCGTAGCCGGCAGGTGATTTTTGCGTGATCGGCAGGTGGCTCTGGCGAGTCGAGCAGGTGGTTCCGGCGTGCTCGGCTGGTGCTTCCGGGGTCATTGGCACGGGGTTCTGGCATGTCTGAGAGGTGGTTCCTGCATGCCCGGCAAGTGATTCCGGAGTGTTCGCCAAGTGGTTCTGGCATAGTCGGCAGGTGATTTTGGCATGTCCGGCAGGTGGTTCAGGCGAGTTGAGCAGGTGGTTCCAACGTGCTTGGCAGGTGCTTCCGGCGTGTCCGGCACGTGTTTCTGGCACATCTGGCAGGTGGTTCCGGCATGCCCAAAAGGTGATTCCGGTCTGTCCGGTAGGTGGTTCCAGCCGGCACGGCATGTGGTTCTGGTACGTCTCAGAGGTGGTTGCGCATGCCCAACAGGTGATTCCGGACTGTCCGCCACATGGTTCTGGCACGTCTGAGAGGTGGTTCCGGCATGCCCGGCAGGTCATCCCAGAGAGTCCTCCAAGTGGTTCTGGCATAACACGCAGGTGATTTTGGCGTGTCTGGCAGTTTGTTCCGTTGTGCTTGGCAGGTGGTTCAGGCTTGGCCGGCAGGTGGTTCCAGACTGTCCAGGACGTGTTTCCAGCTTCTCCGGCAGGTGGTTCTGGTACGTCTGAGAGGTGGTTCCACCATTGTTGGCAGGTGATTCCGGACCGTCCCCCAGGTGGTTCTGGCATAGCCAGCAGTTGATATTGGCCTGTCCGGCAGGTGGTTCCAGCGAGTCGAACAGGTGGCTCCGGCGTGCTCGGCAGGTGGTTCCGGTCTGTCCGGTAGGTTATTCCGGCATGTCCGGCACGTGCTTCCGGCACGTCTGAGAGGTGGTTCCGGCATGCGCGACAGGTGGTTTCGGAGTGTCCGCCAGGTGGTTCTGGCGTACCCGGCAGGTGATTTTGGCGTGTCCGGCAGGTGTTTCTGGCGAGTCGAGCAGGTGGCTCCGGCATGCTCGGCAGGTGCTTCCGGCGTCTCCGGCACGTGGTTCTGGTGTGTCTGAGAGTTGGTTCCGGCATATCCATCAGATGATTCCGGAGTGTCCGCCAAGTGGTTCTGGCATACCCGGCTGGTGATTTGGGCATGTCAGGTAGGTGGTTCCGGCGAGTCGATCAGGTGGCTCCGGCGTGCTCAGCAGGTTGTTCAGACAGGTCTGGCAGGTGTTTTCCGTCTGTTCGGGGTGTGGTTCCAGCATCTCATGCACATGGTTCTGGCATGTCTGAGATGTGGTTCCGGCCGGCCCGACAGGTGTTTCCACAGTGTCCGCCAAGTGGTACCGGCGTAGTTGGCAGGTGATTTTGGCATGACCGGCAGGTGGTTCCAGCAAGCCCGGCAGGTGATTCCGAAGTGTTCCCCAACTGGTTGTGGCGTAGCCGGCAGGTGATTTTTGCGTGTCCGGCAGGTGGTTCTGGCGAGTCGAGCAGGTGGTTCCGGCGTGCTCGGCAGGTGCTTCCGGGGTCATTGGCACGGGGTTCTGGCATATCTGAGAGGTGGTTCCGGCATGCCCGGCAGGTGATTCCGGAGTGTTCGCCAAGTGTTTCCGGCGTAGCCGGCAGGTGATTTTGCATGTCCAGCGGTCGTTCCGGCGGGTCGAGCCGGTGGCTCCGGCGTGTCCGGCAGGTGGTTCCGGTCTGTCCGGCAGGTGGTTCTGTGGTGTCCGGCACGAGGTTCAGTCTGAGAGGCTGTGCCGGCATGCCCCTCACGTGATTCCGGCTTGTCCCCGAAGTGGTGCTGGTGTAGCGGGCAGGTGATTTTGGCGTGTCCGGCAGGTGGTTCAGGCGAGTTGAGCAGGTGGTTGCGACGTGCTCGGCAGGTGCTTCCGGCGTCTCCGGCACGTGTTTCTGGCACATCTGACTGGTGGTTCCGGCATGCCCAAAAGTTGATTCCGGTCTGTCCGGTAGGTGGTTCCGGCGTGCACGGCACGTGGTTCTGGTACGTGTCAGAGGTGGTTGCGTATGCCCAACAGGTGATTCCGGACTGTCCGCCACGTGCTTCTGGCACGTCTGAGAGGTGGTTCCAACATGCCCGGCAGGTCATTTCGGAGAGTCGTCCAAGTGGTTCTGGCGTAGCCCGCAGGTGATTTTGGCGTGTCCGGCAGGTGGTTCCGCCGTGCTCGGCAGGTGGTTCAGGCATGGCCGTCACGTGGTTCCAGTCTGTCCAGGACGTGTTTCCAGCTTCTCCGGCAGGTGGTTCTGGTACGTCTGAGAGGTGGTTCCGCCATGGCTGGCAGGTGATCCCGGACTGTCCCCCAGGTGGTTCTGGCATAGCCAGCAGTTGATATTGGCCTGTCCGGCAGGTGGTTCCAGCGAGTCGAACAGGTGGCTCCGGCGTTCTTGGCAGGTGGTTCCGGTCTGTCCGGTAGGTGTTTCCGGCGTGTCTGGCACGTGCTTCCGGCACGTCTGAGAGGTGGTTCCGGCATGCGCGGCAGGTGATTCCGTAGTGTCCGCCAGGTGGTTCTGGCATACCCGGCAGGTGATTTTGGCGTGTCCGGCAGGTGTTTCTGGCGAGTCGAGCAGGTGGCTCCGGCATGCTCGGCAGGTGCTTCCGGCGTCTCCGGCACTTGGTTCTGGTGTGTCTGAGAGCTGGTTCCGGCATGTCCGGCAGATGATTCTGGAGTGTCCGCCAAGTGGTTCTGGCATACCCAGCAGGTGATTTTGGCGTGTCAGGGAGGTGGTACCGGTGAGTCGAGCAGGTGGTTCCGGCGTGCTCAGCAGGTGGTTCAGGCGGTTCTGGCAGGTGGTATCCGTCTGTTCGGGGTGTGGTTCCAGCATCTCATGAACACGTTTCTGGCAAGTCTGAGATGTGGTTCCAGCCGGCCCGACAGGTGTTTCCGCAGTGTCCGCCAAGCGGTTCTGGCGTAGTTGGCAGGTGATTTTGGCATGACTGGCAGGTGGTTCCAGCAAGCCTGGCAGGTGATTCCAAAGTGTTCACCAACTGGTTGTGGCGTAGCCGGCAGGTGATTTTTGCGTGATCGGCAGGTGGTTCTGGCGAGTCGAGCAGGTGGTTCCGGCGTGCTCGGCTGGTGCTTCCGGGGTCATTGGCACGGGGTTCTGGCATGTCTGAGAGGTGGTTCCTGCATGCCCGGCAAGTGATTCCGGAGTGTTCGCCAAGTGGTTCTGGCATAGTCGGCAGGTGATTTTGGCATGTCCGGCAGGTGGTTCAGGCGAGTTGAGCAGGTGGTTCCAACGTGCTTGGCAGGTGCTTCCGGCGTCTCCGGCACGTGTTTCTGGCACATCTGACAGGTGGTTCCGGCATGCCCGAAAGGTGATTCCGGTCTGTCCGGTAGGTGTTTCCAGCCTGCACGGCATGTGGTTCTGGTACGTCTCAGAGGTGGTTGCGCATGCCCAACAGGTGATTCCGGACTGTCCGCCACATGGTTCTGGCACGTCTGAGAGGTGGTTCCGGCATGCCCGGCAGGTCATCCCAGAGAGTCCTCCAAGTGGTTCTGGCATAACACGCAGGTTATTTTGGCGTGTCAGGCAGGTTGTTCCGTTGTGCTTGGCAGGTGGTTCAGGCTTGGCCGGCAGGTGGTTCCAGACTGTCCAGGACGTGTTTCCAGCTTCTCCGGCAGGTGGTTCTGGTACGTCTGAGAGGTGGTTCCGCCATGGCTGGCAGGTGATTCCGGACCGTCCCCCAGGTGGTTCTGGCATAGCCAGCAGTTGATATTGGCCTGTCCGGCAGGTGGTTCCAGCGAGTCGAACAGGGGGCTCCGGCGTGCTCGGCAGGTGGTTCCGGTCTGTCCGGTAGGTCATTCCGGCGTGTCCGGCACGTGCTTCCTGCACGTCTGAGAGGTGGTTCCGGCATGCGCGACAGGTGGTTTCGGAGTGTCCGCCAGGTGGTTCTGGCGTAGCCGGCAGGTGATTTTGGCGTGTCCGGCAGGTGTTTCTGGCGAGTCGAGCAGGTGGCTCCGGCATGCTCGGCAGGTGCTTCCGGCGTCTCCGGCACGTGGTTCTGGTGTGTCTGAGAGCTGGTTCTGGCATGTCCGGCAGATGATTTCGGAGTGTCCGCCAAGTGGTTCTGGCATACCCGGCTGGTGATTTGGGCATGTCAGGTAGGTGGCTCCGGCGTGCTCGGCAGGTTGTTCAGACGGGTCTGGCAGGTGTTTTCCGTCTGTTCTGGGTGTGGTTCCAGCATCTCATGCACATGTTTCTGGCACGTCTGAGATGTGGTTCCGGCCGGCCCGACAGGTGTTTCCACAGTGTCCGCCAAGTGGTACTGGCGTAGTTGGCAGGTGATTTTGGCATGACCGGCAGGTGGTTCCAGCAAGCCCGGCAGCTGATTCCGAAGTGTTCCCCAACTGGTTGTGGCGTAGCCGGCAGGTGATTTTTGCGTGTCCGGCAGGTGGTTCTGGCGAGTCGAGCAGGTGGTTCCGGCGTGCTCGGCAGGTGCTTCCGGGGTCATTGGCACGTGGTTCTGGCATATCTGAGAGGTGGTTCCGGCATGCCCGGCAGGTGATTCCGGAGTGTTCGCCAAGTGTTTCCGGCGTAGCCGGCAGGTGATTTTGCATGTCCAGCGGTCGTTCCGGCGGGTCGAGCCGGTGGTTCCGGCGTGTCCGGCAGGTGGTTCCGGTCTGTCCGGCAGGTGGTTCTGTGGTGTCCGGCACGAGGTTCAGTCTGAGAGGCTGTGCCGGCATGCCCCTCACGTGATTCCGGCTTGTCCCCGAAGTGGTGCTGGTGTAGCGGGCAGGTGATTTTGGCGTGTCCGGCAGGTGGTTCAGGCGAGTTGAGCAGGTGGTTGCGACGTGCTCGGCAGGTGCTTCCGGCGTCTCCGGCACGTGTTTCTGGCACATCTGACTGGTGGTTCCGGCATGCCCAAAAGTTGATTCCGGTCTGTCCGGTAGGTGGTTCCGGCGTGCACGGCACGTGGTTCTGGTACGTGTCAGAGGTGGTTGCGTATGCCCAACAGGTGATTCCGGACTGTCCGCCACGTGCTTCTGGCACGTCTGAGAGGTGGTTCCAACATGCCCGGCAGGTCATTTCGGAGAGTCGTCCAAGTGGTTCTGGCGTAGCCCGCAGGTGATTTTGGCGTGTCCGGCAGGTGGTTCCGCCGTGCTCGGCAGGTGGTTCAGGCATGGCCGTCACGTGGTTCCAGTCTATCCAGGACGTGTTTCCAGCTTCTCCGGCAGGTGGTTCTGGTACGTCTGAGAGGTGGTTCCGCCATGGCTGGCAGGTGATTCCGGACCGTCCCCCAGGTGGTTCTGGCATAGCCAGCAGTTGATATTGGCCTGTCCGGCAGGTGGTTCCAGCGAGTCGAACAGGTGGCTCCGGCGTGCTCGGCAGGTGGTTCCGGTCTGTCCGGTAGGTGATTCCGGCGTGTCCGGCACGTGCTTCCGGCACGTCTGAGAGGTGGTTCCGGCATGCGCGACAGGTGGTTTCGGAGTGTCCGCCAGGTGGTTCTGGCATACCCGGCAGGTGATTTTGGCGTGTCCGGCAGGTGTTTCTGGCGAGTCGAGCAGGTGGCTCCGCTATGCTCGGCAGGTGCTTCCGGCGTCTCCGGCACGTGGTTCTGGTGTGTCTGAGAGCTGGTTCCGGCATGTCCGGCAGATGATTCCGGAGTGTCCGCCAAGTGGTTCTGGCATACCCGGCTGGTGATTTGGGCATGTCAGGTAGGTGGTTCCGGCGAGTCGAGCAGGTGGCTCCGGCGTGCTCGGCAGGTTGTTCAGACTGGTCTGGCAGGTGTTTTCCGTCTGTTCGGGGTGTGGTTCCAGCATCTCATGCACATGGTTCTGGCACGTCTGAGATGTGGTTCCAGCCGGCCCGACAGGTGTTTCCACAGTGTCCGCCAAGTGGTACTGGCGTAGTTGGCAGGTGATTTTGGCATGACCGGCAGGTGGTTCCAGCAAGCCCGGCAGGTGATTCCGAAGTGTTCCCCAACTGGTTGCGGCGTAGCCGGCAGGTGATTTTGGCATGTCCGGCAGGTGGTTCAGGCGAGTTGAGCAGGTGGTTCCAACGTGCTTGGCAGGTGCTTCCGGCGTCTCCGGCACGTGTTTCTGGCACATCTGACAGGTGGTTCCGGCATGCCCGAAAGGTGATTCCGGTCTGTCCGGTAGGTGGTTCCAGCCGGCACGGCATGTGGTTCTGGTACGTCTCAGAGGTGGTTGCGCATACCCAAAAGGTGATTCCGGACTGTCCGCCACATGGTTCTGGCACGTCTGAGAGGTGGTTCCGGCATGCCGGGCAGGTCATCCCAGAGAGTCCTCCAAGTGGTTCTGGCATAACACGCAGGTGATTTTGGCGGCTCTGGCAGGTTGTTCCGTTGTGCTTGGCAGTTGGTTCAGGCTTGGCCGGCAGGTGGTTCCAGACTGTCCAGGACGTGTTTCCAGCTTCTCCGGCAGGTGGTTCTGGTACGTCTGAGAGGTGGTTCCGCCATGGCTGGCAGGTGATTCCGGACCGTCCCCCAGGTGGTTCTGGCATAGCCAGCAGTTGATATTGGCCTGTCCGGCAGGTGGTTCCAGTGAGTCGAACAGGTGGCTCCAGCGTGCTCGGCAGGTGGTTCCGGTCTGTGCGGTAGGTTATTCTGGCGTGTCTGGCACGTGCTTCTGGCACGTCTGAGAGGTGGTTCCGGCATGCGCAACAGGTGGTTTCGGAGTGTCCGCCAGGTGGTTCTGGCGTACCCGGCAGGTGATTTTGGCGTGTCCGGCAGGTGTTTCTGGCGAGTCGAGCAGGTGGCTCCGGCATGCTCGGCAGGTGCTTCCGGCGTCTCCGGCACGTGGTTCTGGTGTGTCTGAGAGCTGGTTCCGGCATGTCCGGCAGATGATTCCGGAGTGTCCGCCAAGTGGTTCTGGCATACCCGGCTGGTGATTTGGGCATGTCAGGTAGGTGGCTCCGGCGTGCTCGGCAGGTTGTTCAGACGGGTCTGGCAGGTGTTTTCCGTCTGTTCTGGGTGTGGTTCCAGCATCTCATGCACATGGTTCTGGCACGTCTGAGATGTGGTTCCGGCCGGCCCGACAGGTGTTTCCACAGTGTCCGCCAAGTGGTACTGGCGTAGTTGGCAGGTGATTTTGGCATGACCGGCAGGTGGTTCCAGCAAGCCCGGCAGGTGATTCCGAAGTGTTCCCCAACTGGTTGTGGCGTAGCCGGCAGGTGATTTTTGCGTGTCCGGCAGGTGGTTCTGGCGAGTCGAGCAGGTGGTTCCGGCGTGCTCGGCAGGTGCTTCCGGGGTCATTGGCACGTGGTTCTGGCATATCTGAGAGGTGGTTCCGGCATGCCCGGCAGGTGATTCCGGAGTGTTCGCCAAGTGTTTCCGGCGTAGCCGGCAGGTGATTTTGCATGTCCAGCGGTCGTTCCGGCGGGTCGAGCCGGTGGTTCCGGCGTGTCCGGCAGGTGGTTCCGGTCTGTCCGGCAGGTGGTTCTGTGGTGTCCGGCACGAGGTTCAGTCTGAGAGGCTGTGCCGGCATGCCCCTCACGTGATTCCGGCTTGTCCCCGAAGTGGTGCTGGTGTAGCGGGCAGGTGATTTTGGCGTGTCCGGCAGGTGGTTCAGGCGAGTTGAGCAGGTGGTTGCGACGTGCTCGGCAGGTGCTTCCGGCGTCTCCGGCACGTGTTTCTGGCACATCTGACTGGTGGTTCCGGCATGCCCAAAAGTTGATTCCGGTCTGTCCGGTAGGTGGTTCCGGCGTGCACGGCACGTGGTTCTGGTACGTGTCAGAGGTGGTTGCGTATGCCCAACAGGTGATTCCGTACTGTCCGCCACGTGCTTCTGGCACGTCTGAGAGGTGGTTCCAACATGCCCGGCAGGTCATTTCGGAGAGTCGTCCAAGTGGTTCTGGCGTAGCCCGCAGGTGATTTTGGCGTGTCCGGCAGGTGGTTCCGCCGTGCTCGGCAGGTGGTTCAGGCATGGCCGTCACGTGGTTCCAGTCTATCCAGGACGTGTTTCCAGCTTCTCCGGCAGGTGGTTCTGGTACGTCTGAGAGGTGGTTCCGCCATGGCTGGCAGGTGATTCCGGACCGTCCCCCAGGTGGTTCTGGCATAGCCAGCAGTTGATATTGGACTGTCCGGCAGGAGGTTCCAGCGAGTCGAACAGGTGGCTCTGGCGTGCTCGGCAGGTGGTTCCGGTCTGTCCGGTAGGTGATTCCGGCGTGTCCGGCACGTGCTTCCGGCACGTCTGAGAGGTGGTTCCGTCATGCGCGGCAGGTGATTCCGGAGTGTCCGCCAGGTGGTTCTGGCGTACCCAGCAGGTGATTTTGGCGTGTCCGGCAGGTGTTTCTGGCGAGTCGAGCAGGTGGCTCCGGCATGCTCAGCAGTTGCTTCCGGCATCTCCGGCACTTGGTTCTGGTGTGTCTGAGAGCTGGTTCCGGCATGTCCGGCAGATGATTCCGGAGTGTCCGCCAAGTGGTTCTGGCATACCCAGCAGGTGATTTTGGCGTGTCAGGGAGGTGGTACCGGTGAGTCGAGAAGGTGGTTCCGGCGTGCTCAGCAGGTGGTTCAGGCGGTTCTGGCAGGTGGTATCCGTCTGTTCGGGGTGTGGTTCCAGCATCTCATGAACACGTTTCTGGCAAGTCTGAGATGTGGTTCCAGCTGGCCCGACAGGTGTTTCCGCAGTGTCCGCCAAGCGGTTCTGGCGTAGTTGGCAGGTGATTTTGGCATGACTGGCAGGTGGTTCCAGCAAGCCTGGCAGGTGATTCCAAAGTGTTCACCAACTGGTTGTGGCGTAGCCGGCAGGTGATTTTTGCGTGATCGGCAGGTGGTTCTGGCGAGTCGAGCAGGTGGTTCCGGCGTGCTCGGCTGGTGCTTCCGGGGTCATTGGCACGGGGTTCTGGCATGTCTGAGAGGTGGTTCCTGCATGCCCGGCAAGTGATTCCGGAGTGTTCGCCAAGTGGTTCTGGCATAGTCGGCAGGTGATTTTGGCATGTCCGGCAGGTGGTTCAGGTGAGTTGAGCAGGTGGTTCCAACGTGCTTGGCAGGTGCTTCCGGCGTCTCCGGCACGTGTTTCTGGCACATCTGACAGGTGGTTCCGGCATGCCCGAAAGGTGATTCCGGTCTGTCCGGTAGGTGGTTCCGGCGTGCACGGCACGTGGTTCTGGTGCGTCTCAGAGGTGGTTGCGCATGCCCAACAGGTGATTCCGGACTGTCCGCCACATGGTTCTGGCACGTCTGAGAGGTGCTTCCGGCATGCCCGGCAGGTCATCCCAGAGAGTCCTCCAAGTGGTTCTGGCATAACACGCAGGTGATTTTGGCGTGTCAGGCAGGTTGTTCCGTTGTGCTTGGCAGGTGGTTCAGGCTTGGCCGGCAGGTGGTTCCAGACTGTCCAGGACGTGTTTCCAGCTTCTCCGGCAGGTGGTTCTGGTACGTCTGAGAGGTGGTTCCGCCATGGCTGGCAGGTGATTCCGGACCGTCCCCAGGTGGTTCTGGCATAGCGACCAGTTGATATTGGCCTGTCCGGCAGGTGGTTCCAGCGAGTCGAACAGGTGGCTCCGGCGTGCTCGGCAGGAGGTTCCGGTCTGTGCTGTAGGTTATTCCGGCGTGTCCAGCACGTGCTTCCGACACGTCTGAGAGGTGGTTCCCCCATGCGCGACAGGTGATTTCGGAGTGTCCGCCAGGTGGTTCTGGCGTACCCGGCAGGTGATTTTGGTGTGTCCGGCAGGTGTTTCTGGCGAGTCGAGCAGGTGGCTCCGGCATGCTCGGCAGGTGCTTCCGGCGTCTCCGGCACGTGGTTCTGGTGTGTCTGAGAGCTGGTTCCGGCATGTCCGGCAGATGATTCCGGAGTGTCCGCCAAGTGGTTCTGGCATACCCGGCTGGTGATTTGGGCCTGTCAGTTAGGTGGCTCCGGCGTGCTCGGCAGGTTGTTCAGACTGGTCTGGCAGGTGTTTTCCGTCTGTTCGGGGTGTGGTTCCAGCATCTCATGCACATGGTTCTGGCACGTCTGAGATGTGGTTCCGGCCGGCCCGACAGGTGTTTCCACAGTGTCCGCCAAGTGGTACTGGCGTAGTTGGCAGGTGATTTTGGCATGACCGGCAGGTGGTTCCAGCAAGCCCGGCAGGTGATTCCGAAGTGTTCCCCAACTGGTTGTGGCGTACCCAGCAGGTGATTTTGGCGTGTCCGGCAGGTGGTTCTGGCGAGTCGAGCAGGTGGCTCCGGCATGCTCAGCAGGTGCTTCCGGCGTCTCCGGCACTTGGTTCTGGTGTGTCTGAGAGCTGGTTCCGGCATGTCCGGCAGATGATTCCGGAGTGTCCGCCAAGTGGTTCTGGCATACCCAGCAGGTGATTTTGGCGTGTCAGGGAGGTGGTACCGGTGAGTCGAGCAGGTGGTTCCGGCGTGCTCAGCAGGTGGTTCAGGCGGTTCTGGCAGGTGGTATCCGTCTGTTCGGGGTGTGGTTCCAGCATCTCATGAACACGTTTCTGGCACGTCTGAGATGTGGTTCCAGCAGGCCCGACAGGTGTTTCCGCAGTGTCCGCCAAGCGGTTCTGGCGTAGTTGGCAGGTGATTTTGGCATGACTGGCAGGCGGTTCCAGCAAGCCTGGCAGGTGATTCCAAAGTGTTCACCAACTGGTTGTGGCGTAGCCGGCAGGTGATTTTTGCGTGATCAGCAGGTGGTTCTGGCGAGTCGAGCAGGTGGTTCCGGCGTGCTCGGCCGGTGCTTCCGGGGTCATTGGCACGGGGTTCTGGCATGTCTGAGAGGTGGTTCCTGCATGCCCGGCAAGTGATTCCGGAGTGTTCGCCAAGTGGTTCTGGCATAGTCGGCAGGTGATTTTGGCATGTCCGGCAGGTGGTTCAGGCGAGTTGAGCAGGTGGTTCCAACGTGCTTGGCAGGTGCTTCCGGCGTCTCCGGCACGTGTTTCTGGCACATCTGACAGGTGGTTCCGGCATGCCCGAAAGGTGATTCCGGTCTGTCCGGTAGGTGGTTCCAGCCGGCACGGCATGTGGTTCTGGTACGTCTCAGAGGTGGTTGCGCATGCCCAACAGGTGATTCCGGACTGTCCGCCACATGGTTCTGGCATGTAAGAGAGGTGGTTCCGGCATGCCCGGCAGGTCATCCCAGAGAGTCCTCCAAGTGGTTCTGGCATAACACGCAGGTGATTTTGGCGTGTCTGGCAGGTTGTTCCGTTGTGCTTGGCAGGTGTTTCAGGCTTGGCCGGCAGGTGGTTCCAGACTGTCCAGGACGTGTTTCCAGCTTCTCCGGCAGGTGGTTCTGGTACGTCTGAGAGGTGGTTCCGCCATGGCTGGCAGGTGATTCCGGACCGTCCCCCAGGTGGTTCTGGCATAGCCAGCATTTGATATTGGCCTGTCCGGCAGGTGGTTCCAGCGAGTCGAACAGGTGGCTCCGGCGTGCTCGGCAGTTGGTTCCGGTCTGTCCCGTTGGTGATTCCGGCGTGTCCGGCACGTGCTTCCGGCAATTCTGAGAGGTGGTTCCGGCATGCGCGACAGGTGGTTTCGGAGTGTCCGCCAGGTGGTTCTGGCGTACCCGGCAGGTGATTTTGGCGTGTCCGGCAGGTGTTTCTGGCGAGTCGAGCAGGTGGCTCCGGCATGCTCGGCAGGTGCTTCCTGCGTCTCCGGCACGTGGTTCTGGTGTGTCTGAGAGCTGGTTCCGGCATGTCCGGCAGATGATTCCGGAGTGTCCGCCAAGTGGTTCTGGCATACCCGGCTGGTGATTTGGGCATGTCAGGTAGGTGGCTCCGGCGTGCTCGGCAGGTTGTTCAGACGGGTCTGGCAGGTGTTTTCCGTCTGTTCGGGGTGTGGTTCCAGCATCTCATGCACATGGCTCTGGCACGTCTGAGATGTGGTTCCGGCCGGCCCGACAGGTGTTTCCACAGTGTACGCCAAGAGGTACTGGCGTAGTTGGCAGGTGATTTTGGCATGACCGGCAGGTGGTTCCAGCAAGCCTGGCAGGTGATTCCGAAGTGTTCCCCAACTGGTTGTGGCGTAGCCGGCAGGTGATTTTTGCGTGTCCGGCAGGTGGTTCTGGCGAGTCGAGCAGGTGGTTCCGGCGTGCTCGGCAGGTGCTTCCGGGGTCATTGGCACGTGGTTCTGGCATATCTGAGAGGTGGTTCCGGCATGCCCGGCAGGTGATTCCGGAGTGTTCGCCAAGTGTTTCCGGCGTAGCCGGCAGGTGATTTTGCATGTCCAGCGGTCGTTCCGGCGGGTCGAGCCGGTGGTTCCGGCGTGTCCGGCAGGTGGTTCCGGTCTGTCCGGCAGGTGGTTCTGTGGTGTCCGGCACGAGGTTCAGTCTGAGAGGCTGTGCCGGCCTGCCCCTCACGTGATTCCGGTTTGTCCCCGAAGTGGTGCTGGTGTAGCGGGCAGGTGATTTTGGCGTGTCCGGCAGGTGGTTCAGGCGAGTTGTGCAGGTGGTTGCGACGTGCTCGGCAGGTGCTTCCGGCGTCTCCGGCACGTGTTTCTGGCACATCTGACTGGTGGTTCCGGCATGCCCAAAAGTTGATTCCGGTCTGTCCGGTAGGTGGTTCCGGCGTGCACGGCACGTGGTTCTGGTACGTGTCAGAGGTGGTTGCGTATGCCCAACAGGTGATTCCGTACTGTCCGCCACGTGCTTCTGGCACGTCTGAGAGGTGGTTCCAACATGCCCGGCAGGTCATTTCGGAGAATCGTCCAAGTGGTTCTGGCGTAGCCCGCAGGTGATTTTGGCGTGTCCGGCAGGTGGTTCCGCCGTGCTCGGCAGGTGGTTCAGGCATGGCCGTCACGTGGTTCCAGTCTGTCCAGGACGTGTTTCCAGCTTCTCCGGCAGGTGGTTCTGGTACGTCTGAGAGGTGGTTCCGCCATGGCTGGCAGGTGATCCCGGACTGTCCCCCAGGTGGTTCTGGCATAGCCAGCAGTTGATATTGGCCTGTCTGGCAGGTGGTTCCAGCGAGTCGAACAGGTGGCTCCGGCGTTCTTGGCAGGTGGTTCCGGTCTGTCCGGTAGGTGTTTCCGGCGTGTCTGGCACGTGCTTGCGGCACGTCTGAGAGGTGGTTCCGTCATGCGCGGCAGGTGATTCCGGAGTGTCCGCCAGGTGGTTCTGGCGTACCCAGCAGGTGATTTTGGCGTGTCCGGCAGGTGTTTCTGGCGAGTCGAGCAGGTGGCTCCGGCATGCTCGGCAGGTGCTTCCGGCGTCTCCGGCACTTGGTTCTGGTGTGTCTGAGAGCTGGTTCCGGCATGTCCGGCAGATGATTCCGGAGTGTCCGCCAAGTGGTTCTGGCATACCCAGCAGGTGATTTTGGCGTGTCAGGGAGGTGGTACCGGTGAGTCGAGCAGGTGGTTCCGGCGTGCTCAGCAGGTGGTTCAGGCGGTTCTGGCAGGTGGTATCCGTCTGTTCGGGGTGTGGTTCCAGCATCTCATGAACACGTTTCTGGCAAGTCTGAGATTTGGTTCCAGCCGGCCCGACAGGTGTTTCCGCAGTGTCCGCCAAGCGGTTCTGGCGTAGTTGGCAGGTGATTTTGGCATGACTGGCAGGTGGTTCCAGCAAGCCTGGCAGGTGATTCCAAAGTGTTCACCAACTGGTTGTGGCGTAGCCGGCAGGTGATTTTTGCGTGATCGGCAGGTGGTTCTGGCGAGTCGAGCAGGTGGTTCCGGCGTGCTCGGCTGGTGCTTCCGGGGTCATTGGCACGGGGTTCTGGCATGTCTGAGAGGTGGTTCCTGCATGCCCGGCAAGTGATTCCGGAGTGTTCGCCAAGTGGTTCTGGCATAGTCGGCAGGTGATTTTGGCATGTCCGGCAGGTGGTTCAGGCGAGTTGAGCAGGTGGTTCCAACGTGCTTGGCAGGTGCTTCCGGCGTCTCCGGCACGTGTTTCTGGCACATCTGACAGGTGGTTCCGGCATGCCCGAAAGGTGATTACGGTCTGTCCGGTAGGTGGTTCCAGCCGGCACGGCATGTGGTTCTGGTACGTCTCAGAGGTGGTTGCGCATGCCCAACAGGTGATTCCGGACTGTCCGCCACATGGTTCTGGCACGTCTGAGAGTTGGTTCCGGCATGCCCGGCAGGTCATCCCAGAGAGTCCTCCAAGTGGTACTGGCATAACACGCAGGTGATTTTGGCGTGTCAGGTAGGTTGTTCCGTTGTGCTTGGCAGGTGGTTCAGGCTTGGCCGGCAGGTGGTTCCAGACTGTCCAGGACGTGTTTCCAGCTTCTCCGGCAGGTGGTTCTGGTACGTCTGAGAGGTGGTTCCGCCATGGCTGGCAGGTGATTCCGGACCACCCCCCAGGTGGTTCTGGCATAGCCAGCAGTTGATATTGGCCTGTCCGGCAGGTGGTTCCAGAGAGTCGAACAGGTGGCTCCGGCGTGCTCGGCAGGTGGTTCCGGTCTGTCCGGTAGGTCATTCCGGCGTGTCCGGCACGTGCTTCCTGCACGTCTGAGAGGTGGTTCCGGCATGCGCGACAGGTGGTTTCGGAGTGTCCGCCAGGTGGTTCTGGCGTACCCGGCAGGTGATTTTGGCGTGTCCGGCAGGTGTTTCTGGCGAGTCGAGCAGGTGGCTCCGGCATGCTCGGCAGGTGCTTCCGGCGTCTCCGGCACGTGGTTCTGGTGTGTCTGAGAGCTGGTTCCGGCATGTCCGGCAGATGATTCCGGAGTTTTCCGCCAAGTGGTTCTGGCATACCCGGCTGGTGATTTGGGCATGTCAGGTAGGTGGCTCCGGCGTGCTCGGCAGGTTGTTCAGACGGGTCTGGCAGGTGTTTTCCGTCTGTTCTGGGTGTGGTTCCAGCATCTCATGCACATGGTTCTGGCACGTCTGAGATGTGGTTCCGGCCGGCCCGACAGGTGTTTCCACAGTGTCCGCCAAGTGGTACTGGCGTAGTTGGCAGGTGATTTTGGCATGACCGGCAGGTGGTTCCAGCAAGCCCGGCAGGTGATTCCGAAGTGTTCCCCAACTGGTTGCGGCGTAGCCGGCAGGTGATTTTTGCGTGTCCGGCAGGTGGTTCTGGCGAGTCGAGCAGGTGGTTCCGGCGTGCTCGGCAGGTGCTTCCGGGGTCATTGGCACGTGGTTCTGGCATATCTGAGAGGTGGTTCCGGCATGCCCGGCAGGTGATTCCGGAGTGTTCGCCAAGTGTTTCCGGCGTAGCCGGCAGGTGATTTTGCATGTCCAGCGGTCGTTCCGGCGGGTCGAGCCGGTGGTTCCGGCGTGTCCGGCAGGTGGTTCCGGTCTGTCCGGCAGGTGGTTCTGTGGTGTCCGGCACGAGGTTCAGTCTGAGAGGCTGTGCCGGCCTGCCCCTCACGTGATTCCGGCTTGTCCCCGAAGTGGTGCTGGTGTAGCGGGCAGGTGATTTTGGCGTGTCCGGCAGGTGGTTCAGGCGAGTTGAGCAGGTGGTTGCGACGTGCTCGGCAGGTGCTTCCGGCGTCTCCGGCACGTGTTTCTGGCACATCTGACTGGTGGTTCCGGCATGCCCAAAAGTTGATTCCGGTCTGTCCGGTAGGTGGTTCCGGCGTGCACGGCACGTGGTTCTGGTACGTGTCAGAGGTGGTTGCGTATGCCCAACAGGTGATTCCGGACTGTCCGCCACGTGCTTCTGGCACGTCTGAGAGGTGGTTCCAACATGCCCGGCAGGTCATTTCGGAGAGTCGTCCAAGTGGTTCTGGCGTAGCCCGCAGGTGATTTTGGCGTGTCCGGCAGGTGGTTCCGCCGTGCTCGGCAGGTGGTTCAGGCATGGCCGTCACGTGGTTCCAGTCTGTCCAGGACGTGTTTCCAGCTTCTCCGGCAGGTGGTTCTGGTACGTCTGAGAGGTGGTTCCGCCATGGCTGGCAGGTGATCCCGGACTGTCCCCCAGGTGGTTCTGGCATAGCCAGCAGTTGATATTGGCCTGTCCGGCAGGTGGTTCCAGCGAGTCGAACAGGTGGCTCCGGCGTTCTTGGCAGGTGGTTCCGGTCTGTCCGGTAGGTGTTTCCGGCGTGTCTGGCACGTGCTTCCGGCACGTGTGAGAGGTGGTTCCGTCATGCGCGGCAGGTGATTCCGGAGTGTCCGCCAGGTGGTTCTGGCGTACCCGGCAGGTGATTTTGGCGTGTCCGGCAGGTGTTTCTGGCGAGTCGAGCAGGTGGCTCCGGCATGCTCGGCAGGTGCTTCCGGCGTCTCCGGCACGTGGTTCTGGTGTGTCTGAGAGCTGGTTCCGGCATGTCCGGCAGATGATTCCGGAGTGTCCGCCAAGTGGTTCTGGCATACCCGGCTGGTGATTTGGGCCTGTCAGTTAGGTGGCTCCGGCGTGCTCGGCAGGTTGTTCAGACTGGTCTGGCAGGTGTTTTCCGTCTGTTCGGGGTGTGGTTCCAGCATCTCATGCACATGGTTCTGGCACGTCTGAGATGTGGTTCCGGCCGGCCCGACAGGTGTTTCCACAGTGTCCGCCAAGTGGTACTGGCGTAGTTGGCAGGTGATTTTGGCATGACCGGCAGGTGGTTCCAGCAAGCCCGGCAGGTGATTCCGAAGTGTTCCCCAACTGGTTGTGGCGTACCCAGCAGGTGATTTTGGCGTGTCCGGCAGGTGGTTCTGGCGAGTCGAGCAGGTGGCTCCGGCATGCTCAGCAGGTGCTTCCGGCGTCTCCGGCACTTGGTTCTGGTGTGTCTGAGAGCTGGTTCCGGCATGTCCGGCAGATGATTCCGGAGTGTCCGCCAAGTGGTTCTGGCATACCCAGCAGGTGATTTTGGCGTGTCAGGGAGGTGGTACCGGTGAGTCGAGCAGGTGGTTCCGGCGTGCTCAGCAGGTGGTTCAGGCGGTTCTGGCAGGTGGTATCCGTCTGTTCGGGGTGTGGTTCCAGCATCTCATGAACACGTTTCTGGCACGTCTGAGATGTGGTTCCAGCAGGCCCGACAGGTGTTTCCGCAGTGTCCGCCAAGCGGTTCTGGCGTAGTTGGCAGGTGATTTTGGCATGACTGGCAGGCGGTTCCAGCAAGCCTGGCAGGTGATTCCAAAGTGTTCACCAACTGGTTGTGGCGTAGCCGGCAGGTGATTTTTGCGTGATCAGCAGGTGGTTCTGGCGAGTCGAGCAGGTGGTTCCGGCGTGCTCGGCCGGTGCTTCCGGGGTCATTGGCACGGGGTTCTGGCATGTCTGAGAGGTGGTTCCTGCATGCCCGGCAAGTGATTCCGGAGTGTTCGCCAAGTGGTTCTGGCATAGTCGGCAGGTGATTTTGGCATGTCCGGCAGGTGGTTCAGGCGAGTTGAGCAGGTGGTTCCAACGTGCTTGGCAGGTGCTTCCGGCGTCTCCGGCACGTGTTTCTGGCACATCTGACAGGTGGTTCCGGCATGCCCGAAAGGTGATTCCGGTCTGTCCGGTAGGTGGTTCCAGCCGGCACGGCATGTGGTTCTGGTACGTCTCAGAGGTGGTTGCGCATGCCCAACAGGTGATTCCGGACTGTCCGCCACATGGTTCTGGCATGTAAGAGAGGTGGTTCCGGCATGCCCGGCAGGTCATCCCAGAGAGTCCTCCAAGTGGTTCTGGCATAACACGCAGGTGATTTTGGCGTGTCTGGCAGGTTGTTCCGTTGTGCTTGGCAGGTGTTTCAGGCTTGGCCGGCAGGTGGTTCCAGACTGTCCAGGACGTGTTTCCAGCTTCTCCGGCAGGTGGTTCTGGTACGTCTGAGAGGTGGTTCCGCCATGGCTGGCAGGTGATTCCGGACCGTCCCCCAGGTGGTTCTGGCATAGCCAGCATTTGATATTGGCCTGTCCGGCAGGTGGTTCCAGCGAGTCGAACAGGTGGCTCCGGCGTGCTCGGCAGTTGGTTCCGGTCTGTCCCGTTGGTGATTCCGGCGTGTCCGGCACGTGCTTCCGGCAATTCTGAGAGGTGGTTCCGGCATGCGCGACAGGTGGTTTCGGAGTGTCCGCCAGGTGGTTCTGGCGTACCCGGCAGGTGATTTTGGCGTGTCCGGCAGGTGTTTCTGGCGAGTCGAGCAGGTGGCTCCGGCATGCTCGGCAGGTGCTTCCTGCGTCTCCGGCACGTGGTTCTGGTGTGTCTGAGAGCTGGTTCCGGCATGTCCGGCAGATGATTCCGGAGTGTCCGCCAAGTGGTTCTGGCATACCCGGCTGGTGATTTGGGCATGTCAGGTAGGTGGCTCCGGCGTGCTCGGCAGGTTGTTCAGACGGGTCTGGCAGGTGTTTTCCGTCTGTTCGGGGTGTGGTTCCAGCATCTCATGCACATGGCTCTGGCACGTCTGAGATGTGGTTCCGGCCGGCCCGACAGGTGTTTCCACAGTGTCCGCCAAGAGGTACTGGCGTAGTTGGCAGGTGATTTTGGCATGACCGGCAGGTGGTTCCAGCAAGCCCGGCAGGTGATTCCGAAGTGTTCCCCAACTGGTTGTGGCGTAGCCGGCAGGTGATTTTTGCGTGTCCGGCAGGTGGTTCTGGCGAGTCGAGCAGGTGGTTCCGGCGTGCTCGGCAGGTGCTTCCGGGGTCATTGGCACGTGGTTCTGGCATATCTGAGAGGTGGTTCCGGCATGCCCGGCAGGTGATTCCGGAGTGTTCGCCAAGTGTTTCCGGCGTAGCCGGCAGGTGATTTTGCATGTCCAGCGGTCGTTCCGGCGGGTCGAGCCGGTGGTTCCGGCGTGTCCGGCAGGTGGTTCCGGTCTGTCCGGCAGGTGGTTCTGTGGTGTCCGGCACGAGGTTCAGTCTGAGAGGCTGTGCCGGCCTGCCCCTCACGTGATTCCGGTTTGTCCCCGAAGTGGTGCTGGTGTAGCGGGCAGGTGATTTTGGCGTGTCCGGCAGGTGGTTCAGGCGAGTTGTGCAGGTGGTTGCGACGTGCTCGGCAGGTGCTTCCGGCGTCTCCGGCACGTGTTTCTGGCACATCTGACTGGTGGTTCCGGCATGCCCAAAAGTTGATTCCGGTCTGTCCGGTAGGTGGTTCCGGCGTGCACGGCACGTGGTTCTGGTACGTGTCAGAGGTGGTTGCGTATGCCCAACAGGTGATTCCGTACTGTCCGCCACGTGCTTCTGGCACGTCTGAGAGGTGGTTCCAACATGCCCGGCAGGTCATTTCGGAGAATCGTCCAAGTGGTTCTGGCGTAGCCCGCAGGTGATTTTGGCGTGTCCGGCAGGTGGTTCCGCCGTGCTCGGCAGGTGGTTCAGGCATGGCCGTCACGTGGTTCCAGTCTGTCCAGGACGTGTTTCCAGCTTCTCCGGCAGGTGGTTCTGGTACGTCTGAGAGGTGGTTCCGCCATGGCTGGCAGGTGATCCCGGACTGTCCCCCAGGTGGTTCTGGCATAGCCAGCAGTTGATATTGGCCTGTCTGGCAGGTGGTTCCAGCGAGTCGAACAGGTGGCTCCGGCGTTCTTGGCAGGTGGTTCCGGTCTGTCCGGTAGGTGTTTCCGGCGTGTCTGGCACGTGCTTGCGGCACGTCTGAGAGGTGGTTCCGTCATGCGCGGCAGGTGATTCCGGAGTGTCCGCCAGGTGGTTCTGGCGTACCCAGCAGGTGATTTTGGCGTGTCCGGCAGGTGTTTCTGGCGAGTCGAGCAGGTGGCTCCGGCATGCTCGGCAGGTGCTTCCGGCGTCTCCGGCACTTGGTTCTGGTGTGTCTGAGAGCTGGTTCCGGCATGTCCGGCAGATGATTCCGGAGTGTCCGCCAAGTGGTTCTGGCATACCCAGCAGGTGATTTTGGCGTGTCAGGGAGGTGGTACCGGTGAGTCGAGCAGGTGGTTCCGGCGTGCTCAGCAGGTGGTTCAGGCGGTTCTGGCAGGTGGTATCCGTCTGTTCGGGGTGTGGTTCCAGCATCTCATGAACACGTTTCTGGCAAGTCTGAGATTTGGTTCCAGCCGGCCCGACAGGTGTTTCCGCAGTGTCCGCCAAGCGGTTCTGGCGTAGTTGGCAGGTGATTTTGGCATGACTGGCAGGTGGTTCCAGCAAGCCTGGCAGGTGATTCCAAAGTGTTCACCAACTGGTTGTGGCGTAGCCGGCAGGTGATTTTTGCGTGATCGGCAGGTGGTTCTGGCGAGTCGAGCAGGTGGTTCCGGCGTGCTCGGCTGGTGCTTCCGGGGTCATTGGCACGGGGTTCTGGCATGTCTGAGAGGTGGTTCCTGCATGCCCGGCAAGTGATTCCGGAGTGTTCGCCAAGTGGTTCTGGCATAGTCGGCAGGTGATTTTGGCATGTCCGGCAGGTGGTTCAGGCGAGTTGAGCAGGTGGTTCCAACGTGCTTGGCAGGTGCTTCCGGCGTCTCCGGCACGTGTTTCTGGCACATCTGACAGGTGGTTCCGGCATGCCCGAAAGGTGATTACGGTCTGTCCGGTAGGTGGTTCCAGCCGGCACGGCATGTGGTTCTGGTACGTCTCAGAGGTGGTTGCGCATGCCCAACAGGTGATTCCGGACTGTCCGCCACATGGTTCTGGCACGTCTGAGAGTTGGTTCCGGCATGCCCGGCAGGTCATCCCAGAGAGTCCTCCAAGTGGTACTGGCATAACACGCAGGTGATTTTGGCGTGTCAGGTAGGTTGTTCCGTTGTGCTTGGCAGGTGGTTCAGGCTTGGGCGGCAGGTGGTTCCAGACTGTCCAGGACGTGTTTCCAGCTTCTCCGGCAGGTGGTTCTGGTACGTCTGAGAGGTGGTTCCGCCATGGCTGGCAGGTGATTCCGGACCACCCCCCAGGTGGTTCTGGCATAGCCAGCAGTTGATATTGGCCTGTCCGGCAGGTGGTTCCAGAGAGTCGAACAGGTGGCTCCGGCGTGCTCGGCAGGTGGTTCCGGTCTGTCCGGTAGGTCATTCCGGCGTGTCCGGCACGTGCTTCCTGCACGTCTGAGAGGTGGTTCCGGCATGCGCGACAGGTGGTTTCGGAGTGTCCGCCAGGTGGTTCTGGCGTACCCGGCAGGTGATTTTGGCGTGTCCGGCAGGTGTTTCTGGCGAGTCGAGCAGGTGGCTCCGGCATGCTCGGCAGGTGCTTCCGGCGTCTCCGGCACGTGGTTCTGGTGTGTCTGAGAGCTGGTTCCGGCATGTCCGGCAGATGATTCCGGAGTTTTCCGCCAAGTGGTTCTGGCATACCCGGCTGGTGATTTGGGCATGTCAGGTAGGTGGCTCCGGCGTGCTCGGCAGGTTGTTCAGACGGGTCTGGCAGGTGTTTTCCGTCTGTTCTGGGTGTGGTTCCAGCATCTCATGCACATGGTTCTGGCACGTCTGAGATGTGGTTCCGGCCGGCCCGACAGGTGTTTCCACAGTGTCCGCCAAGTGGTACTGGCGTAGTTGGCAGGTGATTTTGGCATGACCGGCAGGTGGTTCCAGCAAGCCCGGCAGGTGATTCCGAAGTGTTCCCCAACTGGTTGCGGCGTAGCCGGCAGGTGATTTTTGCGTGTCCGGCAGGTGGTTCTGGCGAGTCGAGCAGGTGGTTCCGGCGTGCTCGGCAGGTGCTTCCGGGGTCATTGGCACGTGGTTCTGGCATATCTGAGAGGTGGTTCCGGCATGCCCGGCAGGTGATTCCGGAGTGTTCGCCAAGTGTTTCCGGCGTAGCCGGCAGGTGATTTTGCATGTCCAGCGGTCGTTCCGGCGGGTCGAGCCGGTGGTTCCGGCGTGTCCGGCAGGTGGTTCCGGTCTGTCCGGCAGGTGGTTCTGTGGTGTCCGGCACGAGGTTCAGTCTGAGAGGCTGTGCCGGCCTGCCCCTCACGTGATTCCGGCTTGTCCCCGAAGTGGTGCTGGTGTAGCGGGCAGGTGATTTTGGCGTGTCCGGCAGGTGGTTCAGGCGAGTTGAGCAGGTGGTTGCGACGTGCTCGGCAGGTGCTTCCGGCGTCTCCGGCACGTGTTTCTGGCACATCTGACTGGTGGTTCCGGCATGCCCAAAAGTTGATTCCGGTCTGTCCGGTAGGTGGTTCCGGCGTGCACGGCACGTGGTTCTGGTACGTGTCAGAGGTGGTTGCGTATGCCCAACAGGTGATTCCGGACTGTCCGCCACGTGCTTCTGGCACGTCTGAGAGGTGGTTCCAACATGCCCGGCAGGTCATTTCGGAGAGTCGTCCAAGTGGTTCTGGCGTAGCCCGCAGGTGATTTTGGCGTGTCCGGCAGGTGGTTCCGCCGTGCTCGGCAGGTGGTTCAGGCATGGCCGTCACGTGGTTCCAGTCTGTCCAGGACGTGTTTCCAGCTTCTCCGGCAGGTGGTTCTGGTACGTCTGAGAGGTGGTTCCGCCATGGCTGGCAGGTGATCCCGGACTGTCCCCCAGGTGGTTCTGGCATAGCCAGCAGTTGATATTGGCCTGTCCGGCAGGTGGTTCCAGCGAGTCGAACAGGTGGCTCCGGCGTTCTTGGCAGGTGGTTCCGGTCTGTCCGGTAGGTGTTTCCGGCGTGTCTGGCACGTGCTTCCGGCACGTGTGAGAGGTGGTTCCGTCATGCGCGGCAGGTGATTCCGGAGTGTCCGCCAGGTGGTTCTGGCGTACCCGGCAGGTGATTTTGGCGTGTCCGGCAGGTGTTTCTGGCGAGTCGAGCAGGTGGCTCCGGCATGCTCGGCAGGTGCTTCCGGCGTCTCCGGCACTTGGTTCTGGTGTGTCTGAGAGCTGGTTCCGGCATGTCCGGCAGATGATTCCGGAGTGTCCGCCAAGTGGTTCTGGCATACCCAGCAGGTGATTTTGGCGTGTCAGGGAGGTGGTACCGGTGAGTCGAGCAGGTGGTTCCGGCGTGCTCAGCAGGTGGTTCAGGCGGTTCTGGCAGGTGGTATCCGTCTGTTCGGGGTGTGGTTCCAGCATCTCATGAACACGTTTCTGGCAAGTCTGAGATTTGGTTCCAGCCGGCCCGACAGGTGTTTCCGCAGTGTCCGCCAAGCGGTTCTGGCGTAGTTGGCAGGTGATTTTGGCATGACTGGCAGGTGGTTCCAGCAAGCCTGGCAGGTGATTCCAAAGTGTTCACCAACTGGTTGTGGCGTAGCCGGCAGGTGATTTTTGCGTGATCGGCAGGTGGTTCTGGCGAGTCGAGCAGGTGGTTCCGGCGTGCTCGGCTGGTGCTTCCGGGGTCATTGGCACGGGGTTCTGGCATGTCTGAGAGGTGGTTCCTGCATGCCCGGCAAGTGATTCCGGAGTGTTCGCCAAGTGGTTCTGGCATAGTCGGCAGGTGATTTTGGCATGTCCGGCAGGTGGTTCAGGCGAGTTGAGCACGTGGTTCCAACGTGCTTGGCAGGTGCTTCCGGCGTCTCCGGCACGTGTTTCTGGCACATCTGACAGGTGGTTCCGGCATGCCCGAAAGGTGATTACGGTCTGTCCGGTAGGTGGTTCCAGCCGGCACGGCATGTGGTTCTGGTACGTCTCAGAGGTGGTTGCGCATGCCCAACAGGTGATTCCGGACTGTCCGCCACATGGTTCTGGCACGTCTGAGAGGTGGTTCCGGCATGCCCGGCAGGTCATCCCAGAGAGTCCTCCAAGTGGTTCTGGCATAACACGCAGGTGATTTTGGCGTGTCAGGCAGGTTGTTCCGTTGTGCTTGGCAGGTGGTTCAGGCTTGGCCGGCAGGTGGTTCCAGACTGTCCAGGACGTGTTTCCAGCTTCTCCGGCAGGTGGTTCTGGTACGTCTGAGAGGTGGTTCCGCCATGGCTGGCAGGTGATTCCGGACCGTCCCCCAGGTGGTTCTGGCATAGCCAGCAGTTGATATTGGCCTGTCCGGCAGGTGGTTCCAGCGAGTCGAACAGGTGGCTCCGGCGTACTCGGCAGGTGGTTCCGGTCTGTCCGGTAGGTCATTCCGGCGTGTCCGGCACGTGCTTCCTGCACGTCTGAGAGGTGGTTCCGGCATGCGCGACAGGTGGTTTCGGAGTGTCCGCCAGGTGGTTCTGGCGTAGCCGGCAGGTGATTTTGGCGTGTCCGGCAGGTGTTTCTGGCGAGTCGAGCAGGTGGCTCCGGCATGCTCGGCAGGTGCTTCCGGCGTCTCCGGCACGTGGTTCTGGTGTGTCTGAGAGCTGGTTCCGGCAAGTCCGGCAGATGATTCCGGAGTTTTCCGCCAAGTGGTTCTGGCATACCCGGCTGGTGATTTGGGCATGTCAGGTAGGTGGCTCCGGCGTGCTCGGCAGGTTGTTCAGACGGGTCTGGCAGGTGTTTTCCGTCTGTTCTGGGTGTGGTTCCAGCATCTCATGCACATGGTTCTGGCACGTCTGAGATGTGGTTCCGGCCGGCCCGACAGGTGTTTCCACAGTGTCCGCCAAGTGGTACTGGCGTAGTTGGCAGGTGATTTTGGCATGACCGGCAGGTGGTTCCAGCAAGCCCGGCAGGTGATTCCGAAGTGTTCCCCAACTGGTTGTGGCGTAGCCGGCAGGTGATTTTTGCGTGTCCGGCAGGTGGTTCTGGCGAGTCGAGCAGGTGGTTCCGGCGTGCTCGGCAGGTGCTTCCGGGGTCATTGGCACGTGGTTCTGGCATATCTGAGAGGTGGTTCCGGCATGCCCGGCAGGTGATTCCGGAGTGTTCGCCAAGTGTTTCCGGCGTAGCCGGCAGGTGATTTTGCATGTCCAGCGGTCGTTCCGGCGGGTCGAGCCGGTGGTTCCGGCGTGTCCGGCAGGTGGTTCCGGTCTGTCCGGCAGGTGGTTCTGTGGTGTCCGGCACGAGGTTCAGTCTGAGAGGCTGTGCCGGCATGCCCCTCACGTGATTCCGGCTTGTCCCCGAAGTGGTGCTGGTGTAGCGGGCAGGTGATTTTGGCGTGTCCGGCAGGTGGTTCAGGCGAGTTGAGCAGGTGGTTGCGACGTGCTCGGCAGGTGCTTCCGGCGTCTCCGGCACGTGTTTCTGGCACATCTGACTGGTGGTTCCGGCATGCCCAAAAGTTGATTCCGGTCTGTCCGGTAGGTGGTTCCGGCGTGCACGGCACGTGGTTCTGGTACGTGTCAGAGGTGGTTGCGTATGCCCAACAGGTGATTCCGGACTGTCCGCCACGTGCTTCTGGCACGTCTTAGAGGTGGTTCCAACATGCCCGGCAGGTCATTTCGGAGAGTCGTCCAAGTGGTTCTGGCGTAGCCCGCAGGTGATTTTGGCGTGTCCGGCAGGTGGTTCCGCCGTGCTCGGCAGGTGGTTCAGGCATGGCCGTCACGTGGTTCCAGTCTGTCCAGGACGTGTTTCCAGCTTCTCCGGCAGGTGGTTCTGGTACGTCTGAGAGGTGGTTCCGCCATGGCTGGCAGGTGATCCCGGACTGTCCCCCAGGTGGTTCTGGCATAGCCAGCAGTTGATATTGGCCTGTCCGGCAGGTGGTTCCAGCGAGTCGAACAGGTGGCTCCGGCGTTCTTGGCAGGTGGTTCCGGTCTGTCCGGTAGGTGTTTCCGGCGTGTCTGGCACGTGCTTCCGGCACGTCTGAGAGGTGGTTCCGTCATGCGCGGCAGGTGATTCCGGAGTGTCCGCCAGGTGGTTCTGGCGTACCCAGCAGGTGATTTTGGCGTGTCCGGCAGGTGTTTCTGGCGAGTCGAGCAGGTGGCTCCGGCATGCTCGGCAGGTGCTTCCGGCGTCTCCGGCACTTGGTTCTGGTGTGTCTGAGAGCTGGTTCCGGCATGTCCGGCAGATGATTCCGGAGTGTCCGCCAAGTGGTTCTGGCATACCCAGCAGGTGATTTTGGCGTGTCAGGGAGGTGGTACCGGTGAGTCGAGCAGGTGGTTCCGGCGTGCTCAGCAGGTGGTTCAGGCGGTTCTGGCAGGTGGTATCCGTCTGTTCGGGGTGTGGTTCCAGCATCTCATGAACACGTTTCTGGCAAGTCTGAGATGTGGTTCCAGCCGGCCCGACAGGTGTTTCCGCAGTGTCCGCCAAGCGGTTCTGGCGTAGTTGGCAGGTGATTTTGGCATGACTGGCAGGTGGTTCCAGCAAGCCTGGCAGGTGATTCCAAAGTGTTCACCAACTGGTTGTGGCGTAGCCGGCAGGTGATTTTTGCGTGATCGGCAGGTGGTTCTGGCGAGTCGAGCAGGTGGTTCCGGCGTGCTCGGCTGGTGCTTCCGGGGTCATTGGCACGGGGTTCTGGCATGTCTGAGAGGTGGTTCCTGCATGCCCGGCAAGTGATTCCGGAGTGTTCGCCAAGTGGTTCTGGCATAGTCGGCAGGTGATTTTGGCATGTCCGGCAGGTGGTTCAGGCGAGTTGAGCAGGTGGTTCCAACGTGCTTGGCAGGTGCTTCCGGCGTCTCCGGCACGTGTTTCTGGCACATCTGACAGGTGGTTCCGGCATGCCCGAAAGGTGATTCCGGTCTGTCCGGTAGGTGGTTCCAGCCGGCACGGCATGTGGTTCTGGTACGTCTCAGAGGTGGTTGCGCATGCCCAACAGGTGATTCCGGACTGTCCGCCACATGGTTCTGGCACGTCTGAGAGGTGGTTCCGGCATGCCCGGCAGGTCATCCCAGAGAGTCCTCCAAGTGGTTCTGGCATAACACGCAGGTGATTTTGGCGTGTCTGGCAGGTTGTTCCGTTGTGCTTGGCAGGTGGTTCAGGCTTGGCCGGCAGGTGGTTCCAGACTGTCCAGGACGTGTTTCCAGCTTCTCCGGCAGGTGGTTCTGGTACGTCTGAGAGGTGGTTCCACCATGGCTGGCAGGTGATTCCGGACCGCCCCCAGGTGGTTCTGGCATAGCCAGCAGTTGATATTGGCCTGTCCGGCAGGTGGTTCCAGCGAGTCGAACAGGTGGCTCCGGCGTGCTCGGCAGGTGGTTCCGGTCTGTCCGGTAGGTCATTCCGGCGTGTCCGGCACGTGCTTCCTGCACGTCTGAGAGGTGGTTCTGGCATGCGCGACAGGTGGTTTCGGAGTGTCCGCCAGGTGGTTCTGGCGTAGCCGGCAGGTGATTTTGGCGTGTCCGGCAGGTGTTTCTGGCGAGTCGAGCAGGTGGCTCCGGCATGCTCGGCAGGTGCTTCCGGCGTCTCCGGCACGTGGTTCTGGTGTGTCTGAGAGCTGGTTCCGGCATGTCCGGCAGATGATTCCGGAGTGTCCGCCAAGTGGTTCTGGCATACCCGGCTGGTGATTTGGGCATGTCAGGTAGGTGGCTCCGGCGTGCTCGGCAGGTTGTTCAGACGGGTCTGGCAGGTGTTTTCCGTCTGTTCTGGGTGTGGTTCCAGCATCTCATGCACATGGTTCTGGCACGTCTGCGATGTGGTTCCGGCCGGCCCGACAGGTGTTTCCACAGTGTCCGCCAAGTGGTACTGGCGTAGTTGGCAGGTGATTTTGGCATGACCGGCACGTGGTTCAAGCAAGCCCGGCAGGTGATTCCGAAGTGTTCCCCAACTGGTTGTGGCGTAGCCGGCAGGTGATTTTTGCGTGTCCGGCAGGTGGTTCTGGCGAGTCGAGCAGGTGGTTCCGGCGTGCTCGGCAGGTGCTTCCGGGGTCATTGGCACGTGATTCTTGCATATCTGAGAGGTGGTTCTGGCATGCCCGGCAGGTGATTCCGGAGTGTTCGCCAAGTGTTTCCGGCGTAGCCGGCAGGTGATTTTGCATGTCCAGCGGTCGTTCCGGCGGGTCGAGCCGGTGGTTCCGGCGTGTCCGGCAGGTGGTTCCGGTCTGTCCGGCAGGTGGTTCTGTGGTGTCCGGCACGAGGTTCAGTCTGAGAGGCTGTGCCGGCATGCCCCTCACGTGATTCCGGCTTGTCCCCGAAGTGGTGCTGGTGTAGCGGGCAGGTGATTTTGGCGTGTCCGGCAGGTGGTTCAGGCGAGTTGAGCAGGTGGTTGCGACGTGCTCGGCAGGTGCTTCCGGCGTCTCCGGCACGTGTTTCTGGCACATCTGACTGGTGGTTCCGGCATGCCCAAAAGTTGATTCCGGTCTGTCCGGTAGGTGGTTCCGGCGTGCACGGCACGTGGTTCTGGTACGTGTCAGAGGTGGTTGCGTATGCCCAACAGGTGATTCCGGACTGTCCGCCACGTGCTTCTGGCACGTCTGAGAGGTGGTTCCAACATGCCCGGCAGGTCATTTCGGAGAGTCGTCCAAGTGGTTCTGGCGTAGCCCGCAGGTGATTTTGGCGTGTCCGGCAGGTGGTTCCGCCGTGCTCGGCAGGTGGTTCAGGCATGGCCGTCACGTGGTTCCAGTCTGTCCAGGACGTGTTTCCAGCTTCTCCGGCAGGTGGTTCTGGTACGTCTGAGAGGTGGTTCCGCCATGGCTGGCAGGTGATCCCGGACTGTCCCCCAGGTGGTTCTGGCATAGCCAGCAGTTGATATTGGCCTGTCCGGCAGGTGGTTCCAGCGAGTCGAACAGGTGGCTCCGGCGTTCTTGGCAGGTGGTTCCGGTCTGTCCGGTAGGTGTTTCCGGCGTGTCTGGCACGTGCTTCCGGCACGTCTGAGAGGTGGTTCCGTCATGCACGGCAGGTGATTCCGGAGTGTCCGCCAGGTGGTTCTGGCGTACCCAGCAGGTGATTTTGGCGTGTCCGGCAGGTGTTTCTGGCGAGTCGAGCAGGTGGCTCCGGCATGCTCGGCAGGTGCTTCCGGCGTCTCCGGCACTTGGTTCTGGTGTGTCTGAGAGCTGGTTCCGTCATGTCCGGCAGATGATTCCGGAGTGTCCGCCAAGTGGTTCTGGCATACCCAGCAGGTGATTTTGGCGTGTCAGGGAGGTGGTACCGGTGAGTCGAGCAGGTGGTTCCGGCGTGCTCAGCAGGTGGTTCAGGCGGTTCTGGCAGGTGGTATCCGTCTGTTCGGGGTGTGGTTCCAGCATCTCATGAACACGTTTCTGGCAAGTCTGAGATGTGGTTCCAGCCGGCCCGACAGGTGTTTCCGCAGTGTCCGCCAAGCGGTTCTGGCGTAGTTGGCAGGTGATTTTGGCATGACTGGCAGGTGGTTCCAGCAAGCCTGGCAGGTGATTCCAAAGTGTTCACCAACTGGTTGTGGCGTAGCCGGCAGGTGATTTTTGCGTGATCGGCAGGTGGTTCTGGCGAGTCGAGCAGGTGGTTCCGGCGTGCTCGGCTGGTGCTTCCGGGGTCATTGGCACGGGGTTCTGGCATGTCTGAGAGGTGGTTCCTGCATGCCCGGCAAGTGATTCCGGAGTGTTCGCCAAGTGGTTCTGGCATAGTCGGCAGGTGATTTTGGCATGTCCGGCAGGTGGTTCAGGCGAGTTGAGCAGGTGGTTCCAACGTGCTTGGCAGGTGCTTCCGGCGTCTCCGGCACGTGTTTCTGGCACATCTGACAGGTGGTTCCGGCATGCCCGAAAGGTGATTCCGGTCTGTCCGGTAGGTGGTTCCAGCCGGCACGGCATGTGGTTCTGGTACGTCTCAGAGGTGGTTGCGCATGCCCAACAGGTGATTCCGGACTGTCCGCCACATGGTTCTGGCACGTCTGAGAGTTGGTTCCGGCATGCCCGGCAGGTCATCCCAGAGAGTCCTCCAAGTGGTTCTGGCATAACACGCAGGTCATTTTGGCGTGTCTGGCAGGTTGTTCCGTTGTGCTTGGCAGGTGGTTCAGGCTTGGCCGGCAGGTGGTTCCAGACTGTCCAGGACGTGTTTCCAGCTTCTCCGGCAGGTGGTTCTGGTACGTCTGAGAGGTGGTTCCGCCATGGCTGGCAGGTGATTCCGGACCGTCCCCCAGGTGGTTCTGGCATAGCCAGCAGTTGATATTGGCCTGTCCGGCAGGTGGTTCCAGAGAGTCGAACAGGTGGCTCCGGCGTGCTCGGCAGGTGGTTCTGGTCTGTCTGGTAGGTCATTCCGGCGTGTCCGGCACGTGCTTCCTGCACGTCTGAGAGGTGGATCCGGCATGCGCGACAGGTGGTTTCGGAGTGTCCGCCACGTGGTTCTGGCGTAGCCGGCAGGTGATTTTGGCGTGTCCGGCAGGTGTTTCTGGCGAGTCGAGCAGGTGGCTCCGGCATGCTCGGCAGGTGCTTCCGGCGTCTCCGGCACGTGGTTCTGGTGTGTCTGAGAGCTGGTTCCGGCATGTCCGGCAGATGATTCCGGAGTTTTCCGCCAAGTGGTTCTGGCATACCCGGCTGGTGATTTGGGCATGTCAGGTAGGTGGCTCCGGCGTGCTCGGCAGGTTGTTCAGACGGGTCTGGCAGGTGTTTTCCGTCTGTTCTGGGTGTGGTTCCAGCATCTCATGCACATGGTTCTGGCACGTCTGAGATGTGGTTCCGGCCGGCCCGACAGGTGTTTCCACAGTGTCCGCCAAGTGGTACTGTCGTAGTTGGCAGGTGATTTTGGCATGACCGGCAGGTGGTTCCAGCAAGCCCGGCAGGTGATTCCGAAGTGTTCCCCAACTGGTTGTGGCGTAGCCGGCAGGTGATTTTTGCGTGTCCGGCAGGTGGTTCTGGCGAGTCGAGCAGGTGGTTCCGGCGTGCTCGGCAGGTGCTTCCGGGGTCATTGGCACGTGGTTCTGGCATATCTGAGAGGTGGTTCCGGCATGCCCGGCAGGTGATTCCGGAGTGTTCGCCAAGTGTTTCCGGCGTAGCCGGCAGGTGATTTTGCATGTCCAGCGGTCGTTCCGGCGGGTCGAGCCGGTGGTTCCGGCGTGTCCGGCAGGTGGTTCCGGTCTGTCCGGCAGGTGGTTCTGTGGTGTCCGGCACGAGGTTCAGTCTGAGAGGCTGTGCCGGCATGCCCCTCACGTGATTCCGGCTTGTCCCCGAAGTGGTGCTGGTGTAGCGGGCAGGTGATTTTGGCGTGTCCGGCAGGTGGTTCAGGCGAGTTGAGCAGGTGGTTCCAACGTGCTCGGCAGGTGCTTCCGGCGTCTCCGGCACGTGTTTCTGGCACATCTGACTGGTGGTTCCGGCATGCCCAAAAGTTGATTCCGGTCTGTCCGGTAGGTGGTTCCGGCGTGCACGGCACGTGGTTCTGGTACGTGTCAGAGGTGGTTGCGTATGCCCAACAGGTGATTCCGGACTGTCCGCCACGTGCTTCTGGCACGTCTGAGAGGTGGTTCCAACATGCCCGGCAGGTCATTTCGGAGAGTCGTCCAAGTGGTTCTGGCGTAGCCCGCAGGTGATTTTGGCGTGTCCGGCAGGTGGTTCCGCCGTGCTCGGCAGGTGGTTCAGGCATGGCCGTCACGTGGTTCCAGTCTGTCCAGGACGTGTTTCCAGCTTCTCCGGCAGGTGGTTCTGGTACGTCTGAGAGGTGGTTCCGCCATGGCTGGCAGGTGATCCCGGACTGTCCCCCAGGTGGTTCTGGCATAGCCAGCAGTTGATATTGGCCTGTCCGGCCGGTGGTTCCAGCGAGTCGAACAGGTGGCTCCGGCGTTCTTGGCAGGTGGTTCCGGTCTGTCCGGTAGGTGTTTCCGGCGTGTCTGGCACGTGCTTCCGGCACGTCTGAGAGGTGGTTCCGTCATGCGCGGCAGGTGATTCCGGAGTGTCCCCCAGGTGGTTCTGGCGTACCCAGCAGGTGATTTTGGCGTGTCCGGCAGGTGTTTCTGGCGAGTCGAGCAGGTGGCTCCGGCATGCTCGGCAGGTGCTTCCGGCGTCTCCGGCACTTGGTTCTGGTGTGTCTGAGAGCTGGTTCCGGCATGTCCGGCAGATGATTCCGGAGTGTCCGCCAAGTGGTTCTGGCATACCCAGCAGGTGATTTTGGCGTGTCAGGGAGGTGGTACCGGTGAGTCGAGCAGGTGGTTCCGGCGTGCTCAGCAGGTGGTTCAGGCGGTTCTGGCAGGTGGTATCCGTCTGTTCGGGGTGTGGTTCCAGCATCTCATGAACACGTTTCTGGCAAGTCTGAGATGTGGTTCCAGCCGGCCCGACAGGTGTTTCCGCAGTGTCCGCCAAGCGGTTCTGGCGTAGTTGGCAGGTGATTTTGGCATGACTGGCAGGTGGTTCCAGCAAGCCTGGCAGGTGATTCCAAAGTGTTCACCAACTGGTTGTGGCGTAGCCGGCAGGTGATTTTTGCGTGATGGGCAGGTGGTTCTGGCGAGTCGAGCAGGTGGTTCCGGCGTGCTCGGCTGGTGCTTCCGGGGTCATTGGCACGGGGTTCTGGCATGTCTGAGAGGTGGTTCCTGCATGCCCGGCAAGTGATTCCGGAGTGTTCGCCAAGTGGTTCTGGCATAGTCGGCAGGTGATTTTGGCATGTCCGGCAGGTGGTTCAGGCGAGTTGAGCAGGTGGTTCCAACGTGCTTGGCAGGTGCTTCCGGCGTCTCCGGCACGTGTTTCTGGCACATCTGACAGGTGGTTCCGGCATGCCCGAAAGGTGATTCCGGTCTGTCCGGTAGGTGGTTCCAGCCTGCACGGCATGTGGTTCTGGTACGTCTCAGAGGTGGTTGCGCATGCCCAACAGGTGATTCCGGACTGTCCGCCACATGGTTCTGGCACGTCTGAGAGGTGGTTCCGGCATGCCCGGCAGGTCATCCCAGAGAGTCCTCCAAGTGGTTCTGGCATAACACGCAGGTGATTTTGGCGTGTCTGGCAGGTTGTTCCGTTGTGCTTGGCAGGTGGTTCAGGCTTGGCCGGCAGGTGGTTCCAGACTGTCCAGGACGTGTTTCCAGCTTCTCCGGCAGGTGGTTCTGGTACGTCTGAGAGGTGGTTCCGCCATGGCTGGCAGGTGATTCCGGACCATCCATCAGGTGGTTCTGGCATAGCCAGCAGTTGATATTGGCCTGTCCGGCAGGTGGTTCCAGAGAGTCGAACAGGTGGCTCCGGCGTGCTCGGCAGGTGGTTCCGGTCTGTCTGGTAGGTCATTCCGGCGTGTCCGGCACGTGCTTCCTGCACGTCTGAGAGGTGGTTCCGGCATGCGCGACAGGTGGTTTCGGAGTGTCCGCCAGGTGGTTCTGGCGTACCCGGCAGGTGATTTTGGCGTGTCCGGCAGGTGTTTCTGGCGAGTCGAGCAGGTGGCTCCGACATGCTCGGCAGGTGCTTCCGGCGTCTCCGGCACGTGGTTCTGGTGTGTCTGAGAGCTGGTTCCGGCATGTCCGGCAGATGATTCCGGAGTTTTCCGCCAAGTGGTTCTGGCATACCCGGCTGGTGATTTGGGCATGTCAGGTAGGTGGCTCCGGCGTGCTCGGCAGGTTGTTCAGACGGGTCTGGCAGGTGTTTTCCGTCTGTTCTGGGTGTGGTTCCAGCATCTCATGCACATGGTTCTGGCACGTCTGAGATGTGGTTCCGGCCGGCCCGACAGGTGTTTCCACAGTGTCCGCCAAGTGGTACTGGCGTAGTTGGCAGGTGATTTTGGCATGACCGGCAGGTGGTTCCAGCAAGCCCGGCAGCTGATTCCGAAGTGTTCCCCAACTGGTTGTGGCGTAGCCGGCAGGTGATTTTTGCGTGTCCGGCAGGTGGTTCTGGCGAGTCGAGCAGGTGGTTCCGGCGTGCTCGGCAGGTGCTTCCGGGGTCATTGGCACGTGGTTCTGGCATATCTGAGAGGTGGTTCCGGCATGCCCGGCAGGTGATTCCGGAGTGTTCGCCAAGTGTTTCCGGCGTAGCCGGCAGGTGATTTTGCATGTCCAGCGGTCGTTCCGGCGGGTCGAGCCGGTGGTTCCGGCGTGTCCGGCAGGTGGTTCCGGTCTGTCCGGCAGGTGGTTCTGTGGTGTCCGGCACGAGGTTCAGTCTGAGAGGCTGTGCCGGCATGCCCCTCACGTGATTCCGGCTTGTCCCCGAAGTGGTGCTGGTGTAGCGGGCAGGTGATTTTGGCGTGTCCGGCAGGTGGTTCAGGCGAGTTGAGCAGGTGGTTGCGACGTGCTCGGCAGGTGCTTCCGGCGTCTCCGGCACGTGTTTCTGGCACATCTGACTGGTGGTTCCGGCATGCCCAAAAGTTGATTCCGGTCTGTCCGGTAGGTGGTTCCGGCGTGCACGGCACGTGGTTCTGGTACGTGTCAGAGGTGGTTGCGTATGCCCAACAGGTGATTCCGGACTGTCCGCCACGTGCTTCTGGCACGTCTGAGAGGTGGTTCCAACATGCCCGGCAGGTCATTTCGGAGAGTCGTCCAAGTGGTTCTGGCGTAGCCCGCAGGTGATTTTGGCGTGTCCGGCAGGTGGTTCCGCCGTGCTCGGCAGGTGGTTCAGGCATGGCCGTCACGTGGTTCCAGTCTGTCCAGGACGTGTTTCCAGCTTCTCTGGCAGGTGGTTCTGGTACGTCTGAGAGGTGGTTCCGCCATGGCTGGCAGGTGATCCCGGACTGTCCCCCAGGTGGTTCTGGCATAGCCAGCAGTTGATATTGGCCTGTCCGGCCGGTGGTTCCAGCGAGTCGAACAGGTGGCTCCGGCGTTCTTGGCAGGTGGTTCCGGTCTGTCCGGTAGGTGTTTCCGGCGTGTCTGGCACGTGCTTCCGGCACGTCTGAGAGGTGGTTCCGTCATGCGCGGCAGGTGATTCCGGAGTGTCCCCCAGGTGGTTCTGGCGTACCCAGCAGGTGATTTTGGCGTGTCCGGCAGGTGTTTCTGGCGAGTCGAGCAGGTGGCTCCGGCATGCTCGGCAGGTGCTTCCGGCGTCTCCGGCACTTGGTTCTGGTGTGTCTGAGAGCTGGTTCCGGCATGTCCGGCAGATGATTCCGGAGTGTCCGCCAAGTGGTTCTGGCATACCCAGCAGGTGATTTTGGCGTGTCAGGGAGGTGGTACCGGTGAGTCGAGCAGGTGGTTCCGGCGTGCTCAGCAGGTGGTTCAGGCGGTTCTGGCAGGTGGTATCCGTCTGTTCGGGGTGTGGTTCCAGCATCTCATGAACACGTTTCTGGCAAGTCTGAGATGTGGTTCCAGCCGGCCCGACAGGTGTTTCCGCAGTGTCCGCCAAGCGGTTCTGGCGTAGTTGGCAGGTGATTTTGGCATGACTGGCAGGTGGTTCCAGCAAGCCTGGCAGGTGATTCCAAAGTGTTCACCAACTGGTTGTGGCGTAGCCGGCAGGTGATTTTTGCGTGATGGGCAGGTGGTTCTGGCGAGTCGAGCAGGTGGTTCCGGCGTGCTCGGCTGGTGCTTCCGGGGTCATTGGCACGGGGTTCTGGCATGTCTGAGAGGTGGTTCCTGCATGCCCGGCAAGTGATTCCGGAGTGTTCGCCAAGTGGTTCTGGCATAGTCGGCAGGTGATTTTGGCATGTCCGGCAGGTGGTTCAGGCGAGTTGAGCAGGTGGTTCCAACGTGCTTGGCAGGTGCTTCCGGCGTCTCCGGCACGTGTTTCTGGCACATCTGACAGGTGGTTCCGGCATGCCCGAAAGGTGATTCCGGTCTGTCCGGTAGGTGGTTCCAGCCGGCACGGCATGTGGTTCTGGTACGTCTCAGAGGTGGTTGCGCATGCCCAACAGGTGATTCCGGACTGTCCGCCACATGGTTCTGGCACGTCTGAGAGGTGGTTCCGGCATGCCCGGCAGGTCATCCCAGAGAGTCCTCCAAGTGGTTCTGGCATAACACGCAGGTGATTTTGGCGTGTCTGGCAGGTTGTTCCGTTGTGCTTGGCAGGTGGTTCAGGCTTGGCCGGCAGGTGGTTCCAGACTGTCCAGGACGTGTTTCCAGCTTCTCCGGCAGGTGGTTCTGGTACGTCTGAGAGGTGGTTCCGCCATGGCTGGCAGGTGATTCCGGACCATCCATCAGGTGGTTCTGGCATAGCCAGCAGTTGATATTGGCCTGTCCGGCAGGTGGTTCCAGAGAGTCGAACAGGTGGCTCCGGCGTGCTCGGCAGGTGGTTCCGGTCTGTCTGGTAGGTCATTCCGGCGTGTCCGGCACGTGCTTCCTGCACGTCTGAGAGGTGGTTCCGGCATGCGCGACAGGTGGTTTCGGAGTGTCCGCCAGGTGGTTCTGGCGTACCCGGCAGGTGATTTTGGCGTGTCCGGCAGGTGTTTCTGGCGAGTCGAGCAGGTGGCTCCGACATGCTCGGCAGGTGCTTCCGGCGTCTCCGGCACGTGGTTCTGGTGTGTCTGAGAGCTGGTTCCGGCATGTCCGGCAGATGATTCCGGAGTTTTCCGCCAAGTGGTTCTGGCATACCCGGCTGGTGATTTGGGCATGTCAGGTAGGTGGCTCCGGCGTGCTCGGCAGGTTGTTCAGACGGGTCTGGCAGGTGTTTTCCGTCTGTTCTGGGTGTGGTTCCAGCATCTCATGCACATGGTTCTGGCACGTCTGAGATGTGGTTCCGGCCGGCCCGACAGGTGTTTCCACAGTGTCCGCCAAGTGGTACTGGCGTAGTTGGCAGGTGATTTTGGCATGACCGGCAGGTGGTTCCAGCAAGCCCGGCAGCTGATTCCGAAGTGTTCCCCAACTGGTTGTGGCGTAGCCGGCAGGTGATTTTTGCGTGTCCGGCAGGTGGTTCTGGCGAGTCGAGCAGGTGGTTCCGGCGTGCTCGGCAGGTGCTTCCGGGGTCATTGGCACGTGGTTCTGGCATATCTGAGAGGTGGTTCCGGCATGCCCGGCAGGTGATTCCGGAGTGTTCGCCAAGTGTTTCCGGCGTAGCCGGCAGGTGATTTTGCATGTCCAGCGGTCGTTCCGGCGGGTCGAGCCGGTGGTTCCGGCGTGTCCGGCAGGTGGTTCCGGTCTGTCCGGCAGGTGGTTCTGTGGTGTCCGGCACGAGGTTCAGTCTGAGAGGCTGTGCCGGCATGCCCCTCACGTGATTCCGGCTTGTCCCCGAAGTGGTGCTGGTGTAGCGGGCAGGTGATTTTGGCGTGTCCGGCAGGTGGTTCAGGCGAGTTGAGCAGGTGGTTGCGACGTGCTCGGCAGGTGCTTCCGGCGTCTCCGGCACGTGTTTCTGGCACATCTGACTGGTGGTTCCGGCATGCCCAAAAGTTGATTCCGGTCTGTCCGGTAGGTGGTTCCGGCGTGCACGGCACGTGGTTCTGGTACGTGTCAGAGGTGGTTGCGTATGCCCAACAGGTGATTCCGGACTGTCCGCCACGTGCTTCTGGCACGTCTGAGAGGTGGTTCCAACATGCCCGGCAGGTCATTTCGGAGAGTCGTCCAAGTGGTTCTGGCGTAGCCCGCAGGTGATTTTGGCGTGTCCGGCAGGTGGTTGCGCCGTGCTCGGCAGGTGGTTCAGGCATGGCCGTCACGTGGTCCAGTCTGTCCAGGACGTGTTTCCAGCTTCTCCGGCAGGTGGTTCTGGTACGTCTGAGAGGTGGTTCCGCCATGGCTGGCAGGTGATCCCGGACTGTCCCCCAGGTGGTTCTGGCATAGCCAGCAGTTGATATTGGCCTGTCCGGCAGGTGGTTCCAGCGAGTCGAACAGGTGGCTCCGGCGTTCTTGGCAGGTGGTTCCGGTCTGTCCGGTAGGTGTTTCCGGCGTGTCTGGCACGTGCTTCCAGCACGTCTGAGAGGTGGTTCCGTCATGCGCGGCAGGTGATTCCGGAGTGTCCGCCAGGTGGTTCTGGCGTACCCAGCAGGTGATTTTGGCGTGTCCGGCAGGTGTTTCTGGCGAGTCGAGCAGGTGGCTCCGGCATGCTCGGCAGGTGCTTCCGGCGTCTCCGGCACTTGGTTCTGGTGTGTCTGAGAGCTGGTTCCGGCATGTCCGGCAGATGATTCTGGAGTGTCCGCCAAGTGGTTCTGGCATACCCAGCAGGTGATTTTGGCGTGTCAGGGAGGTGGTACCGGTGAGTCGAGCAGGTGGTTCCGGCGTGCTCAGCAGGTGGTTCAGGCGGTTCTGGCAGGTGGTATCCGTCTGTTCGGGGTGTGGTTCCAGCATCTCATGAACACGTTTCTGGCAAGTCTGAGATGTGGTTCCAGCCGGCCCGACAGGTGTTTCCGCAGTGTCCGCCAAGCGGTTCTGGCGTAGTTGGCAGGTGATTTTGGCATGACTGGCAGGTGGTTCCAGCAAGCCTGGCAGGTGATTCCAAAGTGTTCACCAACTGGTTGTGGCGTAGCCGGCAGGTGATTTTTGCGTGATCGGCAGGTGGTTCTGGCGAGTCGAGCAGGTGGTTCCGGCGTGCTCGGCTGGTGCTTCCGGGGTCATTGGCACGGGGTTCTGGCATGTCTGAGAGGTGGTTCCTGCATGCCCGGCAAGTGATTCCGGAGTGTTCGCCAAGTGGTTCTGGCATAGTCGGCAGGTGATTTTGGCATGTCCGGCAGGTGGTTCAGGCGAGTTGAGCAGGTGGTTCCAACGTGCTTGGCAGGTGCTTCCGGCGTCTCCGGCACGTGTTTCTGGCACATCTGACAGGTGGTTCCGGCATGCCCGAAAGGTGATTCCGGTCTGTCCGGTAGGTGGTTCCAGCCGGCATGGCATGTGGTTCTGGTACGTCTCAGAGGTGGTTGCGCATGCCCAACAGGTGATTCCGGACTGTCCGCCACATGGTTCTGGCACGTCTGAGAGGTGGTTCTGGCATGCCCGGCAGGTCATCCCAGAGAGTCCTCCAAGTGGTTCTGGCATAACACGCAGGTGATTTTGGTGTGTCAGGCAGGTTGTTCCGTTGTGCTTGGCAGGTGGTTCAGGCTTGGGCGGCAGGTGGTTCCAGACTGTCCAGGACGTGTTTCCAGCTTCTCCGGCAGGTGGTTCTGGTACGTCTGAGAGGTGGTTCCGCCATGGCTGGCAGGTGATTCCGGACCGTCCCCCAGGTGGTTCTGGCATAGCCAGCAGTTGATATTGGCTTGTCCGGCAGGTGGTTCCAGCGAGTCGAACAGGTGGCTCCGGCGTGCTCGGCAGGTGGTTCCGGTCTGTCCGGTAGGTCATTCCGGCGTGTCCGGCACGTGCTTCCTGCACGTCTGAGAGGTGGTTCCGGCATGCGCGACAGGTGGTTTCGGAGTGTCCGCCATGTGGTTCTGGCGTACCCGGCAGGTGATTTTGGCGTGTCCGGCAGGTGTTTCTGGCGAGTCGAGCAGGTGGCTCCGGCATGCTCGGCAGGTGCTTCCGGCGTCTCCGGCACGTGGTTCTGGTGTGTCTGAGAGCTGGTTCCGGCATGTCCGGCAGATGATTCCGGAGTGTCCGCCAAGTGGTTCTGGCATACCCGGCTGGTGATTTGGGCATGTCAGGTAGGTGGCTCCGGCGTGCTCGGCAGGTTGTTCAGACGGGTCTGGCAGGTGTTTTCCGTCTGTTCTGGGTGTGGTTCCAGCATCTCATGCACATGGTTCTGGCACGTCTGAGATGTGGTTCCGGCCAGCCCGACACGTGTTTCCACAGTGTCCGCCAAGTGGTACTGGCATAGTTGGCAGGTGATTTTGGCATGACCGGCAGGTGGTTCCAGCAAGCCCGGCAGGTGATTCCGAAGTGTTCCCCAACTGGTTGTGGCGTAGCCGGCAGGTGATTTTTGCGTGTCCGGCAGGTGGTTCTGGCGAGTCGAGCAGGTGGTTCCGGCGTGCTCGGCAGGTGCTTCCGGGGTCATTGGCACGTGGTTCTGGCATATCTGAGAGGTGGTTCCGGCATGCCCGGCAGGTGATTCCGGAGTGTTCGCCAAGTGTTTCCGGCGTAGCCGGCAGGTGATTTTGCATGTCCAGCGGTCGTTCCGGCGGGTCGAGCCGGTGGTTCCGGCGTGTCCGGCAGGTGGTTCCGGTCTGTCCGGCAGGTGGTTCTGTGGTGTCCGGCACGAGGTTCAGTCTGAGAGGCTGTGCCGGCATGCCCCTCACGTGATTCCGGCTTGTCCCTGAAGTGGTGCTGGTGTAGCGGGCAGGTGATTTTGGCGTGTCCGGCAGGTGGTTCAGGCGAGTTGAGCAGGTGGTTGCGACATGCTCGGCAGGTGCTTCCGGCGTCTCCGGCACGTGTTTCTGGCACATCTGACTGGTGGTTCCGGCATGCCCAAAAGTTGATTCCGGTCTGTCCGGTAGGTGGTTCCGGCGTGCACGGCACGTGGTTCTGGTACGTGTCAGAGGTGGTTGCGTATGCCCAACAGGTGATTCCGGACTGTCCGCCACGTGCTTCTGGCACGTCTGAGAGGTGGTTCCAACATGCCCGGCAGGTCATTTCGGAGAGTCATCCAAGTGGTTCTGGCGTAGCCCGCAGGTGATTTTGGCGTGTCCGGCAGGTGGTTCCGCCGTGCTCGGCAGGTGGTTCAGGCATTGCCGTCACGTGGTTCCAGTCTGTCCAGGACGTGTTTCCAGCTTCTCCGGCAGGTGGTTCTGGTACGTCTGAGAGGTGGTTCCGCCATGGCTGGCAGGTGATCCCGGACTGTCCCCCAGGTGGTTCTGGCATAGCCAGCAGTTGATATTGGCCTGTCCGGCAGGTGGTTCCAGCGAGTCGAACAGGTGGCTCCGGCGTTCTTGGCAGGTGGTTCCGGTCTGTCCGGTAGGTGTTTCCGGCGTGTCTGGCACGTGCTTCCGGCACGTCTGAGAGGTGGTTCCGTCATGCGCGGCAGGTGATTCCGGAGTGTCCGCCAGGTGGTTCTGGCGTACCCAGCAGGTGATTTTGGCGTGTCCGGCAGGTGTTTCTGGCGAGTCGAGCAGGTGGCTCCGGCATGCTCGGCAGGTGCTTCCGGCGTCTCCGGCACTTGGTTCTGGTGTGTCTGAGAGCTGGTTCCGGCATGTCCGGCAGATGATTCCGGAGTGTCCGCCAAGTGGTTCTGGCATACCCAGCAGGTGATTTTGGCGTGTCAGGGAGGTGGTACCGGTGAGTCGAGCAGGTGGTTCCGGCGTGCTCAGCAGGTGGTTCAGGCGGTTCTGGCAGGTGGTATCCGTCTGTTCGGGGTGTGGTTCCAGCATCTCATGAACACGTTTCTGGCAAGTCTGAGATGTGGTTCCAGCCGGCCCGACAGGTGTTTCCGCAGTGTCCGCCAAGCGGTTCTGGCGTAGTTGGCAGGTGATTTTGGCATGACTGGCAGGTGGTTCCAGCAAGCCTGGCAGGTGATTCCAAAGTGTTCACCAACTGGTTGTGGCGTAGCCGGCAGGTGATTTTTGCGTGATCGGCAGGTGGTTCTGGCGAGTCGAGCAGGTGGTTCCGGCGTGCTCGGCTGGTGCTTCCGGGGTCATTGGCACGGGGTTCTGGCATGTCTGAGAGGTGGTTCCTGCATGCCCGGCAAGTGATTCCGGAGTGTTCGCCAAGTGGTTCTGGCATAGTCGGCAGGTGATTTTGGCATGTCCGGCAGGTGGTTCAGGCGAGTTGAGCAGGTGGTTCCAACGTGCTTGGCAGGTGCTTCCGGCGTCTCCGGCACGTGTTTCTGGCACATCTGACAGGTGGTTCCGGCATGCCCGAAAGGTGATTCCGGTCTGTCCGGTAGGTGGTTCCAGCCAGCACGGCATGCGGTTCTGGTACGTCTCAGAGGTGGTTGCGCATGCCCAACAGGTGATTCCGGACTGTCCGCCACATGGTTCTGGCACGTCTGAGAGGTGGTTCCGGCATGCCCGGCAGGTCATCCCAGAGAGTCCTCCAAGTGGTTCTGGCATAACACGCAGGTGATTTTGGCGTGTCAGGCAGGTTGTTCCGTTGTGCTTGGCAGGTGGTTCAGGCTTGGCCGGCAGGTGGTTCCAGACTGTCCAGGACGTGTTTCCAGCTTCTCCGGCAGGTGGTTCTGGTACGTCTGAGAGGTGGTTCCGCCATGGCTGGCAGGTGATTCCGGACCGTCCCCCAGGTGGTTCTGGCATAGCCAGCAGTTGATATTGGCCTGTCCGGCAGGTGGTTCCAGCGAGTCGAACAGGTGGCTCCGGCGTGCTCGGCAGGTGGTTCCGGTCTGTCCGGTAGGTCATTCCGGCGTGTCCGGCACGTGCTTCCTGCACGTCTGAGAGGTGGTTCCGGCATGCGCGACAGGTGGTTTCGGAGTGTCCGCCAGGTGGTTCTGGCGTACCCGGCAGGTGATTTTGGCGTGTCCGGCAGGTGTTTCTGGCGAGTCGAGCAGGTGGCTCCGGCATGCTCGGCAGGTGCTTCCGGCGACTCCGGCACGTGGTTCTGGTGTGTCTGAGAGCTGGTTCCGGCATGTCCGGCAGATGATTCCGGAGTTTTCCGCCAAGTGGTTCTGGCTACCCGGCTGGTGATTTGGGCATGTCAGGTAGGTGGCTCCGGCGTGCTCGGCAGGTTGTTCAGACGGGTCTGGCAGGTGTTTTCCGTCTGTTCTGGGTGTGGTTCCAGCATCTCATGCACATGGTTCTGGCACGTCTGAGATGTGGTTCCGGCCGGCCCGACAGGTGTTTCCACAGTGTCCGCCAAGTGGTACTGGCGTAGTTGGCAGGTGATTTTGGCATGACCGGCAGGTGGTTCCAGCAAGCCCGGCAGGTGATTCCGAAGTGTTCCCCAACTGGTTGTGGCGTAGCCGGCAGGTGATTTTTGCGTGTCCGGCAGGTGGTTCTGGCGAGTCGAGCAGGTGGTTCCGGCGTGCTCGGCAGGTGCTTCCGGGGTCATTGGCACGTGGTTCTGGCATATCTGAGAGGTGGTTCCGGCATGCCCGGCAGGTGATTCCGGAGTGTTCGCCAAGTGTTTCCGGCGTAGCCGGCAGGTGATTTTGCATGTCCAGCGGTCGTTCCGGTGGGTCGAGCCGGTGGTTCCGGCGTGTCCGGCAGGTGGTTCCGGTCTGTCCGGCAGGTGGTTCTGTGGTGTCCGGCACGAGGTTCAGTCTGAGAGGCTGTGCCGGCATGCCCCTCACGTGATTCCGGCTTGTCCCCGAAGTGGTGCTGGTGTAGCGGGCAGGTGATTTTGGCGTGTCCGGCAGGTGGTTCAGGCGAGTTGAGCAGGTGGTTGCGACGTGCTCGGCAGGTGCTTCCGGCGTCTCCGGCACGTGTTTCTGGCACATCTGACTGGTGGTTCCGGCATGCCCAAAAGTTGATTCCGGTCTGTCCGGTAGGTGGTTCCGGCGTGCACGGCACGTGGTTCTGGTACGTGTCAGAGGTGGTTGCGTATGCCCAACAGGTGATTCCGGACTGTCCGCCACGTGCTTCTGGCACGTCTGAGAGGTGGTTCCAACATGCCCGGCAGGTCATTTCGGAGAGTCGTCCAAGTGGTTCTGGCGTAGCCCGCAGGTGATTTTGGCACGTCCGGCAGGTGGTTGCGCCGTGCTCGGCAGGTGGTTCAGGCATGGCCGTCACGTGGTTCCAGTCTGTCCAGGACGTGTTTCCAGCTTCTCCGGCAGGTGGTTCTGGTACGTCTGAGAGGTGGTTCCGCCATGGCTGGCAGGTGATCCCGGACTGTCCCCCAGGTGGTTCTGCCATAGCCAGCAGTTGATATTGGCCTGTCCGGCAGGTGGTTCCAGCGAGTCGAACAGGTGGCTCCGGCGTTCTTGGCAGGTGGTTCCGGTCTGTCCGGTAGGTGTTTCCGGCGTGTCTGGCACGTGCTTCCGGCACGTCTGAGAGGTGGTTCCGTCATGCGCGGCAGGTGATTCCGGAGTGTCCGCCAGGTGGTTCTGGCGTACCCAGCAGGTGATTTTGGCGTGTCCGGCAGGTGTTTCTGGCGAGTCGAGCAGGTGGCTCCGGCATGCTCGGCAGGTGCTTCCGGCGTCTCCGGCACTTGGTTCTGGTGTGTCTGAGAGCTGGTTCCGGCATGTCCGGCAGATGATTCCGGAGTGTCCGCCAAGTGGTTCTGGCATACCCAGCAGGTGATTTTGGCGTGTCAGGGAGGTGGTACCGGTGAGTCGAGCAGGTGGCTCCGGCATGCTCGGCAGGTGCTTCCGGCGTCTCTGGCACTTGGTTCTGGTGTGTCTGAGAGCTGGTTCCGGCATGTCCGGCAGATGATTCCGGAGTGTCCGCCAAGTGGTTCTGGCATACCCGGCTGGTGATTTGGGCATGTCAGGTAGGTGGCTCCGGCGTGCTCGGCAGGTTGTTCAGACGGGTCTGGCAGGTGTTTTCCGTCTGTTCTGGGTGTGGTTCCAGCATCTCATGCACATGGTTCTGGCACGTCTGAGATGTGGTTCCGGCCGGCCCGACAGGTGTTTCCACAGTGTCCGCCAAGTGGTACTGGCGTAGTTGGCAGGTGATTTTGGCATGACCGGCAGGTGGTTCCAGCAAGCCCGGCAGGTGATTCCGAAGTGTTCCCCAACTGGTTGTGGCGTAGCCGGCAGGTGATTTTTGCGTGTCCGGCAGGTGGTTCTGGCGAGTCGAGCAGGTGGTTCCGGCGTGCTCGGCAGGTGCTTCCGGGGTCATTGGCACGTGGTTCTGGCATATCTGAGAGGTGGTTCCGGCATGCCCGGCGGGTGATTCCGGAGTGTTCGCCAAGTGTTTCCGGCGTAGCCGGCAGGTGATTTTGCATGTCCAGCGGTCGTTCCGGCGGGTCGAGCCGGTGGTTCCGGCGTGTCCGGCAGGTGGTTCCGGTCTGTCCGGCAGGTGGTTCTGTGGTGTCCGGCACGAGGTTCAGTCTGAGAGGCTGTGCCGGCATGCCCCTCACGTGATTCCGGCTTGTCCCCGAAGTGGTGCTGGTGTAGCGGGCAGGTGATTTTGGCGTGTCCGGCAGGTGGTTCAGGCGAGTTGAGCAGGTGGTTGCGACGTGCTCGGCAGGTGCTTCCGGCGTCTCCGGCACGTGTTTCTGGCACATCTGACTGGTGGTTCCGGCATGCCCAAAAGTTGATTCCGGTCTGTCCGGTAGGTGGTTCCGGCGTGCACGGCACGTGGTTCTGGTACGTGTCAGAGGTGGTTGCGTATGCCCAACAGGTGATTCCGGACTGTCCGCCACGTGCTTCTGGCACGTCTGAGAGGTGGTTCCAACATGCCCGGCAGGTCATTTCGGAGAGTCGTCCAAGTGGTTCTGGCGTAGCCCGCAGGTGATTTTGGCGTGTCCGGCAGGTGGTTCCGCCGTGCTCGGCAGGTGGTTCAGGCATGGCCGTCACGTGGTTCCAGTCTGTCCAGGACGTGTTTCCAGCTTCTCCGGCAGGTGGTTCTGGTACGTCTGAGAGGTGGTTCCGCCATGGCTGGCAGGTGATCCCGGACTGTCCCCCAGGTGGTTCTGGCATAGCCAGCAGTTGATATTGGCCTGTCCGGCAGGTGGTTCCAGCGAGTCGAACAGGTGGCTCCGGCGTTCTTGGCAGGTGGTTCCGGTCTGTCCGGTAGGTGTTTCCGGCGTGTCTGGCACGTGCTTCCGGCACGTGTGAGAGGTGGTTCCGTCATGCGCGGCAGGTGATTCCGGAGTGTCCGCCAGGTGGTTCTGGCGTACCCAGCAGGTGATTTTGGCGTGTCCGGCAGGTGTTTCTGGCGAGTCGAGCAGGTGGCTCCGGCATGCTCGGCAGGTGCTTCCGGCGTCTCCGGCACTTGGTTCTGGTGTGTCTTAGAGCTGGTTCCGGCATGTCCGGCAGATGATTCCGGAGTGTCCGCCAAGTGGTTCTGGCATACCCAGCAGGTGATTTTGGCGTGTCAGGGAGGTGGTACCGGTGAGTCGAGCAGGTGGTTCCAGCGTGCTCAGCAGGTGGTTCAGGCGGTTCTGGCAGGTGGTATCCGTCTGTTCGGGGTGTGGTTCCAGCATCTCATGAACACGTTTCTGGCAAGTCTGAGATGTGGTTCCAGCCGGCCCGACAGGTGTTTCCGCAGTGTCCGCCAAGCGGTTCTGGCGTAGTTGGCAGGTGATTTTGGCATGACTGGCAGGTGGTTCCAGCAAGCCTGGCAGGTGATTCCAAAGTGTTCACCAACTGGTTGTGGCGTAGCCGGCAGGTGATTTTTGCGTGATCGGCAGGTGGTTCTGGCGAGTCGAGCAGGTGGTTCCGGCGTGCTCGGCTGGTGCTTCCGGGATCATTGGCACGGGGTTCTGGCATGTCTGAGAGGTGGTTCCTGCATGCCCGGCAAGTGATTCCGGAGTGTTCGCCAAGTGGTTCTGGCATAGTCGGCAGGTGATTTTGGCATGTCCGGCAGGTGGTTCAGGCGAGTTGAGCAGGTGGTTCCAATGTGCTTGGCAGGTGCTTCCGGCGTCTCCGGCACGTGTTTCTGGCACATCTGACAGGTGGTCCCGGCATGCCCGAAAGGTGATTCCGGTCTGTCCGGTAGGTGGTTCCAGCCGGCACGGCATGTGGTTCTGGTACGTCTCAGAGGTGGTTGCGCATGCCCAACAGGTGATTCCGGACTGTCCGCCACATGGTTCTGGCACGTCTGAGAGGTGGTTCCGGCATGCCCGGCAGGTCATCCCAGAGAGTCCTCCAAGTGGTTCTGGCATAACACGCAGGTGATTTTGGCGTGTCAGGCAGGTTGTTCCGTTGTGCTTGGCAGGTGGTTCAGGCTTGGCCGGCAGGTGGTTCCAGACTGTCCAGGACGTGTTTCCAGCTTCTCCGGCAGGTGGTTCAGGTACGTCTGAGAGGTGGTTCCGCCATGGCTGGCAGGTGATTCCGGACCGTCCCCCAGGTGGTTCTGGCATAGCCAGCAGTTGATATTGGCCTGTCTGGCAGGTGGTTCCAGAGAGTCGAACAGGTGGCTCCGGCGTGCTCGGCAGGTGGTTCCGGTGTGTCCGGTAGGTCATTCCAGCGTGTCCGGCACGTGCTTCCTGCACGTCTGAGAGGTGGTTCCGGCATGCGCGACAGGTGGTTTCGGAGTGTCCGCCAGGTGGTTCTGGCGTACCCGGCAGGTGATTTTGGCGTGTCCGGCAGGTGTTTCTGGCGAGTCGAGCAGGTGGCTCCGGCATGCTCGGCAGGTGCTTCCGGCGTCTCCGGCACGTGGTTCTGGTGTGTCTGAGAGCTGGTTCCGGCAAGTCCGGCAGATGATTCCGGAGTTTTCCGCCAAGTGGTTCTGGCATACCCGGCTGGTGATTTGGGCATGTCAGGTAGGTGGCTCCGGCGTGCTCGGCAGGTTGTTCAGACGGGTCTGGCAGGTGTTTTCCGTCTGTTCTGGGTGTGGTTCCAGCATCTCATGCACATGGTTCTGGCACGTCTGAGATGTGGTTCCGGCCGGCCCGACAGGTGTTTCCACAGTGTCCGCCAAGTGGTACTGGCGTAGTTGGCAGGTGATTTTGGCATGACCGGCAGGTGGTTCCAGCAAGCCCGGCAGGTGATTCCGAAGTGTTCCCCAACTGGTTGTGGCGTAGCCGGCAGGTGATTTTTGCGTGTCCGGCAGGTGGTTCTGGCGAGTCGAGCAGGTGGTTCCGGCGTGCTCGGCAGGTGCTTCCGGGGTCATTGGCACGTGGTTCTGGCATATCTGAGAGGTGGTTCCGGCATGCCCGGCAGGTGATTCCGGAGTGTTCGCCAAGTGTTTCCGGCGTAGCCGGCAGGTGATTTTGCATGTCCAGCGGTCGTTCCGGCGGGTCGAGCCGGTGGTTCCGGCGTGTCCGGCAGGTGGTTCCGGTCTGTCCGGCAGGTGGTTCTGTGGTGTCCGGCACGAGGTTCAGTCTGAGAGGCTGTGCCGGCATGCCCCTCACGTGATTCCGGCTTGTCCCCGAAGTGGTGCTGGTGTAGCGGGCAGGTGATTTTGGCGTGTCCGGCAGGTGGTTCAGGCGAGTTGAGCAGGTGGTTGCGACGTGCTCGGCAGGTGCTTCCGGCGTCTCCGGCACGTGTTTCTGGCACATCTGACTGGTGGTTCCGGCATGCCCAAAAGTTGATTCCGGTCTGTCCGGTAGGTGGTTCCGGCGTGCACGGCACGTAGTTCTGGTACGTGTCAGAGGTGGTTGCGTATGCCCAACAGGTGATTCCGGACTGTCCGCCACGTGCTTCTGGCACGTCTGAGACGTGGTTCCAACATGCCCGGCAGGTCATTTCGGAGAGTCGTCCAAGTGGTTCTGGCGTAGCCCGCAGGTGATTTTGGCGTGTCCGGCAGGTGGTTCCGCCGTGCTCGGCAGGTGGTTCAGGCATGGCCGTCACGTGGTTCCAGTCTGTCCAGGACGTGTTTCCAGCTTCTCCGGCAGGTGGTTCTGGTACGTCTGAGAGGTGGTTCCGCCATGGCTGGCAGGTGATCCCGGACTGTCCCCCAGGTGGTTCTGGCATAGCCAGCAGTTGATATTGGCCTGTCCGGCAGGTGGTTCCAGCGAGTCGAACAGGTGGCTCCGGCGTTCTTGGCAGGTGGTTCCGGTCTGTCCGGTAGGTGTTTCCGGCGTGTCTGGCACGTGCTTCCGGCACGTCTGAGAGGTGGTTCCGTCATGCGCGGCAGGTGATTCCGGAGTGTCCGCCAGGTGGTTCTGGCGTACCCAGCAGGTGATTTTGGCGTGTCCGGCAGGTGTTTCTGGCGAGTCGAGCAGGTGGCTCCGGCATGCTCGGCAGGTGCTTCCGGCGTCTCCGGCACTTGGTTCTGGTGTGTCTGAGAGCTGGTTCCGGCATGTCCGGCAGATGATTCCGGAGTGTCCGCCAAGTGGTTCTGGCATACCCGGCTGGTGATTTGGGCATGTCAGGTAGGTGGCTCCGGCGTGCTCGGCAGGTTGTTCAGACGGGTCTGGCAGGTGTTTTCCGTCTGTTCTGGGTGTGGTTCCAGCATCTCATGCACATGGTTCTGGCACGTCTGAGATGTGGTTCCGGCCGGCCCGACAGGTGTTTCCACAGTGTCCGCCAAGTGGTACTGGCGTAGTTGGCAGGTGATTTTGGCATGACCGGCAGGTGGTTCCAGCAAGCCCGGCAGGTGATTCCGAAGTGTTCCCCAACTGGTTGTGGCGTAGCCGGCAGGTGATTTTTGCGTGTCCGGCAGGTGGTTCTGGCGAGTCGAGCAGGTGGTTCCGGCGTGCTCGGCAGGTGCTTCCGGGGTCATTGGCACGTGGTTCTGGCATATCTGAGAGGTGGTTCCGGCATGCCCGGCAGGTGATTCCGGAGTGTTCGCCAAGTGTTTCCGGCGTAGCCGGCAGGTGATTTTGCATGTCCAGCGGTCGTTCCGGCGGGTCGAGCCGGTGGTTCCGGCGTGTCCGGCAGGTGGTTCCGGTCTGTCCGGCAGGTGGTTCTGTGGTGTCCGGCACGAGGTTCAGTCTGAGAGGCTGTGCCGGCATGCCCCTCACGTGATTCCGGCTTGTCCCCGAAGTGGTGCTGGTGTAGCGGGCAGGTGATTTTGGCGTGTCTGGCAGGTGTTTCTGGCGAGTCGAGCAGGTGGCTCCGGCATGCTCGGCAGGTGCTTCCGGCGTCTCCGGCACTTGGTTCTGGTGTGTCTGAGAGCTGGTTCCGGCATGTCCGGCAGATGATTCCGGAGTGTCCGCCAAGTGGTTCTGGCATACCCAGCAGGTGATTTTGGCGTGTCAGGGAGGTGGTACCGGTGAGTCGAGCAGGTGGTTCCGGCGTGCTCAGCAGTTGGTTCAGGCGGTTCTGGCAGGTGGTATCCGTCTGTTCGGGGTGTGGTTCCAGCATCTCATGAACACGTTTCTGGCAAGTCTGAGATGTGGTTCCAGCCGGCCCGACAGGTGTTTCCGCAGTGTCCGCCAAGCGGTTCTGGCGTAGTTGGCAGGTGATTTTGGCATGACTGGCAGGTGGTTCCAGCAAGCCTGGCAGGTGATTCCAAAGTGTTCACCAACTGGTTGTGGCGTAGCCGGCAGGTGATTTTTGCGTGATCGGCAGGTGGTTCTGGCGAGTCAAGCAGGTGGTTCCGGCGTGCTCGGCTGGTGCTTCCGGGGTCATTGGCACGGGGTTCTGGCATGTCTGAGAGGTGGTTCCTGCATGCCCGGCAAGTGATTCCGGAGTGTTCGCCAAGTGGTTCTGGCATAGTCGGCAGGTGATTTTGGCATGTCCAGCAGGTGGTTCAGGCGAGTTGAGCAGGTGGTTCCAACGTGCTTGGCAGGTGCTTCCGGCGTCTCCGGCACGTGTTTCTGGCACATCTGACAGGTGGTTCCGGCATGCCCGAAAGGTGATTCCGGTCTGTCCGGTAGGTGGTTCCAGCCGGCACGGCATGTGGTTCTGGTACGTCTCAGAGGTGGTTGCGCATGCCCAACAGGTGATTCCGGACTGTCCGCCACATGGTTCTGGCACGTCTGAGAGGTGGTTCCGGCATGCCCGGCAGGTCATCCCAGAGAGTCCTCCAAGTGGTTCTGGCATAACACGCAGGTGATTTTGGCGTGTCAGGCAGGTTGTTCCGTTGTGCTTGGCAGGTGGTTCAGGCTTGGCCGGCAGGTGGTTCCAGACTGTCCAGGACGTGTTTCCAGCTTCTCCGGCAGGTGGTTCTGGTACGTCTGAGAGGTGGTTCCGCCATGGCTGGCAGGTGATCCCGGACTGTCCCCCAGGTGGTTCTGGCATAGCCAGCAGTTGATATTGGCCTGTCCGGCAGGTGGTTCCAGCGAGTCGAACAGGTGGCTCCGGCGTTCTTGGCAGGTGGTTCCGGTCTGTCCGGTAGGTGTTTCCGGCGTGTCTGGCACGTGCTTCCGGCACGTCTGAGAGGTGGTTCCGTCATGCGCGGCAGGTGATTCCGGAGTGTCCGCCAGGTGGTTCTGGCGTACCCAGCAGGTGATTTTGGCGTGTCCGGCAGGTGTTTCTGGCGAGTCGAGCAGGTGGCTCCGGCATGCTCGGCAGGTGCTTCCGGCGTCTCCGGCACTTGGTTCTGGTGTGTCTGAGAGCTGGTTCCGGCATGTCCGGCAGATGATTCCGGAGTGTCCGCCAAGTGGTTCTGGCATACCCAGCAGGTGATTTTGGCGTGTCAGGCAGGTTGTTCCGTTGTGCTTGGCAGGTGGTTCAGGCTTGGCCGGCAGGTGGTTCCAGACTGTCCAGGACGTGTTTCCAGCTTCTCCGGCAGGTGGTTCTGGTACGTCTGAGAGGTGGTTCCGCCATGGCTGGCAGGTGATTCCGGACCGTCCCCCAGGTGGTTCTGGCATAGCCAGCATTTGATATTGGCCTGTCCGGCAGGTGGTTCCAGAGAGTCGAACAGGTGGCTCCGGCGTACTCGGCAGGTGGTTCCGGTCTGTCCGGTAGGTCATTCCGGCGTGTCCGGCACGTGCTTCCTGCACGTCTGAGAGGTGGTTCCGGCATGCGCGACAGGTGGTTTCGGAGTGTCCGCCAGGTGGTTCTGGCGTACCCGGCAGGTGATTTAGGCGTGTCCGGCAGGTGTTTCTGGCGAGTCGAGCAGGTGGCTCCGGCATGCTCGGCAGGTGCTTCCGGAGTCTCCGGCACGTGGTTCTGGTGTGTCTGAGAGCTGGTTCCGGCATGTCCGGCAGATGATTCCGGAGTGTTCGCCAAGTGGTTCTGGCATACCCGGCTGGTGATTTGGGCATGTCAGGTAGGTGGCTCCGGCGTGCTCGGCAGGTTGTTCAGACTGGTCTGGCAGGTGTTTTCCGTCTGTTCTGGGTGTGGTTCCAGCATCTCATGCACATGGTTCTGGCACGTCTGAGATGTGGTTCCGGCCGGCCCGACAGGTGTTTCCACAGTGTCCGCCAAGTGGTACTGGCGTGGTTGGCAGGTGATTTTGGCATGACTGGCAGGTTGTTCCAGCAAGCCCAGCAGGTGATTCCGAAGTGTTCCCCAACTGGTTGTGGCGTAGCCGGCAGGTGATTTTTGCGTGTCCGGCAGGTGGTTCTGGCGAGTCGAGCAGGTGGTTCCGGCGTGCTCGGCAGGTGCTTCCGGGGTCATTGGCACGTGGTTCTGGCATATCTGAGAGGTGGTTCCGGCATGCCCGGCAGGTGATTCCGGAGTGTTCGCCAAGTGTTTCCGGCGTAGCCGGCAGGTGATTTTGCATGTCCAGCGGTCGTTCCGGCGGGTCGAGCCGGTGGTTCCGGCATGTCCGGCAGGTGGTTCCGGTCTGTCCGGCAGGTGGTTCTGTGGTGTCCGGCACGAGGTTCAGTCTGAGAGGCTGTGCCGGCATGCCCCTCACGTGATTCCGGCTTGTCCCCGAAGTGGTGCTGGTGTAGCGGGCAGGTGATTTTGGCGTGTCCGGCAGGTGGTTCAGGCGAGTTGAGCAGGTGGTTGCGACGTGCTCGGCAGGTGCTTCCGGCGTCTCCGGCACGTGTTTCTGGCACATCTGACTGGTGGTTCCGGCATGCCCAAAAGTTGATTCCGGTCTGTCCGGTAGGTGGTTCCGGCGTGCACGGCACGTGGTTCTGGTACGTGTCAGAGGTGGTTGCGTATGCCCAACAGGTGATTCCGGACTGTCCGCCACGTGCTTCTGGCACGTCTGAGAGGTGGTTCCAACATGCCCGGCAGGTCATTTCGGAGAGTCGTCCAAGTGGTTCTGGCGTAGCCCGCAGGTGATTTTGGCGTGTCCGGCAGGTGGTTCCGCCGTGCTCTGCAGGTGGTTCCGGCATGCCCGGCAGGTCATCCCAGAGAGTCCTCCAAGTGGTTCTGGCATAACACGCAGGTGATTTTGGCGTGTCAGGCAGGTTGTTCCGTTGTGCTTGGCAGGTGGTTCAGGCTTGGCCGGCAGGTGGTTCCAGACTGTCCAGGACGTGTTTCCAGCTTCTCCGGCAGGTGGTTCTGGTACGTCTGAGAGGTGGTTCCGCCATGGCTGGCAGGTGATTCCGGACCGTCCCCCAGGTGGTTCTGGCATAGCCAGCAGTTGATATTGGCCTGTCCGGCAGGTGGTTCCAGAGAGTCGAACAGGTGGCTCCGGCGTGCTCGGCAGGTGGTTCCGGTCTGTCTGGTAGGTCATTCCGGCGTGTCCGGCACGTGCTTCCTGCACGTCTGAGAGGTGGTTCCGGCATGCGCGACAGGTGGTTTCGGAGTGTCCGCCAGTTGGTTCTGGCGTACCCGGCAGGTGATTTTGGCGTGTCCGGCAGGTGTTTCTGGCGAGTCGAGCAGGTGGCTCCGGCATGCTCGGCAGGTGCTTCCGGCGTCTCCGGCACGTGGTTCTGGTGTGTCTGAGAGCTGGTTCCGGCATGTCCGGCAGATGATTCCGGAGTTTTCCGCCAAGTGGTTCTGGCATACCCGGCTGGTGATTTGGGCATGTCAGGTAGGTGGCTCCGGCGTGCTCGGCAGGTTGTTCAGACGGGTCTGGCAGGTGTTTTCCGTCTGTTCTGGGTGTGGTTCCAGCATCTCATGCACATGGTTCTGGCACGTCTGAGATGTGGTTCCGGCCGGCCCGACAGGTGTTTCCACAGTGTCCGCCAAGTGGTACTGGCGTAGTTGGCAGGTGATTTTGGCATGACCGGCAGGTGGTTCCAGCAAGCCCGGCAGGTGATTCCGAAGTGTTCCCCAACTGGTTGTGGCGTAGCCGGCAGGTGATTTTTGCGTGTCCGGCAGGTGGTTCTGGCGAGTCGAGCAGGTGGTTCCGGCGTGCTCGGCAGGTGCTTCCGGGGTCATTGGCACGTGGTTCTGGCATATCTGAGAGGTGGTTCCGGCATGCCCGGCAGGTGATTCCGGAGTGTTCGCCAAGTGTTTCCGGCGTAGCCGGCAGGTGATTTTGCATGTCCAGCGGTCGTTCCGGTGGGTCGAGCCGGTGGTTCCGGCGTGTCCGGCAGGTGGTTCCGGTCTGTCCGGCAGGTGGTTCTGTGGTGTCCGGCACGAGGTTCAGTCTGAGAGGCTGTGCCGGCATGCCCCTCACGTGATTCCGGCTTGTCCCCGAAGTGGTGCTGGTGTAGCGGGCAGGTGATTTTGGCGTGTCCGGCAGGTGGTTCAGGCGAGTTGAGCAGGTGGTTGCGACGTGCTCGGCAGGTGCTTCCGGCGTCTCCGGCACGTGTTTCTGGCACATCTGACTGGTGGTTCTGGCATGCCCAAAAGTTGATTCCGGTCTGTCCGGTAGGTGGTTCCGGCGTGCACGGCACGTGGTTCTGGTACGTGTCAGAGGTGGTTGCGTATGCCCAACAGGTGATTCCGGACTGTCCGCCACGTGCTTCTGGCACGTCTGAGAGGTGGTTCCAACATGCCCGGCAGGTCATTTCGGAGAGTCGTCCAAGTGGTTCTGGCGTAGCCCGCAGGTGATTTTGGCGTGTCCGGCAGGTGGTTCCGCCGTGCTCGGCAGGTGGTTCAGGCATGGCCGTCACGTGGTTCCAGTCTGTCCAGGACGTGTTTCCAGCTTCTCCGGCAGGTGGTTCTGGTACGTCTGAGAGGTGGTTCTGCCATGGCTGGCAGGTGATCCCGGACTGTCCCCCAGGTGGTTCTGGCATAGCCAGCAGTTGATATTGGCCTGTCCGGCAGGTGGTTCCAGCGAGTCGAACAGGTGGCTCCGGCGTTCTTGGCAGGTGGTTCCGGTCTGTCCGGTAGGTGTTTCCGGCGTGTCTGGCACGTGCTTCCGGCACGTCTGAGAGGTGGTTCCGTCATGCGCGGCAGGTGATTCCGGAGTGTCCGCCAGGTGGTTCTGGCGTACCCAGCAGGTGATTTTGGCGTGTCCGGCAGGTGTTTCTGGCGAGTCGAGCAGGTGGCTCCGGCATGCTCGGCAGGTGCTTCCGGCGTCTCCGGCACTTGGTTCTGGTGTGTCTGAGAGCTGGTTCCGGCATGTCCGGCAGATGATTCCGGAGTGTCCGCCAAGTGGTTCTGGCATACCCAGCAGGTGATTTTGGCGTGTCAGGCAGGTTGTTCCGTTGTGCTTGGCAGGTGGTTCAGGCTTGGCCGGCAGGTGGTTCCAGACTGTCCAGGACGTGTTTCCAGCTTCTCCGGCAGGTGGTTCTGGTACGTCTGAGAGGTGGTTCCGCCATGGCTGGCAGGTGATTCCGGACCGTCCCCCAGGTGGTTCTGGCATAGCCAGCATTTGATATTGGCCTGTCCGGCAGGTGGTTCCAGAGAGTCGAACAGGTGGCTCCGGCGTACTCGGCAGGTGGTTCCGGTCTGTCCGGTAGGTCATTCCGGCGTGTCCGGCACGTGCTTCCTGCACGTCTGAGAGGTGGTTCCGGCATGCGCGACAGGTGGTTTCGGAGTGTCCGCCAGGTGGTTCTGGCGTACCCGGCAGGTGATTTTGGCGTGTCCGGCAGGTGTTTCTGGCGAGTCGAGCAGGTGGCTCCGGCATGCTCGGCAGGTGCTTCCGGAGTCTCCGGCACGTGGTTCTGGTGTGTCTGAGAGCTGGTTCCGGCATGTCCGGCAGATGATTCCGGAGTGTCCGCCAAGTGGTTCTGGCATACCCGGCTGGTGATTTGGGCATGTCAGGTAGGTGGCTCCGGCGTGCTCGGCAGGTTGTTCAGACTGGTCTGGCAGGTGTTTTCCGTCTGTTCTGGGTGTGGTTCCAGCATCTCATGCACATGGTTCTGGCACGTCTGAGATGTGGTTCCGGCCGGCCCGACAGGTGTTTCCACAGTGTCCGCCAAGTGGTACTGGCGTGGTTGGCAGGTGATTTTGGCATGACTGGCAGGTTGTTCCAGCAAGCCCGGCAGGTGATTCCGAAGTGTTCCCCAACTGGTTGTGGCGTAGCCGGCAGGTGATTTTTGCGTGTCCGGCAGGTGGTTCTGGCGAGTCGAGCAGGTGGTTCCGGCGTGCTCGGCAGGTGCTTCCGGGGTCATTGGCACGTGGTTCTGGCATATCTGAGAGGTGGTTCCGGCATGCCCGGCAGGTGATTCCGGAGTGTTCGCCAAGTGTTTCCGGCGTAGCCGGCAGGTGATTTTGCATGTCCAGCGGTCGTTCCGGCGGGTCGAGCCGGTGGTTCCGGCATGTCCGGCAGGTGGTTCCGGTCTGTCCGGCAGGTGGTTCTGTGGTGTCCGGCACGAGGTTCAGTCTGAGAGGCTGTGCCGGCATGCCCCTCACGTGATTCCGGCTTGTCCCCGAAGTGGTGCTGGTGTAGCGGGCAGGTGATTTTGGCGTGTCCGGCAGGTGGTTCAGGCGAGTTGAGCAGGTGGTTGCGACGTGCTCGGCAGGTGCTTCCGGCGTCTCCGGCACGTGTTTCTGGCACATCTGACTGGTGGTTCCGGCATGCCCAAAAGTTGATTCCGGTCTGTCCGGTAGGTGGTTCCAGCGTGCACGGCACGTGGTTCTGGTACGTGTCAGAGGTGGTTGCGTATGCCCAACAGGTGATTCCGGACTGTCCGCCACGTGCTTCTGGCACGTCTGAGAGGTGGTTCCAACATGCCCGGCAGGTCATTTCGGAGAGTCGTCCAAGTGGTTCTGGCGTAGCCCGCAGGTGATTTTGGCGTGTCCGGCAGGTGGTTCCGCCGTGCTCTGCAGGTGGTTCCGGCATGCCCGGCAGGTCATCCCAGAGAGTCCTCCAAGTGGTTCTGGCATAACACGCAGGTGATTTTGGCGTGTCAGGCAGGTTGTTCCGTTGTGCTTGGCAGGTGGTTCAGGCTTGGCCGGCAGGTGGTTCCAGACTGTCCAGGACGTGTTTCCAGCTTCTCCGGCAGGTGGTTCTGGTACGTCTGAGAGGTGGTTCCGCCATGGCTGGCAGGTGATTCCGGACCGTCCCCCAGGTGGTTCTGGCATAGCCAGCAGTTGATATTGGCCTGTCCGGCAGGTGGTTCCAGCGAGTCGAACAGGTGGCTCCGGCGTACTCGGCAGGTGGTTCTGGTCTGTCCGGTAGGTCATTCCAGCGTGTCCGGCACGTGCTTCCTGCACGTCTGAGAGGTGGTTCCGGCATGCGCGACAGGTGGTTTCGGAGTGTCCGCCAGGTGGTTCTGGCGTACCCGGCAGGTGATTTTGGCGTGTCCGGCAGGTGGTTCTGGGGAGTCGAGCAGGTGGCTCTGGCATGCTCGGCAGGTGCTTCCGGCGTCTCCGGCACGTGGTTCTGGTGTGTCTGAGAGCTGGTTCCGGCATGTCCGGCAGATGATTCCGGAGTGTCCGCCAAGTGGTTCTGGCATACCCGGCTGGTGATTTGGGCATGTCAGGTAGGTGGCTCCGGCGTGCTCGGCAGGTTGTTCAGACGGGTCTGGCAGGTGTTTTCCGTCTGTTCTGGGTGTGGTTCCAGCATCTCATGCACATGGTTCTGGCACGTCTGAGATGTGGTTCCGGCCGGCCCGACAGGTGTTTCCACAGTGTCCGCCAAGTGGTACTGGCGTAGTTGGCAGGTGATTTTGGCATGACCGGCAGGTGGTTCCAGCAAGCCCGGCAGGTGATTCCGAAGTGTTCCCCAACTGGTTGTGGCGTAGCCGGCAGGTGATTTTTGCGTGTCCGGCAGGTGGTTCTGGCGAGTCGAGCAGGTGGTTCCGGCGTGCTCGGCAGGTGCTTCCGGGGTCATTGGCACGTGGTTCTGGCATATCTGAGAGGTGGTTCCGGCATGCCCGGCAGGTGATTCCGGAGTGTTCGCCAAGTGTTTCCGGCGTAGCCGGCAGGTGATTTTGCATGTCCAGCGGTCGTTCCGGCGGGTCGAGCCGGTGGTTCCGGCGTGTCCGGCAGGTGGTTCCGGTCTGTCCGGCAGGTGGTTCTGTGGTGTCCGGCACGAGGTTCAGTCTGAGAGGCTGTGCCGGCATGCCCCTCACGTGATTCCGGCTTGTCCCCGAAGTGGTGCTGGTGTAGCGGGCAGGTGATTTTGGCGTGTCCGGCAGGTGGTTCAGGCGAGTTGAGCAGGTGGTTGCGACGTGCTCGGCAGGTGCTTCCGGCGTCTCCGGCACGTGTTTCTGGCACATCTGACTGGTGGTTCCGGCATGCCCAAAAGTTGATTCCGGTCTGTCCGGTAGGTGGTTCCGGTGTGCACGGCACGTGGTTCTGGTACGTGTCAGAGGTGGTTGCGTATGCCCAACAGGTGATTCCGGACTGTCCGCCACGTGCTTCTGGCACGTCTGAGACGTGGTTCCAACATGCCCGGCAGGTCATTTCGGAGAGTCGTCCAAGTGGTTCTGGCGTAGCCCGCAGGTGATTTTGGCATGTCCGGCAGGTGGTTCCGCCGTGCTCGGCAGGTGGTTCAGGCATGGCCGTCACGTGGTTCCAGTCTGTCCAGGACGTGTTTCCAGCTTCTCCGGCAGGTGGTTCTGGTACGTCTGAGAGGTGGTTCCGCCATGGCTGGCAGGTGATCCCGGACTGTCCCCCAGGTGGTTCTGGCATAGCCAGCAGTTGATATTGGCCTGTCCGGCAGGTGGTTACAGCGAGTCGAACAGGTGGCTCCGGCGTTCTTGGCAGGTGGTTCCGGTCTGTCCGGTAGGTGTTTCCGGCGTGTCTGGCACGTGCTTCCGGCACGTCTGAGAGGTGGTTCCGTCATGCACGGCAGGTGATTCCGGAGTGTCCGCCAGGTGGTTCTGGCGTACCCAGCAGGTGATTTTGGCGTGTCCGGCAGGTGTTTCTGGCGAGTCGAGCAGGTGGCTCCGGCATGCTCGGCAGGTGCTTCCGGCGTCTCCGGCACTTGGTTCTGGTGTGTCTGAGAGCTGGTTCCGGCATGTCCGGCAGATGATTCCGGAGTGTCCGCCAAGTGGTTCTGGCATACCCAGCAGGTGATTTTGGTGTGTCAGGGAGGTGGTACCGGTGAGTCGAGCAGGTGGTTCCGGCGTGCTCAGCAGGTGGTTCAGGCGGTTCTGGCAGGTGGTATCCGTCTGTTCGGGGTGTGGTTCCAGCATCTCATGAACACGTTTCTGGCAAGTCTGAGATGTGGTTCCAGCCGGCCCGACAGGTGTTTCCGCAGTGTCCGCCAAGCGGTTCTGGCGTAGTTGGCAGGTGATTTTGGCATGACTGGCAGGTGGTTCCAGCAAGCCTGGCAGGTGATTCCAAAGTGTTCACCAACTGGTTGTGGCGTAGCCGGCAGGTGATTTTTGCGTGATCGGCAGGTGGTTCTGGCGAGTCGAGCAGGTGGTTCCGGCGTGCTCGGCTGGTGCTTCCGGGGTCATTGGCACGGGGTTCTGGCATGTCTGAGAGGTGGTTCCTGCATGCCCGGCAAGTGATTCCGGAGTGTTCGCCAAGTGGTTCTGGCATAGTCGGCAGGTGATTTTGGCATGTCCGGCAGGTGGTTCAGGCGAGTTGAGCAGGTGGTTCCAACGTGCTTGGCAGGTGCTTCCGGCGTCTCCGGCACGTGTTTCTGGCACATCTGACAGGTGGTTCCGGCATGCCCGAAAGGTGATTCCGGTCTGTCCGGTAGGTGGTTCCAGCCGGCACGGCATGTGGTTCTGGTACGTCTCAGAGGTGGTTGCGCATGCCCAACAGGTGATTCCAGACTGTCCGCCACATGGTTCTGGCACGTCTGAGAGGTGGTTCCGGCATGCCCGGCAGGTCATCCCAGAGAGTCCTCCAAGTGGTTCTGGCATAACACGCAGGTGATTTTGGCGTGTCAGGCAGGTTGTTCCGTTGTGCTTGGCAGGTGGTTCAGGCTTGACCGGCAGGTGGTTCCAGACTGTCCAGGACGTGTTTCCAGCTTCTCCGGCAGGTGGTTCTGGTACGTCTGAGAGGTGGTTCCGCCATGGCTGGCAGGTGATTCCGGACCGTCCCCCAGGTGGTTCTGGCATAGCCAGCATTTGATATTGGCTTGTCCGGCAGGTGGTTCCAGAGAGTCGAACAGGTGGCTCCGGCGTACTCGGCAGGTGGTTCCGGTCTGTCCGGTAGGTCATTCCGGCGTGTCCGGCACGTGCTTCCTGCACGCCTGAGAGGTGGTTCCGGCATGCGCGACAGGTGGTTTCGGAGTGTCCGCCAGGTGGTTCCGGCGTACCCGGCAGGTGATTTTGGCGTGTCCGGCAGGTGTTTCTGGCGAGTCGAGCAGGTGGCTCCGGCATGCTCGGCAGGTGCTTCCGGCGTCTCCGGCACGTGGTTCTGGTGTGTCTGAGAGCTGGTTCCGGCATGTCCGGCAGATGATTCCGGAGTGTCCGCCAAGTGGTTCTGGCATACCCGGCTGGTGATTTGGGCATGTCAGGTAGGTGGCTCCGGCGTGCTCGGCAGGTTGTTCAGACTGGTCTGGCAGGTGTTTTCCGTCTGTTCTGGGTGTGGTTCCAGCATCTCATGCACATGGTTCTGGCACGTCTGAGATGTGGTTCCGGCCGGCCCGACAGGTGTTTCCACAGTGTCCGCCAAGTGGTACTGGCGTGGTTGGCAGGTGATTTTGGCATGACTGGCAGGTTGTTCCAGCAAGCCCGGCAGGTGATTCCGAAGTGTTCCCCAACTGGTTGCGGCGTAGCCGGCAGGTGATTTTTGCGTGTCCGGCAGGTGGTTCTGGCGAGTCGAGCAGGTGGTTCCGGCGTGCTCGGCAGGTGCTTCCGGGGTCATTGGCACGTGGTTCTGGCATATCTGAGAGGTGGTTCCGGCATGCCCGGCAGGTGATTCCGGAGTGTTCGCCAAGTGTTTCCGGCGTAGCCGGCAGGTGATTTTGCATGTCCAGCGGTCGTTCCGGCGGGTCGAGCCGGTGGTTCCGGCATGTCCGGCAGGTGGTTCCGGTCTGTCCGGCAGGTGGTTCTGTGGTGTCCGGCACGAGGTTCAGTCTGAGAGGCTGTGCCGGCATGCCCCTCACGTGATTCCGGCTTGTCCCCGAAGTGGTGCTGGTGTAGCGGGCAGGTGATTTTGGCGTGTCCGGCAGGTGGTTCAGGCGAGTTGAGCAGGTGGTTGCGACGTGCTCGGCAGGTGCTTCCGGCGTCTCCGGCACGTGTTTCTGGCACATCTGACTGGTGGTTCCGGCATGCCCAAAAGTTGATTCCGGTCTGTCCGGTAGGTGGTTCCAGCGTGCACGGCACGTGGTTCTGGTACGTGTCAGAGGTGGTTGCGTATGCCCAACAGGTGATTCCGGACTGTCCGCCACGTGCTTCTGGCACGTCTGAGAGGTGGTTCCAACATGCCCGGCAGGTCATTTCGGAGAGTCGTCCAAGTGGTTCTGGCGTAGCCCGCAGGTGATTTTGGCGTGTCTGGCAGGTGGTTCCGCCGTGCTCTGCAGGTTGTTCCGGCATGCCCGGCAGGTCATCCCAGAGAGTCCTCCAAGTGGTTCTGGCATAACACGCAGGTGATTTTGGCGTGTCAGGCAGGTTGTTCCGTTGTGCTTGGCAGGTGGTTCAGGCTTGGCCGGCAGGTGGTTCCAGACTGTCCAGGACGTGTTTCCAGCTTCTCCGGCAGGTGGTTCTGGTACGTCTGAGAGGTGGTTCCGCCATGGCTGGCAGGTGATTCCGGACCGTCCCCCAGGTGGTTCTGGCATAGCCAGCAGTTGATATTGGCCTGTCCGGCAGGTGGTTCCAGCGAGTCGAACAGGTGGCTCCGGCGTGCTCGGCAGGTGGTTCCGGTCTGTCCGGTAGGTGATTCCGGCGTGTCCGGCACGTGCTTCCGGCACGTCTGAGAGGTGGTTCCTGCATGCGCGGCAGGTGGTTTCGGAGTGTCCGCCTGGTGGTTCTGGCGTACCCGGCAGGTGATTTTGGCGTGTCCGGCAGGTGTTTCTGGCGAGTCGAGCAGGTGGCTCCGGCATGCTCGGCATGTGCTTCCGGCGTCTCCGGCACGTGGTTCTGGTGCGTCTGAGAGCTGGTTCCGGCATGTCCGGCAGATGATTCCGGAGTGTCCGCCAAGTGGTTCTGGCATACCCAGCAGGTGATTTTGGCGTGTCAGGGAGGTGGTACCGGTGAGTCGAGCAGGTGGTTCCGGCGTGCTCAGCAGGTGGTTCAGGCGGTTCTGGCAGGTGGTATCCGTCTGTTCGGGGTGTGGTTCCAGCATCTCATGAACACGTTTCTGGCAAGTCTGAGATTTGGTTCCAGCCGGCCCGACAGGTGTTTCCGCAGTGTCCGCCAAGCGGTTCTGGCGTAGTTGGCAGGTGATTTTGGCATGACTGGCAGGTGGTTCCAGCAAGCCTGGCAGGTGATTCCGAAGTGTTCACCAACTGGTTGTGGCGTAGCCGGCAGGTGATTTTGGCGTGTCCGGCAGGTGTTTCTGGCGAGTCGAGCAGGTGGCTCCGGCATGCTCGGCAGGTGCTTCCGGCGGCTCCGGCACGTGGTTCTGGTGTGTGTGAGAGCTGGTTCCGTCATGTCCGGCAGATGATTCCGGAGTTTTCCGCCAAGTGGTTCTGGCATACCCGGCTGGTGATTTGGGCATGTCAGGTAGGTGGCTCCGGCGTGCTCGGCAGGTTGTTCAGACGGGTCTGGCAGGTGTTTTCCGTCTGTTCTGGGTGTGGTTCCAGCATCTCATGCACATGGTTCTGGCACGTCTGAGATGTGGTTCCGGCCGGCCCGACAGGTGTTTCCACAGTGTCCGCCAAGTGGTACTGGCGTAGTTGGCAGGTGATTTTGGCATGACCGGCAGGTGGTTCCAGCAAGCCCGGCAGGTGATTCCGAAGTGTTCCCCAACTGGTTGTGGCGTAGCCGGCAGGTGATTTTTGCGTGTCCGGCAGGTGGTTCTGGCGAGTCGAGCAGGTGGTTCCGGCGTGCTCGGCAGGTGCTTCCGGGGTCATTGGCACGTGGTTCTGGCATATCTGAGAGGTGGTTCCGGCATGCCCGGCAGGTGATTCCGGAGTGTTCGCCAAGTGTTTCCGGCGTAGCCGGCAGGTGATTTTGCATGTCCAGCGGTCGTTCCGGCGGGTCGAGGCGGTGGTTCCGGCGTGTCCGGCAGGTGGTTCCGGTCTGTCCGGCAGGTGGTTCTGTGGTGTCCGGCACGAGGTTCAGTCTGAGAGGCTGTGCCGGCATGCCCCTCACGTGATTCCGGCTTGTCCCCGAAGTGGTGCTGGTGTAGCGGGCAGGTGATTTTGGCGTGTCCGGCAGGTGGTTCAGGCGAGTTGAGCAGGTGGTTGCGACGTGCTCGGCAGGTGCTTCCGGCGTCTCCGGCACGTGTTTCTGGCACATCTGACTGGTGGTTCCGGCATGCCCAAAAGTTGATTCCGGTCTGTCCGGTAGGTGGTTCCGGCGTGCACGGCACGTGGTTCTGGTACGTGTCAGAGGTGGTTGCGTATGCCCAACAGGTGATTCCGGACTGTCCGCCACGTGCTTCTGGCACGTCTGAGAGGTGGTTCCAACATGCCCGGCAGGTCATTTCGGAGAGTCGTCCAAGTGGTTCTGGCGTAGCCCGCAGGTGATTTTGGCGTGTCCGTCAGGTGGTTGCGCCGTGCTCGGCAGGTGGTTCAGGCATGGCCGTCACGTGGTTCCAGTCTGTCCAGGACGTGTTTCCAGCTTCTCCGGCAGGTGGTTCTGGTACGTCTGAGAGGTGGTTCCGCCATGGCTGGCAGGTGATCCCGGACTGTCCCCCAGGTGGTTCTGGCATAGCCAGCAGTTGATATTGGCCTGTCCGGCCGGTGGTTCCAGCGAGTCGAACAGGTGGCTCCGGCGTTCTTGGCAGGTGGTTCCGGTCTGTCCGGTAGGTGTTTCCGGCGTGTCTGGCACGTGCTTCCGGCACGTCTGAGAGGTGGTTCCGTCATGCGCGGCAGGTGATTCCGGAGTGTCCGCCAGGTGGTTCTGGCGTACCCAGCAGGTGATTTTGGCGTGTCCGGCAGGTGTTTCTGGCGAGTCGAGCAGGTGGCTCCGGCATGCTCGGCAGGTGCTTCCGGCGTCTCCGGCACTTGGTTCTGGTGTGTCTGAGAGCTGGTTCCGGCATGTCCGGCAGATGATTCCGGAGTGTCCGCCAAGTGGTTCTGGCATACCCAGCAGGTGATTTTGGCGTGTCAGGGAGGTGGTAGCGGCGAGTCGAGCAGGTGGTTCCGGCGTGCTCAGCAGGTGGTTCAGGCGGTTCTGGCAGGTGGTATCCGTCTGTTCGGGGTGTGGTTCCAGCATCTCATGAACACGTTTCTGGCAAGTCTGAGATGTGGTTCCAGCCGGCCCGACAGGTGTTTCCGCAGTGTCCGCCAAGCGGTTCTGGCGTAGTTGGCAGGTGATTTTGGCATGACTGGCAGGTGGTTCCAGCAAGCCTGGCAGGTGATTCCAAAGTGTTCACCAACTGGTTGTGGCGTAGCCGACAGGTGATTTTTGCGTGATCGGCAGGTGGTTCTGGCGAGTCGAGCAGGTGGTTCCGGCGTGCTCGGCTGGTGCTTCCGGGGTCATTGGCACGGGGTTCTGGCATGTCTGAGAGGTGGTTCCTGCATGCCCGGCAAGTGATTCCGGAGTGTTCGCCAATTGGTTCTGGCATAGTCGGCAGGTGATTTTGGCATGTCCGGCAGGTGGTTCAGGCGAGTTGAGCAGGTGGTTCCAACGTGCTTGGCAGGTGCTTCCGGCGTCTCCGGCACGTGTTTCTGGCACATCTGACAGGTGGTTCCGGCATGCCCGAAAGGTGATTCCGGTCTGTCCGGTAGGTGGTTCCAGCCGGCACGGCATGTGGTTCTGGTACGTCTCAGAGGTGGTTGCGCATGCCCAACAGGTGATTCCGGACTGTCCGCCACATGGTTCTGGCACGTCTGAGAGGTGGTTCCGGCATGCCCGGCAGGTCATCCCAGAGAGTCCTCCAAGTGGTTCTGGCATAACACGCAGGTGATTTTGGCGTGTCAGGCAGGTTGTTCCGTTGTGCTTGGCAGGTGGTTCAGGCTTGGCCGGCAGGTGGTTCCAGACTGTCCAGGACGTGTTTCCAGCTTCTCCGGCAGGTGGTTCTGGTACGTCTGAGAGGTGGTTCCGCCATGGCTGGCAGGTGATTCCGGACCGTCCCCCAGGTGGTTCTGGCATAGCCAGCAGTTGATATTGGCCTGTCCGGCAGGTGGTTCCAGCGAGTCGAACAGGTGGCTCCGGCGTGCTCGGCAGGTGGTTCCGGTCTGTCCGGTAGGTGATTCCGGCGTGTCCGGCACGTGCTTCCGGCTCGTCTGAGAGGTGGTTCTGGCATGCGCGACAGGTGGTTTCGTAGTGTCCGCCAGGTGGTTCTGGCGTACCCGGCAGGTGATTTTGGCGTGTCCGGCAGGTGTTTCTGGCGAGTCGAGCAGGTGGCTCCGGCATGCTCGGCAGGTGCTTCCGGCGTCTCCGGCACGTGGTTCTGGTGTGTCTGAGAGCTGGTCCCGGCATGTCCGGCAGATGATTCCGGAGTGTCCGCCAAGTGGTTCTGGCATACCCGGCTGGTGATTTGGGCATGTCAGGTAGGTGGCTCCGGCGTGCTCGGCAGGTTGTTCAGACGGGTCTGGCAGGTGTTTTCCGTCTGTTCTGGGTGTGGTTCCAGCATCTCATGCACATGGTTCTGGCACGTCTGAGATGTGGTTCCGGCCGGCCCGACAGGTGTTTCCACAGTGTACGCCAAGTGGTACTGGCGTAGTTGGCAGGTGATTTTGGCATGACCGGCAGGTGGTTCCAGCAAGCCCGGCAGGTGATTCCGAAGTGTTCCCCAACTGGTTGTGGCGTAGCCGGCAGGTGATTTTTGCGTGTCCGGCAGGTGGTTCTGGCGAGTCGAGCAGGTGGTTCCGGCGTGCTCGGCAGGTGCTTCCGGGGTCATTGGCACGTGGTTCTGGCATATCTGAGAGGTGGTTCCGGCATGCCCGGCAGGTGATTCCGGAGTGTTCGCCAAGTGTTTCCGGCGTAGCCAGCAGGTGATTTTGCATGTCCAGCGGTCGTTCCGGCGGGTCGAGCCGGTGGTTCCGGCGTGTCCGGCAGGTGGTTCCGGTCTGTCCGGCAGGTGGTTCTGTGGTGTCCGGCACGAGGTTCAGTCTGAGAGGCTGTGCCGGCATGCCCCTCACGTGATTCCGGCTTGTCCCCGAAGTGGTGCTGGTGTAGCGGGCAGGTGATTTTGGCGTGTCCGGCAGGTGGTTCAGGCGAGTTGAGCAGGTGGTTGCGACGTGCTCGGCAGGTGCTTCCGGCGTCTCCGGCACGTGTTTCTGGCACATCTGACTGGTGGTTCCGGCATGCCCAAAAGTTGATTCCGGTCTGTCCGGTAGGTGGTTCCGGCGTGCACGGCACGTGGTTCTGGTACGTGTCAGAGGTGGTTGCGTATGCCCAACAGGTGATTCCGGACTGTCCGCCACGTGCTTCTGGCACGTCTGAGAGGTGGTTCCAACATGCCCGGCAGGTCATTTCGGAGAGTCGTCCAAGTGGTTCTGGCGTAGCCCGCAGGTGATTTTGGCGTGTCCGGCAGGTGGTTGCGCCGTGCTCGGCAGGTGGTTCAGGCATGGCCGTCACGTGGTTCCAGTCTGTCCAGGACGTGTTTCCAGCTTCTCCGGCAGGTGGTTCTGGTACGTCTGAGAGGTGGTTCTGCCATGGCTGGCAGGTGATCCCGGACTGTCCCCCAGGTGGTTCTGGCATAGCCAGCAGTTGATATTGGCCTGTCCGGCCGGTGGTTCCAGCGAGTCGAACAGGTGGCTCCGGCGTTCTTGGCAGGTGGTTCCGGTCTGTCCGGTAGGTGTTTCCGGCGTGTCTGGCACGTGCTTCCGGCACGTCTGAGAGGTGGTTCCGTCATGCGCGGCAGGTGATTCCGGAGTGTCCGCCAGGTGGTTCTGGCGTACCCAGCAGGTGATTTTGGCGTGTCCGGCAGGTGTTTCTGGCGAGTCGAGCAGGTGGCTCCGGCATGCTCGGCAGGTGCTTCCGGCGTCTCCGGCACTTGGTTCTGGTGTGTCTGAGAGCTGGTTCCGGCATGTCCGGCAGATGATTCCGGAGTGTCCGCCAAGTGGTTCTGGCATACCCAGCAGGTGATTTTGGCGTGTCAGGGAGGTGGTAGCGGCGAGTCGAGCAGGTGGTTCCGGCGTGCTCAGCAGGTGGTTCAGGCGGTTCTGGCAGGTGGTATCCGTCTGTTCGGGGTGTGGTTCCAGCATCTCATGAACACGTTTCTGGCAAGTCTGAGATGTGGTTCCAGCCGGCCCGACAGGTGTTTCCGCAGTGTCCGCCAAGCGGTTCTGGCGTAGTTGGCAGGTGATTTTGGCATGACTGGCAGGTGGTTCCAGCAAGCCTGGCAGGTGATTCCAAAGTGTTCACCAACTGGTTGTGGCGTAGCCGACAGGTGATTTTTGCGTGATCGGCAGGTGGTTCTGGCGAGTCGAGCAGGTGGTTCCGGCGTGCTCGGCTGGTGCTTCCGGGGTCATTGGCACGGGGTTCTGGCATGTCTGAGAGGTGGTTCCTGCATGCCCGGCAAGTGATTCCGGAGTGTTCGCCAAGTGGTTCTGGCATAGTCGGCAGGTGATTTTGGCATGTCCGGCAGGTGGTTCAGGCGAGTTGAGCAGGTGGTTCCAACGTGCTTGGCAGGTGCTTCCGGCGTCTCCGGCACGTGTTTCTGGCACATCTGACAGGTGGTTCCGGCATGCCCGAAAGGTGATTCCGGTCTGTCCGGTAGGTGGTTCCAGCCGGCACGGCATGTGGTTCTGGTACGTCTCAGAGGTGGTTGCGCATGCCCAACAGGTGATTCCGGACTGTCCGCCACATGGTTCTGGCACGTCTGAGAGGTGGTTCCGGCATGCCCGGCAGGTCATCCCAGAGAGTCCTCCAAGTGGTTCTGGCATAACACGCAGGTGATTTTGGCGTGTCAGGCAGGTTGTTCCGTTGTGCTTGGCAGGTGGTTCAGGCTTGGCCGGCAGGTGGTTCCAGACTGTCCAGGACGTGTTTCCAGCTTCTCCGGCAGGTGGTTCTGGTACGTCTGAGAGGTGGTTCCGCCATGGCTGGCAGGTGATTCCGGACCGTCCCCCAGGTGGTTCTGGCATAGCCAGCAGTTGATATTGGCCTGTCCGGCAGGTGGTTCCAGCGAGTCGAACAGGTGGCTCCGGCGTGCTCGGCAGGTGGTTCCGGTCTGTCCGGTAGGTGATTCCGGCGTGTCCGGCACGTGCTTCCGGCTCGTCTGAGAGGTGGTTCTGGCATGCGCGACAGGTGGTTTCGTAGTGTCCGCCAGGTGGTTCTGGCGTACCCGGCAGGTGATTTTGGCGTGTCCGGCAGGTGTTTCTGGCGAGTCGAGCAGGTGGCTCCGGCATGCTCGGCAGGTGCTTCCGGCGTCTCCGGCACGTGGTTCTGGTGTGTCTGAGAGCTGGTCCCGGCATGTCTGGCAGGTGATTCCGGAGTGTCCGCCAAGTGGTTCTGGCATACCCGGCTGGTGATTTGGGCATGTCAGGTAGGTGGCTCCGGCGTGCTCGGCAGGTTGTTCAGACGGGTCTGGCAGGTGTTTTCCGTCTGTTCTGGGTGTGGTTCCAGCATCTCATGCACATGGTTCTGGCACGTCTGAGATGTGGTTCCGGCCGGCCCGACAGGTGTTTCCACAGTGTCCGCCAAGTGGTACTGGCGTAGTTGGCAGGTGATTTTGGCATGACCGGCAGGTGGTTCCAGCAAGCCCGGCAGGTGATTCCGAAGTGTTCCCCAACTGGTTGTGGCGTAGCCGGCAGGTGATTTTTGCGTGTCCGGCAGGTGGTTCTGGCGAGTCGAGCAGGTGGTTCCGGCGTGCTCGGCAGGTGCTTCCGGGGTCATTGGCACGTGGTTCTGGCATATCTGAGAGGTGGTTCCGGCATGCCCGGCAGGTGATTCCGGAGTGTTCGCCAAGTGTTTCCGGCGTAGCCGGCAGGTGATTTTGCATGTCCAGCGGTCGTTCCGGCGGGTCGAGCCGGTGGTTCCGGCGTGTCCGGCAGGTGGTTCCGGTCTGTCCGGCAGGTGGTTCTGTGGTGTCCGGCACGAGGTTCAGTCTGAGAGGCTGTGCCGGCATGCCCCTCACGTGATTCCGGCTTGTCCCCGAAGTGGTGCTGGTGTAGCGGGCAGGTGATTTTGGCGTGTCCGGCAGGTGGTTCAGGCGAGTTGAGCAGGTGGTTGCGACGGGCTCGGCAGGTGCTTCCGGCGTCTCCGGCACGTGTTTCTGGCACATCTGACTGGTGGTTCCGGCATGCCCAAAAGTTGATTCCGGTCTGTCCGGTAGGTGGTTCCGGCGTGCACGGCACGTGGTTCTGGTACGTGTCAGAGGTGGTTGCGTATGCCCAACAGGTGATTCCGGACTGTCCGCCACGTGCTTCTGGCACGTCTGAGAGGTGGTTCCAACATGCCCGGCAGGTCATTTCGGAGAGTCGTCCAAGTGGTTCTGGCGTAGCCCGCAGGTGATTTTGGCGTGTCCGGCAGGTGGTTCCGCCGTGCTCGGCAGGTGGTTCAGGCATGGCCGTCACGTGGTTCCAGTCTGTCCAGGACGTGTTTCCAGCTTCTCCGGCAGGTGGTTCTGGTACGTCTGAGAGGTGGTTCCGCCATGGCTGGCAGGTGATCCCGTTCTGTCCCCCAGGTGGTTCTGGCATAGCCAGCAGTTGATATTGGCCTGTCCGGCAGGTGGTTCCAGCGAGTCGAACAGGTGGCTCCGGCGTTCTTGGCAGGTGGTTCCGGTCTGTCCGGTAGGTGTTTCCGGCGTGTCTGGCACGTGCTTCCGGCACGTCTGAGAGGTGGTTCCGTCATGCGCGGCAGGTGATTCCGGAGTGTCCGCCAGGTGGTTCTGGCGTACCCAGCAGGTGATTTTGGCGTGTCCGGCAGGTGTTTCTGGCGAGTCGAGCAGGTGGCTCCGGCATGCTCGGCAGGTGCTTCCGGCGTCTCCGGCACTTGGTTCTGGTGTGTCTGAGAGCTGGTTCCGGCATGTCCGGCAGATGATTCCGGAGTGTCCGCCAAGTGGTTCTGGCATACCCAGCAGGTGATTTTGGCGTGTCAGGGAGGTGGTACCGGTGAGTCGAGCAGGTGGTTCCGGCGTGCTCAGCAGGTGGTTCAGGCGGTTCTGGCAGGTGGTATCCGTCTGTTCGGGGTGTGGTTCCAGCATCTCATGAACACGTTTCTGGCACGTCTGAGATGTGGTTCCAGCCGGCCCGACAGGTGTTTCCGCAGTGTCCGCCAAGCGGTTCTGGCGTAGTTGGCAGGTGATTTTGGCATGACTGGCAGGTGGTTCCAGCAAGCCTGGCAGGTGATTCCAAAGTGTTCACCAACTGGTTGTGGCGTAGCCGGCAGGTGATTTTTGCGTGATCGGCAGGTGGTTCTGGCGAGTCGAGCAGGTGGTTCCGGTGTGCTCGGCTGGTGCTTCCGGGGTCATTGGCACGGGGTTCTGGCATGTCTGAGAGGTGGTTCCTGCATGCCCGGCAAGTGATTCCGGAGTGTTCGCCAAGTGGTTCTGGCATAGTCGGCAGGTGATTTTGGCATGTCCGGCAGGTGGTTCAGGCGATTTGAGCAGGTGGTTCCAACGTGCTTGGCAGGTGCTTCCGGCGTCTCCGGCACGTGTTTCTGGCACATCTGACAGGTGGTTCCGGCATGCCCGAAAGGTGATTCCGGTCTGTCCGGTAGGTGGTTCCAGCCGGCACGGCATGTGGTTCTGGTACGTCTGAGGTGGTTGCGCATGCCCAACAAGTGATTCCGGACTGTCCGCCACATGGTTCTGGCACGTCTGAGAGGTGGTTCCGGCATGCCCGGCAGGTCATCCCAGAGAGTCCTCCAAGTGGTTCTGGCATAACACGCAGGTGATTTTGGCGTGTCTGGCAGGTTGTTCCGTTGTGCTTGGCAGGTGGTTCAGGCTTGGCCGGCAGGTGGTTCCAGACTGTCCAGGACGTGTTTCCAGCTTCTCCGGCAGGTGGTTCTGGTACGTCTGAGAGGTGGTTCCGCCATGGCTGGCAGGTGATTCCGGACCGTCCCCCAGGTGGTTCTGGCATAGCCAGCAGTTGATATTGGCCTGTCCGGCAGGTGGTTCCAGAGAGTCGAACAGGTGGCTCCGGCGTGCTCGGCAGGTGGTTCCGGTCTGTCTGGTAGGTCATTCCGGCGTGTCCGGCACGTGCTTCCTGCACGTCTGAGAGGTGGATCCGGCATGCGCGACAGGTGGTTTCGGAGTGTCCGCCAGGTGGTTCTGGCGTAGCCGGCAGGTGATTTTGGCGTGTCCGGCAGGTGTTTCTGGCGAGTCGAGCAGGTGGCTCCGGCATGCTCGGCAGGTGCTTCCGGCGTCTCCGGCACGTGGTTCTGGTGTGTCTGAGAGCTGGTTCCGGCATGTCCGGCAGATGATTCCGGAGTTTTCCGCCAAGTGGTTCTGGCATACCCGGCTGGTGATTTGGGCATGTCAGGTAGGTGGCTCCGGCGTGCTCGGCAGGTTGTTCAGACGGGTCTGGCAGGTGTTTTCCGTCTGTTCTGGGTGTGGTTCCAGCATCTCATGCACATGGTTCTGGCACGTCTGAGATGTGGTTCCGGCCGGCCCGACAGGTGTTTCCACAGTGTCCGCCAAGTGGTACTGGCGTAGTTGGCAGGTGATTTTGGCATGACCGGCAGGTGGTTCCAGCAAGCCCGGCAGGTGATTCCGAAGTGTTCCCCAACTGGTTGTGGCGTAGCCGGCAGGTGATTTTTGCGTGTCCGGCAGGTGGTTCTGGCGAGTCGAGCAGGTGGTTCCGGCGTGCTCGGCAGGTGCTTCCGGGGTCATTGGCACGTGGTTCTGGCATATCTGAGAGGTGGTTCCGGCATGCCCGGCAGGTGATTCCGGAGTGTTCGCCAAGTGTTTCCGGCGTAGCCGGCAGGTGATTTTGCATGTCCAGCGGTCGTTCCGGCGGGTCGAGCCGGTGGTTCCGGCGTGTCCGGCAGGTGGTTCCGGTCTGTCCGGCAGGTGGTTCTGTGGTGTCCGGCACGAGGTTCAGTCTGAGAGGCTGTGCCGGCATGCCCCTCACGTGATTCCGGCTTGTCCCCGAAGTGGTGCTGGTGTAGCGGGCAGGTGATTTTGGCGTGTCCGGCAGGTGGTTCAGGCGAGTTGAGCAGGTGGTTGCGACGTGCTCGGCAGGTGCTTCCGGCGTCTCCGGCACGTGTTTCTGGCACATCTGACTGGTGGTTCCGGCATGCCCAAAAGTTGATTCCGGTCTGTCCGGTAGGTGGTTCCGGCGTGCACGGCACGTGGTTCTGGTACGTGTCAGAGGTGGTTGCGTATGCCCAACAGGTGATTCCGGACTGTCCGCCACGTGCTTCTGGCACGTCTGAGAGGTGGTTCCAACATGCCCGGCAGGTCATTTCGGAGAGTCGTCCAAGTGGTTCTGGCGTAGCCCGCAGGTGATTTTGGCGTGTCCGGCAGGTGGTTCCGCCGTGCTCGGCAGGTGGTTCAGGCATGGCCGTCACGTGGTTCCAGTCTGTCCAGGACGTGTTTCCAGCTTCTCCGGCAGGTGGTTCTGGTACGTCTGAGAGGTGGTTCCGCCATGGCTGGCAGGTGATCCCGTTCTGTCCCCCAGGTGGTTCTGGCATAGCCAGCAGTTGATATTGGCCTGTCCGGCAGGTGGTTCCAGCGAGTCGAACAGGTGGCTCCGGCGTTCTTGGCAGGTGGTTCCGGTCTGTCCGGTAGGTGTTTCCGGCGTGTCTGGCACGTGCTTCCGGCACGTCTGAGAGGTGGTTCCGTCATGCGCGGCAGGTGATTCCGGAGTGTCCGCCAGGTGGTTCTGGCGTACCCAGCAGGTGATTTTGGCGTGTCCGGCAGGTGTTTCTGGCGAGTCGAGCAGGTGGCTCCGGCATGCTCGGCAGGTGCTTCCGGCGTCTCCGGCACTTGGTTCTGGTGTGTCTGAGAGCTGGTTCCGGCATGTCCGGCAGATGATTCCGGAGTGTCCGCCAAGTGGTTCTGGCATACCCAGCAGGTGATTTTGGCGTGTCAGGGAGGTGGTACCGGTGAGTCGAGCAGGTGGTTCCGGCGTGCTCAGCAGGTGGTTCAGGCGGTTCTGGCAGGTGGTATCCGTCTGTTCGGGGTGTGGTTCCAGCATCTCATGAACACGTTTCTGGCACGTCTGAGATGTGGTTCCAGCCGGCCCGACAGGTGTTTCCGCAGTGTCCGCCAAGCGGTTCTGGCGTAGTTGGCAGGTGATTTTGGCATGACTGGCAGGTGGTTCCAGCAAGCCTGGCAGGTGATTCCAAAGTGTTCACCAACTGGTTGTGGCGTAGCCGGCAGGTGATTTTTGCGTGATCGGCAGGTGGTTCTGGCGAGTCGAGCAGGTGGTTCCGGTGTGCTCGGCTGGTGCTTCCGGGGTCATTGGCACGGGGTTCTGGCATGTCTGAGAGGTGGTTCCTGCATGCCCGGCAAGTGATTCCGGAGTGTTCGCCAAGTGGTTCTGGCATAGTCGGCAGGTGATTTTGGCATGTCCGGCAGGTGGTTCAGGCGAGTTGAGCAGGTGGTTCCAACGTGCTTGGCAGGTGCTTCCGGCGTCTCCGGCACGTGTTTCTGGCACATCTGACAGGTGGTTCCGGCATGCCCGAAAGGTGATTCCGGTCTGTCCGGTAGGTGGTTCCAGCCGGCACGGCATGTGGTTCTGGTACGTCTCAGAGGTGGTTGCGCATGCCCAACAGGTGATTCCGGACTGTCCGCCACATGGTTCTGGCACGTCTGAGAGGTGGTTCCGGCATGCCCGGCAGGTCATCCCAGAGAGTCCTCCAAGTGGTTCTGGCATAACACGCAGGTGATTTTGGCGTGTCTGGCAGGTTGTTCCGTTGTGCTTGGCAGGTGGTTCAGGCTTGGCCGGCAGGTGGTTCCAGACTGTCCAGGACGTGTTTCCAGCTTCTCCGGCAGGTGGTTCTGGTACGTCTGAGAGGTGGTTCCGCCATGGCTGGCAGGTGATTCCGGACCGTCCCCCAGGTGGTTCTGGCATAGCCAGCAGTTGATATTGGCCTGTCCGGCAGGTGGTTCCAGCGAGTCGAACAGGTGGCTCCGGCGTGCTCGGCAGGTGGTTCCGGTGTGTCCGGTAGGTCATTCCGGCGTGTCCGGCACGTGCTTCCTGCACGTCTGAGAGGTGGTTCCGGCATGCGCGACAGGTGGTTTCGGAGTGTCCGCCAGGTGGTTCTGGCGTACCCGGCAGGTGATTTTGGCGTGTCCGGCAGGTGTTTCTGGCGAGTCGAGCAGGTGGCTCCGGCATGCTCGGCAGGTGCTTCCGGCGACTCCGGCACGTGGTTCTGGTGTGTCTGAGAGCTGGTTCCGGCATGTCCGGCAGATGATTCCGGAGTTTTCCGCCAAGTGGTTCTGGCTACCCGGCTGGTGATTTGGGCATGTCAGGTAGGTGGCTCCGGCGTGCTCGGCAGGTTGTTCAGACGGGTCTGGCAGGTGTTTTCCGTCTGTTCTGGGTGTGGTTCCAGCATCTCATGCACATGGTTCTGGCACGTCTGAGATGTGGTTCCGGCCGGCCCGACAGGTGTTTCCACAGTGTCCGCCAAGTGGTACTGGCGTAGTTGGCAGGTGATTTTGGCATGACCGGCAGGTGGTTCCAGCAAGCCCGGCAGGTGATTCCGAAGTGTTCCCCAACTGGTTGTGGCGTAGCCGGCAGGTGATGTTTGCGTGTCCGGCAGGTGGTTCTGGCGAGTCGAGCAGGTGGTTCCGGCGTGCTCGGCAGGTGCTTCCGGGGTCATTGGCACGTGGTTCTGGCATATCTGAGAGGTGGTTCCGGCATGCCCGGCAGGTGATTCCGGAGTGTTCGCCAAGTGTTTCCGGCGTAGCCGGCAGGTGATTTTGCATGTCCAGCGGTCGTTCCGGCGGGTCGAGCCGGTGGTTCCGGCGTGTCCGGCAGGTGGTTCCGGTCTGTCCGGCAGGTGGTTCTGTGGTGTCCGGCACGAGGTTCAGTCTGAGAGGCTGTGCCGGCATGCCCCTCACGTGATTCCGGCTTGTCCCCGAAGTGGTGCTGGTGTAGCGGGCAGGTGATTTTGGCGTGTCCGGCAGGTGGTTCACGCGAGTTGAGCAGGTGGTTGCGACGTGCTCGGCAGGTGCTTCCGGCGTCTCCGGCACGTGTTTCTGGCACATCTGACTGGTGGTTCCGGCATGCCCAAAAGTTGATTCCGGTCTGTCCGGTAGGTGGTTCCGGCGTGCACGGCACGTGGTTCTGGTACGTGTCAGAGGTGGTTGCGTATGCCCAACAGGTGATTCCGGACTGTCCGCCACGTGCTTCTGGCACGTCTGAGAGGTGGTTCCAACATGCCCGGCAGGTCATTTCGGAGAGTCGTCCAAGTGGTTCTGGCGTAGCCCGCAGGTGATTTTGGCGTGTCCGGCAGGTGGTTCCGCCGTGCTCGGCAGGTGGTTCAGGCATGGCCGTCACGTGGTTCCAGTCTGTCCAGGACGTGTTTCCAGCTTCTCCGGCAGGTGGTTCTGGTACGTCTGAGAGGTGGTTCCGCCATGGCTGGCAGGTGATCCCGGACTGTCCCCCAGGTGGTTCTGGCATAGCCAGCAGTTGATATTGGCCTGTCCGGCCGGTGGTTCCAGCGAGTCGAACAGGTGGCTCCGGCGTTCTTGGCAGGTGGTTCCGGTCTGTCCGGTAGGTGTTTCCGGCGTGTCTGGCACGTGCTTCCGGCACGTCTGAGAGGTGGTTCCGTCATGCGCGGCAGGTGATTCCGGAGTGTCCGCCAGGTGGTTCTGGCGTACCCAGCAGGTGATTTTGGCGTGTCCGGCAGGTGTTTCTGGCGAGTCGAGCAGGTGGCTCCGGCATGCTCGGCAGGTGCTTCCGGCGTCTCCGGCACTTGGTTCTGGTGTGTCTGAGAGCTGGTTCCGGCATGTCCGGCAGATGATTCCGGAGTTTCCGCCAAGTGGTTCTGGCATACCCAGCAGGTGATTTTGGCGTGTCAGGGAGGTGGTAGCGGCGAGTCGAGCAGGTGGTTCCGGCGTGCTCAGCAGGTGGTTCAGGCGGTTCTGGCAGGTGGTATCCGTCTGTTCGGGGTGTGGTTCCAGCATCTCATGAACACGTTTCTGGCAAGTCTGAGATGTGGTTCCAGCCGGCCCGACAGGTGTTTCCGCAGTGTCCGCCAAGCGGTTCTGGCGTAGTTGGCAGGTGATTTTGGCATGACTGGCAGGTGGTTCCAGCAAGCCTGGCAGGTGATTCCAAAGTGTTCACCAACTGGTTGTGGCGTAGCCGGCAGGTGATTTTTGCGTGATCGGCAGGTGGTTCTGGCGAGTCGAGCAGGTGGTTCCGGCGTGCTCGGCTGGTGCTTCCGGGGTCATTGGCACGGGGTTCTGGCATGTCTGAGAGGTGGTTCCTGCATGCCCGGCAAGTGATTCCGGAGTGTTCGCCAAGTGGTTCTGGCATAGTCGGCAGGTGATTTTGGCATGTCCGGCAGGTGGTTCAGGCGAGTTGAGCAGGTGGTTCCAACGTGCTTGGCAGGTGCTTCCGGCGTCTCCGGCACGTGTTTCTGGCACATCTGACAGGTGGTTCCAGCATGCCCGAAAGGTGATTCCGGTCTGTCCGGTAGGTGGTTCCAGCCGGCACGGCATGTGGTTCTGGTACGTCTCAGAGGTGGTTGCGCATGCCCAACAGGTGATTCCGGACTGTCCGCCACATGGTTCTGGCACGTCTGAGAGGTGGTTCCGGCATGCCCGGCAGGTCATCCCAGAGAGTCCTCCAAGTGGTTCTGGCATAACACGCAGGTGATTTTGGCGTGTCAGGCAGGTTGTTCCGTTGTGCTTGGCAGGTGGTTCAGGCTTGGCCGGCAGGTGGTTCCAGACTGTCCAGGACGTGTTTCCAGCTTCTCCGGCAGGTGGTTCTGGTACGTCTGAGAGGTGGTTCCGCCATGGCTGGCAGGTGATTCCGGACCGTCCCCCAGGTGGTTCTGGCATAGCCAGCAGTTGATATTGGCCTGTCCGGCAGGTGGTTCCAGCGAGTCGAACAGGTGGCTCCGGCGTGCTCGGCAGGTGGTTCCGGTCTGTCCGGTAGGTCATTCCGGCGTGTCCGGCACGTGCTTCCTGCACGTCTGAGAGGTGGTTCCGGCATGCGCGACAGGTGGTTTCGGAGTGTCCGCCAGGTGGTTCTGGCGTACCCGGCAGGTGATTTTGGCATGTCCGGCAGGTGTGTCTGGCGAGTCGAGCAGGTGGCTCCGGCATGCTCGGCAGGTGCTTCCGGCGGCTCCGGCACGTGGTTCTGGTGTGTCTGAGAGCTGGTTCCGTCATGTCCGGCAGATGATTCCGCAGTTTTCCGCCAAGTGGTTCTGGCATACCCGGCTGGTGATTTGGGCATGTCAGGTAGGTGGCTCCGGCGTGCTCGGCAGGTTGTTCAGACGGGTCTGGCAGGTGTTTTCCGTCTGTTCTGGGTGTGGTTCCAGCATCTCATGCACATGGTTCTGGCACGTCTGAGATGTGGTTCCGGCCGGCCCGACAGGTGTTTCCACAGTGTCCGCCAAGTGGTACTGGCGTAGTTGGCAGGTGATTTTGGCATGACCGGCAGGTGGTTCCAGCAAGCCCGGCAGGTGATTCCGAAGTGTTCCCCAACTGGTTGTGGCGTAGCCGGCAGGTGATTTTTGCGTGTCCGGCAGGTGGTTCTGGCGAGTCGAGCAGGTGGTTCCGGCGTGCTCGGCAGGTGCTTCCGGGGTCATTGGCACGTGGTTCTGGCATATCTGAGAGGTGGTTCCGGCATGCCCGGCAGGTGATTCCGGAGTGTTCGCCAAGTGTTTCCGGCGTAGCCGGCAGGTGATTTTGCATGTCCAGCGGTCGTTCCGGCGGGTCGAGCCGGTGGTTCCGGCGTGTCCGGCAGGTGGTTCCGGTCTGTCCGGCAGGTGGTTCTGTGGTGTCCGGCACGAGGTTCAGTCTGAGAGGCTGTGCCGGCATGCCCCTCACGTGATTCCGGCTTGTCCCCGAAGTGGTGCTGGTGTAGCGGGCAGGTGATTTTGGCGTGTCCGGCAGGTGGTACAGGCGAGTTGAGCAGGTGGTTGCGACGTGCTCGGCAGGTGCTTCCGGAGTCTCCGGCACGTGTTTCTGGCACATCTGACTGGTGGTTCCGGCATGCCCAAAAGTTGATTCCGGTCTGTCCGGTAGGTGGTTCCGGCGTGCACGGCACGTGGTTCTGGTACGTGTCAGAGGTGGTTGCGTATGCCCAACAGGTGATTCCGGACTGTCCGCCACGTGCTTCTGGCACGTCTGAGACGTGGTTCCAACATGCCCGGCAGGTCATTTCGGAGAGTCGTCCAAGTGGTTCTGGCGTAGCCCGCAGGTGATTTTGGCATGTCCGGCAGGTGGTTCCGCCGTGCTCGGCAGGTGGTTCAGGCATGGCCGTCACGTGGTTCCAGTCTGTCCAGGACGTGTTTCCAGCTTCTCCGGCAGGTGGTTCTGGTACGTCTGAGAGGTGGTTCCGCCATGGCTGGCAGGTGATCCCGGACTGTCCCCCAGGTGGTTCTGGCATAGCCAGCAGTTGATATTGGCCTGTCCGGCAGGTGGTTCCAGCGAGTCGAACAGGTGGCTCCGGCGTTCTTGGCAGGTGGTTCCGGTCTGTCCGGTAGGTGTTTCCGGCGTGTCTGGCACGTGCTTCCGGCACGTCTGAGAGGTGGTTCCGTCATGCGCGGCAGGTGATTCCGGAGTGTCCACCAGGTGGTTCTGGCGTACCCAGCAGGTGATTTTGGCGTGTCCGGCAGGTGTTTCTGGCGAGTCGAGCAGGTGGCTCCGGCATGCTCGGCAGGTGCTTCCGGCGTCTCCGGCACTTGGTTCTGGTGTGTCTGAGAGCTGGTTCCGGCATGTCCGGCAGATGATTCCGGAGTGTCCGCCAAGTGGTTCTGGCATACCCAGCAGGTGATTTTGGCGTGTCAGGGAGGTGGTACCGGTGAGTCGAGCAGGTGGTTCCGGCGTGCTCAGCAGGTGGTTCAGGCGGTTCTGGCAGGTGGTATCCGTCTGTTCGGGCTGTGGTTCCAGCATCTCATGAACACGTTTCTGGCAAGTCTGAGATGTGGTTCCAGCCGGCCCGACAGGTGTTTCCGCAGTGTCCGCCAAGCGGTTCTGGCGTAGTTGGCAGGTGATTTTGGCATGACTGGCAGGTGGTTCCAGCAAGCCTGGCAGGTGATTCCAAAGTGTTCACCAACTGGTTGTGGCGTAGCCGGCAGGTGATTTTTGCGTGATCGGCAGGTGGTTCTGGCGAGTCGAGCAGGTGGTTCCGG